>NC_135666.1:5302681-5662130 GCF_964188315.1 Podarcis muralis | reverse complement strand
GTTGTTTAGTCGTTTAGTCGTGTCCGCTTCTTCGTGACCCCCTAGACCAGAGCACGCCAGGCCCTCCTGTCTTCCACTGCTCCCACAGTTTGGTCAAACTCATGCTGGCAGCTTCGAGAACACTGTCCCACCATCTCCGTCCTCTGTCGTCCCCTTCTCCTTGTGCCCTCATCTTTCCCAACATCAGGGGTCTTTTCCAGGGAGTCTTCTCTTCTCATGAGGTGGCAAAGTATTGAAGCCTCAGCTTCAGGATCTGTCCTTCCAGTGAGCCACTCAGGGCTGATTTCCTTCAGAATGGATGTGTTTGATCTTCTTGCAGTCCATGGGAGATCTCAAGAGTCTCCTCCAGCACCATAATTCAAAAGCATCAATTCTTCGGCGATCAACCTTCTTTATGGTCCAGCTCTCACTTCCATACGTCACTACTGGGAAAACCATAGCTTGAACTATATGGACCTTTGTTGGCAAGGTGATGTCTCTGCTTTTTAAGATGCTGTCCTGGTTTGCCATCGCCTTTCTCCCAAGGAGCAGGCGTCTTTTAATTTCGTGACTGCTGTCGCCATCTGCAGCCATCTGTCGCCATCTCTCCTCGATTAGAGATTTGCAAATAGAGGCTGGAGGGGCCCCTGTCAGGGATTTTTGAGCTCCGATTCCTGCATTGCAGGGGAGTTGGACTAGATGGCCTTTGGGAATCCCCAACTCCATGATGCTATACTTCTGTGACATCTGAGGGGCCATTCCCTGTGGTGTCTCCCCCTTGAAGCGACTTTTATGCACCTGCATTTCTTCTCCCCATCCTGAAACACACCCTCAGGGTGGGTTGAGACCAGATCGGTTGGTTGGTACTGTCAGGAGCTCGTCCTACACTCGAGTAGGACCCTGGCAGAGACACATGCCCGACTGGCATGTTCTTTCCCTCCTGGTCTTTCGTTCAGGAGCTTCAAAAGCTTTCTTCAGCCCGAACATCCCAGCGACTGATGCCAACAGACACCGGCACACTTAGGGATCCGCAGAGTTTGCGCATCATGCGTACCAGACCTCAGCAACTCAGCATTTTGGCTAATCTACTTTATTTACATACAAACACACACGGAGCACTGCAACATGGCTCCCTCTCTCTCTAGCATCAGACAGCAAAGAGAAAGAGAACAAAGGACAATAGTCCCACTTCACGGAACACAGTAACACAAACATCCTGTCTCCGACACTTCCCACTCTGTGCAGTCAAAACATATACCGTCATGTAATAAACAACAATCCCATGACTGCGATCATGGGACAGGGAATTCTAACAGGTACTGAATACATGAAGGCGGTTCACAAGAGCAATGGTTAGAAGGATATTTAAAGTGTTCATGTGTATATATAGAATATATAGAATACAGTGGTAGCTTGGTTCTCAAACGCCTGGGCACTCAAACAATTGGGAACCCAAAGACTGCAAACCCAGAAGTAAGTGTTACGGTTGGCAAACTTTTTTTGGAAGCTGAACGTGCTCCGTTTTGAGTGTTACGCTTCCGATTTGAGTGCCACACTTCCGTCTTGAGTGTTATGCTGAGGTTTAAACAAAAAAAATTCCTTCCAGTAGCACCTTAAAGACCAACTAAGTTAGTTCTTGGTATGAGCTTGCGTGTGCATGCACACTTCTTCAAATACACTGAAACAGAAGTTGCCAGATCCTTCTATATAGTGAGAAGGTGGGGAGGGGTATTACTCAGAAGGGTGGTGGGAATGGGTGATTGGCAGATAGCTGTGATGAGCCTGTTGAACGACTGCAATAGGTCTTACAGGAAAAAGCAAGGGGTGAGAAGGTGAAAAATGGCTTTGTCATGTATAATGAGATAAGAATCCAATGTCTTTGTTCAGACCAGGTCTCTCCATGGTTTTAAGTTTGGTAATGAGTTGCAATTCAGCAGCTTCTCTTTCCAGTCTATTTCTGAAATTCCTTTGTAGTAAAACAGCTACTTTGAGATCTTGTATAGAATGTCCTGGGAGATTGAAGTGTTCTCCTACTGGTTTCTCTGTCTTGTGATTCTTGATGTCAGATTTATGTCCGTTTATTCTTTGGCGTAAGGTTTGGCCTGTTTGTCCAATATAGAGAGCTGAAGGACACTGTTGGCATTTGATGGCATACACAATGTTAGACGATGAGCAATTAAATAGTCCCGAGATGGTATGTGTGATGTTGTTGGGGCCAGTAATGGTGTTGTCCGGGTGTATGTGGCAGCAAAGTTGGCATCTGGGTTTATTGCAGGCTCTGGTGCCAGTGTCCGTGTTAAGTCTGGTTGTAGTATTATTGTGGGTTAGGAGTTGTTTGAGATTGGGTGGCTCTCTGTAGGCAATGAAAGGTCTTCCTCCCAGAGCTTGAGAAAGAGAACTGTAATTGTCCAGGAGAGGTTATAGATCTCTGATGATGCGTTGTACTGTTTTAACTTGGGTGCCACATGCTGAGGTTTGTCTGTTTTTGCAATTTATTTTGCGTTTTTGCAGCTCTTTTTGTTTGTTTTCGTGACTGTTCAGCTACTGATTGATTGATTGATTGATTGATTGATTGAGTGACTGCAGTACGATGGTACCTCGGGTTAAGAACTTAATTTGTTCTGGAGGTCCGTTCTTAACCTGAAACTGTTCTTAACCCGAGGTACCACTTTAGCCAATGGGGCCTCCCTCCGCCGCACGATTTCTGTTCTCATCCTGAAGTAAAGTTCTTAACCTGAGGTACTACTTGCGGGTTAGGGGAATCTGTAACCTGAAGCATTTATAACCCGCAGTGTTTGTAACCCAAGGTACCACTGTACATTGTTTATTGCTTTCATTTTATGGATCAATGATCTCGTTAGATAGAAAAAATAATGTTAAATTGCTGTTTTAGGGGTTGTTTTCAAAAGTCTGGAACGGGTTAATCCATTTTGCATTACTTTCTATGGGAAAGTGTGCCTTGGTTTTGGAACGCTTTGGTTTTGGAACGGATTTCTGGAACATATTAAGTTTGAGATTCTTAAACTCAGGGATGTGCGTTCGAGCACCACATTGGGCAAAATATTCCTGCATTGCAGTGGGTTGGTCTTGATGATCCTCGGGGTCCCTTCTGACTCTACCATTCTATGATTCTCTGCTTCTGCTCCAGGTCCTCCACAGGTTCCTTGGAAGGGAATAATAATAATAATAATAATAATAATAATAATAATAATAATAATAATAATTGTCAGAGCTGCCTCAGGTCCCAGCTCACAAAGGACCAACGCCAGTTCCTCTTTATATGCATAAGTCTTTATTGAAGTTCATTGTTGGTTTGACAGCCGCGGTGCGCAGCCCTACGTCTGAAACCCTAGACCGTCGAAGCTCCATCTGAGTCTCCTCCCCCCAGACACCAGTTTAAGACCCTAGCCTTGCTCCACCTCTTCCTCAGCTCCCTTTTCTTCTGGGTCCGCCTGTCCGCCGGGGTTTTCCCCTTTCTGGACTCTTCTGACGCCGACTCCCCCGAGTCTTCCCCCTCCCTCCGACGGGCTTTAGGACCTGGTTCCCAATCCGGGCTTTCTGCTGTCCCGCGCGCCTGTACATTTGAACTTGGCGCGCGCGCCCAGCCTGCCACCTTCCTTCTGACCGTTATACTGCTTCTGTCGCTGCTTGCCGGAGGAGAGGCTGACTCTGACCTATGAGACTCTTCCCCCCCACTACGCTCCGGTGGGGAAGCTGGCCATGATTTCCAGCTACTGCTCTGGGAGTCTCCGCTGGCCCCCTGCTTCTGGTGTGTCCTCCCTGGGACCCCCCTTGCCCTGGCCATCGACGCTCCCTTCTGGGAATCATCTGATTCACTGGAGAGGCTCATGGAATCTCTCGGGTCACTGTCATTCTGCCCTCCGCTGCCCTCGGATTCTTCCCCTTCGCTCTCCATTTCCTCTCTCCCCTGCGCCTCTGCTCCTGAGCCCCTGACAATAATAATAATAATTTTTATTTACACCCCACCCATCTGGCTGGGTTTCCCCAGCCACTCTGGGCGGCTCCCAACAGAATATTAAGAAGACGATAAAACATCAAACATTAAAAATGTCCTTGACATCTGATGGGAGGGCGTTCCACAGGGCGGGTGCCACCACCGAGAAGGCCCTCTGCCTGGTTCCCTGTAGCTTTGCTTCTCGCAATGAGGGAAGCGCCAGAAGGACCTCAGAGCTGGACCTCAGTGTCCGGGCAGAATGATGGGGGTGGAGACGCTCCTCCAGGTATTTTAAAAATCAGTATAAACAAGTGGACCAATTAGCAGGACTTGAATAAATTCAGCAGTATAAGGGGAAGTAGGAGTTTGTAAGAAGAGTAGAACTTGGTAACAGAATATGCAAAAGAGAGGGAAAATAAAAGATACAAGAGAAGGAAAGGAAGGGAAGTCCTTAGGTGTTTTATATTGTGTCCTTGGTTTATTGTGGTTTTGTTTTCATTTTTCTTTATTTATTCTTTACTTGTTCTTTTTGAACTACATTCATACCTCGGGTTACAGAAGCTTCAGGCTGCGTTTTTTCGGGTTACGGACCCGCCGAAACCCGGAAGTACCGGAATGGGTTACTTCCGGGTTTCAGCAGTCGCGCATGCGCAGAAGCGCCGAATTGCAACCCACGCATGCGCAGACGCGGCGCTGTGGGTTGTGAACTCTGCGAGTTGTGAACGTGCCTCCCGCACAGATCACATTCGCAACCCGAGCGTCCACCCTATAGGTAAAAATGCAAATGAAAATATATTTCAGTTTTTTAAAAAAAAAAAAGTATTTGCCCAATCCTCCTTTCAAAATGTTTTTTTATGAAAATATTTCCCATAAGGAGCAAAAGTACATTCGGTGTCTCTGTGTTCGAATTGTGGAATTTTTCACACAGGCAAATTGCAGCCCATTTGAGACATTTTGGTTTTAAGATTTGTGGGGGTGAGGGGGGAAGAGGAGAGAAGCCATCGAATTTGATGGTCGTCACAGTGCCTCCTGCCATTCCTATCCCCCCCCCACTAAAAAGAAACCCCAAAATAAAAGAAACTATAAAATTAAGGAATAGGAGAGCCGAGAAACAATTTAGCAGTTCACTTTCCAAAGGAACGAGACAGCCTTAATCTACCTCCCAAAGGATAATGCAGAAGATAAGCATTTCTGCTTAATGAGAAAGGAGAAAATGGATTCACATTGTTGTTTGAAAATGAACATGGGCAATCTAACTCTCCCCTGCGGCTGTTTCTCACTATCTGCCTCTTATCCTAGAGGTATCCTATGGCCAATTTGGCTCTTAGCCATTGATACGTTTGTAGCCTCCATGAATTCGTCTGATCCTCTTTCAGTGCTGTCCAAATTGGTGGCCATCCCAAACTCTTGCAAATGCCACAGTCTCCTTGGTGTCCTGTGAAGAAGTTATTCTTTTTCTCTGTCCTGAATCTTCAAACGTTCCCCTTCAGGGGTTCTCGAAATAAAAGAGAGAGAGAGAAAGCAAGTCCTATCCCCTTTCCCCACACTGTGCAAAATTTTATACACCTCTTCTTCTTATTCTTTCTTCTTTGACAATCCCTTGTAGCCGAGTAAGATTGTCTTCCAAAAACACGGTTTTAACAATGAGTGACTGTGGAGGCCAATTCTGGATCCACATGTCCTTCCACAGTGGAAACATTGGTCATTGATCACGGTGTAGATTTGCCCAGCGTGCCTTCCTCTTAGCACGTTTCTCCCTTGCGTCCTGAGTTCGAGTGTCTTCAAAGCCCATGACACCTTTGGTCAAGGCTGTTCTCCAATTGGAGCGCTCGCAAGCCAGTGTTTCCCAGTTGTCGGTGTTTATACTACATTTTTAAAGATTTGCCTTGAGAGAGTTTTTAAACCTCTTTTGTTGACCACCAGCGTTACGCTTTCCATTTTAAAGTTGGGAATAGAGTAGTTGCTTTGGAAGATGATCATCAGGCATCCGCACAACATGACTAGTCCAACGAAGCATAAACACCACCTCCAGCTCCTTGAAAGATTCCATCAACGGTGTCTCTGAAAAATTGTACACATCACTTGGGAAGACAGGCAAACTAATACCAGTGTACACCTCTTATGTAGCCTCCAACACTCAGAAGCCGAAATCTGGGGTGCCATCATTTTTTATCGCAAGAGAAGGGTGCCCATTTGGGTTGCGGTGATATTGCATGATTTTGCTGTCATTTCCCTGCCATAAAGTGGTTTTTCAGGCCTGGCGCCCAAAAACACACGTTTGAAGGAGCCACGCAACATTCAGCCCCCCCCCCCAAAAAAAGTGCTCTTTGGGAGGGAAATTAAAACCACCATAATGGGTTTAATAACAGGTGGAGATGAGTCAGCGTATAGAGGGGAGGTCCAAAAAATATCTACATGGTGCCTAGGGAACAACTTGCACCTGAATATCAGCAAGACAAAGGAGATGGTGTTGGACTTTCGGAGGAAGAGAGGAGAACTAGCCCCGATGTACATCGGGGAGGGCTGTGTGGGGGAGAGTCTCTTTAAATTCCTGGGAGTTTATCTCAGTGAATACCTTACCTGGAAAATAAATACCAACCCAGGTGGTTAAGAAAGCCCAACAGAGACTCCATCTCCTCAGAGTATTGCGGAAGAAGGATGTCAATCAACATTTGATGATTTCCTTCTACCGGTCCACAATAGAAAGTGTCCTTTCACACTGCATCACGGTGTGGGACGCTGGTTTGACATCAACGGATAGGAAGTGCCTACAGAGGGTGGTGAATACAGCACAAGATATTATGGGCTGTCCCGTTAATCTGCTGGATGAAATAGCGGAAGAACGTTGCCTCAGGAGAGTGAGGAAAATTCTCAGGGATGATTCACACCCTGGCCGGCACTTTCTTGATCTCCTGCCCTCGGGCAGAAGATATAGAAGCAGGATTAGTTGCACCAACAGGGTAAAAAACAGCTTCTATCCGTGGGCTGTTAGGCTGCTGAATGAAAAGATAACAACAGGGCAACTGACTTTCGGGTTTGGTGGGTGTGCGTCAGTAAACGAGGGGTATTAAGACTAAGCGAGCTGAGTGGGGGGTGCTCGTGTAATCTCACTGGGGACAAGTTGTACAATAAAGTATTTCAAAATTTCAAAAAATCATGCCACGAAATTGTGCAAGGTCACAACAACCAAAATGGCCGCCCTTCTCTCGCCACAAAAAACAGGACTTGCAGGGGACGCTCTTCTTCACCTGAACCAGGCTGGCAGATCGGATCCTTATCTCCCATACTCCCAACCCCACCCCAGGAAAGACGGAAAAAAGTATTTCTTCATGCCACACATAGTTAAACTCTGGAACTCGCTCCCCAAGTGATGGGCACCAACCTAGATGGTTTTAAAAGAGGGTTAGACAAAATTCACGAAGGAGAAGAGAGCTAGCAATGGCTTTCAGGTTTACCCCCTTTTTCCCCCTATGAAACCTCAGGAAATTTCAAAACCGAAAGGCCCATCTCTAATCCACTTGCCCCCTTTTTAAATTTCAGTAAAGAATTCCTCAACCATTTGAACCGACCGAAAGACATTTAGCGACAGAAGCTAGCATTGCTTTCACAAAATGCTAGAAAGAGACAGGTTTTCAAAAGTGTGGAGGGGGGAAAAACTCCATAAATTTTACCGGTCCAAAGTCCTGGATGCAAAACAAGCCTGAGCTGAGGAGAGAAAAGAAAATATGGATAATTCCTGACTCAAACGAACCCCAAACCCTTCTGAAAACACTCAAAGCCATGATTAATAGGACGCAAGTTCCCGTTCGGTGAATCAAAACCTGTCTTTAAATTGATGAACGGCGCTACCCGCTAAGTTTAAAAAAATATGTATCCATACTGCTCAGTACAGGTTGCTTCATTTTTGACCAAAAAAAAAAGTTTAAATAAGCAAAATAAACTGAGATAAAACCCACAGTGCCCACTGAGAAGCTTCTTTTTTTCCCCACCTCAGTCTATTTTGGCTGCCTGTCCCCCTCATCTTGGTGTCCAGGTGTAAATAATTCCACAAAAAGAAATCGCTTTATCCACCAAGGCCTTGTCTGTCCTCATCGGAGGGCCATTTTTCACACTTGCTCTCTCCAAACCAGGGACCGTTGGCTCCTTGGATTATTATTTTTCTTTTCCTTCTGTCGGCTGTTCTCAGCATAGTTCCCTTTGCGGTCTTCGTCTCTTCCGTGACGGAATTTCCTGGTTTTTCCTGTTTTCTCTGCTCAGGGTTCAACTCTCTAATTCCTCCCTTCATTTTCAAAGCAGGCCTGTTCAAAGTTAAAGGGTTGCATTCAACAAAGTCCTGCACCTATTGAAATGAACCCACCAAAGCGAGTCATCATCATCATCATATATTATTTCTATGCCACCCATCTGGCTGGGTTTCCCCAGCCACTCTGGGCAGCTTCCAACAGAATATTAGGTAAGGTAAAGGTACCCCTGCCCGTACGGGCCAGTCTTGCCAGACTCTAGGGTTGTGCGCCCATCTCACTCTATAGGCCGGGAGCCAGCCCTGTCCGCAGACACTTCCGGGTCACGTGGCCAGCATGACAAGCTGCATCTGGCGAGCCAGCGCAGCACGCGGAACGCCGTTTACCTTCCCGCTGGTAAGCGGTCCCTATTTATCTACTTGCACCCAGGGGTGCTTTCGAACTGCTAGGTTGGCAGGCGCTGGGACCGAACGACGGGAGCGCACCCTGCCGCGGGGATTCGAACCGCCGACCTTTCGATCGGCAAGTCCTAGGCACTGAGGCTTTAACCCACAGCGCCACCCGTGTCCCTAACAGAATATTAAGAAGACAATAAAACATCAAACATTAAAAGCTTCCCTAGACAGGGCTGCCTTCAGATGTCTTCTAAAAGTCAGGCAGTTGTTTATTTCCTCAACATCTGACAGGAGGGCGTTCCACAGGGTGGGCACCACCACCGAGAAGGCCCTCTGCCTGGTTCCCTGTAACCTCACTTCTCGCAGGGAGGGAACCTCCAGAAGGCCCTCAGCGCTGGACCGCAGTGTCCGGGCAGAATGATGGGGGTGGAGATGCTCCTTCAGGTATACTAGACCAAGGCCATTTAGGGCTTGAAAGGTCAGCACCAACGCTTAGAATTGGTAGGGACCCCAAGATCTCCTGCAATGCTTTTGCAAAGTTTTTTGCAGATAAAGTCGCTCAGATTCAGAAGCAGGTAGACTCCACCGTGGGAGCAGGGCCAGGGCGGGAGAGTGCTAGAGTTCTGTCTAGTCCTGTTACATGGGATCAATTCCAATCTGTTACCTCCGAGGATGTGGACAGGCTGCTTGGACAAGTGAAACCGACCACCTGTCTCCTTGATCCTTGCCCATCTCTGCGGGGTGGTGAATGCTTCCCTCTGTGAGGGAGCCTTCCCAGACCTGCTGAAAGAAGCGGTCATTAAACCGCTTCTTAAAAAAACATCTTTAGACCCAGCCAATATGGCCAACTATCACCCAGTCTCAAATCTTCCATTCTTGGGCAAAGTGATTGAGCGGGTGGTTGTTTGTGGGGCATAAAAATTCGTTCATTTCCCCCTCAAAAAATATAGTCCGGCCCCCCACAAGTTCTGAGGGACAATGGACCGGCCCTCTGCTGAAAAAGCTTGCTGACCCCTGGCCTAGTTCGTCTCCACGGAAATTTCCAACGTTAAAACCCTTAGCAATACACATTCAGAGCTATTTTCCATTTCAATGTACAATTAAGCCATTATACTTAACAATAGGGGGAATATTTCTGAAATGCAGGCAACATCCCATTTCCGTTTAGAATCAGCACCCTCTGCCTTTTGCCAGATTTGCCTCTTGTGTTTCAAAGCCAGAAGATGAAAAAACATCATCAAGCCACAAGCAATTACTTTGGATGCTATTTATAACAGAAGCTTTGACCATGGTTATTAACATCACAGACATGATAAGCTGTTTGATTGTTTCTGAAGTACCTGAAACGGCTAGGAGCTGAACAAAAGCACCAGCCTGACGTGCGGTCTTGCAACCAAAAGAGGAATAAGAAATATATCCTGATTGTGATCTACTAAAAAGGGATGGGACGTTTTCATACACACACACACACACACACACACACACACACACACACACACTTGTTGTTGTTGTTTAGTCATTTTGTCATGTCCAACTCTTCGTGACCCCCTGGACCAGAGCACGCCTGGCACTCCTGTCTTCCACTGCCTCCCTCAGTTTGGTCAAACTCATGCTGGTAGCTTCAAGAACACTGTCCCACCATCTCGTCCTCTGTCCTCCCCTTCTCCTTGTGCCCTCCATCTTTCCCAACATCAGGGTCTTTTCCAGGGAGTCTTCTCTTCTCCTGAGGTGGCCAAAGTCTTGGAGCCTCAGCTTCAGGATCTGTCCTTCCAGTGAGCACTCAGGGCTGATTTCCTTCAGAATGGAGAGGTTTGATCTTCTTGCAGTCCATGGGACTCTCAAGAGTCTCCTCCAGCACCAGAATTCAAAAGCATCTATTCCCCTTACAGAGCTACAATTCCCAGAGAGGTTTAGCAATCACTCCTTCTTCCCAAAGAACTCTGGGAAACGAAGGGAACACAAGTCTCCTAACAACTCCCAGAATGCTTTGGGGGGAAGCCATGGCTGTCAAAAGTGATATACAAGGGGTTGAATGCAGCCTTCAGATTCTGCAAAGGGAACCCTGGGCCTTCTCTGTTTTCGGCCGCTGAGACCCAGGCTCTTTCCAACCATCACACGCGGCTCATCCTTCCTGCGACAACCTGCGGTGCCGTGTATTTTGAAAAATTATTTGCGATTGCGCCATTCCGGCAACCGCCAAACCGTTCCACAAACGTCTTTGCGGGGGGAAACGTTCCATGAGGCCAGGCCAATAAATCACCTGAAAAGAAAAACCGTCCTTCTTCTGGGTGGAAAGGGAAACGAATTAACCTTATTTGTCCGTCAGCGATGCAGCCTGACGGATCAGAGGGGAAAAATAATGCCAGTGACAGCCAAGGTAATAAACAGTTTCCTCCTCGGCAAATACTGGGTTCTCTCGCTCGTTCTCCATCCAAGCCCTTCAGCCCTTCACTGGGCAATTTGTAATTGCGAATAGTTACATCAACATGTCAGGTGTCAGTGAAATAAATAAGCAAGGATGCATCAAACACTTGGGATGAGGGATAGGGGAGGAAGGACCAGGAATTGAAATGCATACCCAAAAAATATCTACCGTATTTTTCGCTCTATAGGATGCTCCCGAGCAAAGGACGCACCTAGTTTTTAGAGGAGGAAAACAAGTAAAAAATATTTTGAATCAAATCAGTTTTGGGGGTGAAGGGGGAAGCCCGGAGTTTCCCCATAAAGCCCCGGCATCCCCAAGCTAGAACAGCGGGACGCTGCGCAGCGCTCCGTCTCGCTGTTCTGGCTTCGGGGACAGCCTTTCAAGCCTTCACCCCGCTGCCCTGCGGAGGCTTTGCGCAGCTAACCCCGAAGCCTTTGGAGCACAGCGCAAGGTACCGCTGTGCTCCAAAGGCTTCAGGTGGCTATCCCTGAAGCTTGGAGAGCGAGAGGGGTCGGTGCGCACCGACCCCCTCGCTCTCCAGGCTTCAGCGAAAGCAACGTGTAGCCTCCGGAGTACGGAGGGAGCGCTCTCTCTGCGCTTTGGAGGCTTCACGTTGCTTTCGCTGAAGCCAAGGAGCCTGCATTCGCTCCACAGGATGTACAAACATTTCCCCTTCATTTTTGGAGGGGGGAAAGTGCGTCCTATAGAGCGAAAAATGCGGTATTTGCGTTCCAGATGGACATCTCTGGGCTCCCTCTCTCTTTATACTAGATCCCAGTGGGTTTGTCCCCTGAAGGTGAGTGTTGGAAGATTAAGGACAGGTGAAAGGACACCTGTGGAATTTTCTCCCACAAGAGGTTGGGACGGGCACCAATTTGGACATTTGAAAAGAGGAACAGACAAAATTCGTGGAGGGTAGCAACGCTATCCATCAGGGCTGGATTTAGGTTTGATGAGGCCCTAAGCTACTGAAGGCCCTTTATATGTCCAGCTGTCCTTGGTCAACAACAAATTGTCGCTGTTCTTTTGTGTTGCATACAGTGGTACCTTGGGTTACATACGCTTCAGGTTACAGACGCTTCAGGTTACAGACTCCGCTAACCCAGAAATAGTACCTCGGGATAAGAACTTTGCTTCAGGATAAGAACAGAAATCGTGCTCCGGTGGCACGGCAGCAGTGGGAGGCCCCATTAGCTAAAGTGGTGCTTCAGGTTAAGAACAGTTTCAGGTTAAGAACAGACCTCTGGAATGAATTAAGTACTTAACCTGAGGTACCACTGTATATGCTGTCTGGTAATTTATGGACCTCATAGGTATCTAAAGCCATTTGCATGTAACAAAATATGTATTTTATCAAAGTACAGTGGTACCTCGGGTTACATACGCTTCAGGTTACAGACGCTTCAGGTTACAGACTCCGCTAACCCAGAAATAGTACCTCGGGTTAAGAACTTTGCTTCAGGATGAGAACAGAAATCGTGCTCCGGCGGCGCGACAGCAGTGGGAGACCGCATTAGCTAAAGTGGTACTTCAGGTTAAGAACAGTTTCAGGTTAAGAACGGACCTCTGGAACGAATTAAGTACGTAACCAGAGGTACCACTGTAATGGTTGAACTGAAATACTATTAAAAAGAAGAGCCCACACAGCACAAAACAGTTGCTGCATGTAAGTTATATTTTATTTGTTTTATATTTTGGAAATGTACATCCAGTTTTCCCCCCCTTTGGATTTTTTGGGGGGCCCCCAAGAGAGTGGGGCCCTAAGCTATAGCTTATTTAGCTTATACGTAAATCCAGCACTGCTTTCCATGTCTACTAGCCAAAATAGCCATAGGATACCTCTAGGATAAGAGGCAGTTGGCGAGAAACAGCCATGGGTAGCCTTCTCCTCCGTCATAATTTTGCCCAATCCTCTTTTAAAGCCATCGAGCCTGGTCTCCCGTCGCTTTTTCCTGTGGCAAGGAGTTCCATAGTCCAACAATGCTCCGAGTGAAGGAGTCCTTTCCCAAATCTTCCAGTGTCCAACTTATTGGATGCCCTCAAGTTCTATAGAGCAGGAGAGAAGCTTTTCCCCTGTCTTCTTCCTCCTGGCCACGCGTGATTTTACTTGTGTCATGTCGCCATTTTGGTCCATCGTGTCTTGAGACGGGCCCCGGAGAGGGGAGCGGAGGGCAAGGAACCCGATGTTCATTTGCCGAAGGAGAGGAACAACTGGAGCCTGCCAGGGGAGGTGTTTGGTGCAACGCCCATCCATCTGTTCCACCACACACACACCCCGCCACGCAACCAGGACAGTGGCCGGTGTACGGATGAGCAAAAAGGACACCTCGAGCCGCAGAGGCCATCCCTGTTGGGTCAACAGGAGCTCTGTCGTTCCCCACAATGAAGTCGACGGAGAAGAGGGAGGCCCGCCAAGCGGGGAACATCGAGGAGGAAAACTGGAGCAGTAGGGTGGCTGAGCAAAACGAAAATAAATATATATTTGGCTCCCATGAATCAAAGCCTGTTGCAATCAAAACAACTCGCCATCGGAGCGAAGGCCTCGGGGCCTCGTTCGTCAAAAATTATACGCGCGGCAGAAAGCCACAGGGGACGCATAATTGCAGCATGGCCACAAAGAAAGCCTTTTTCCACCCCCTCCTGGCATCGGAGGTTCGCCCAGCGGTGGAGGGGGGTGGTTTGCTCTGTGCCATCGGTAAATGCCTTTCCTATTCACCTTCCCTATTAATAATAATTAGCAGGGGTCGTTATTGACAGGTCAGGGTCGGAGAGCGGGAGAGGAAAGGGGAATCCGTGCCTTGCAACGATTCGGTCTTCCCTCCTGTGGTTTCCAGCAAAGTTGAGATTCCTGCATTGCAGAGGGTTGGACTAGATGTCCAGCGGAACCCCTTTCAACGCTACAATTCTATGATTCTAGGAAAGGGATGATGCCTCAGACAGCAGAGGTAGAGCATAGGCCTTTGCAGTGGGTAGCCTCATCCTCTTTGTCCGATCCTATCTAAAAGCCGTGCAAACTGGCTTGTCCTTAGAATCATAGAATCATAGAGCTGGAATAGACCACAAGGGCCATCGAGTCCAACCCCCTGCCAAGCAGGAAACACCATCAGAGCACTCCTGACATATGGTTGTCAAGCCTCTGCTTAAAGACCTCCAAAGAAGGAGACTCCACCACACTCCTTGGCAGCAAATTCCACTGTCAAACAGCTCTCACTGTCAGGAAGTTCTTCCTAATGTTTAGGTGGAATCTTCTTTCTTGTAGTTTGGATCCATTGCTCCGCGTCCGCTTCTCTGGAGCAGCAGAAAACAACCTTTCTCCCTCCTCTATATGACATCCTTTTATATATTTGAACATGGCTATCATATTGATACTGTTGTTGTTGTTGTTTAGTTGTTTAGTCGTGTCCGGCTCTTCGTGACCCCCTGGACCAGAGCACGCCTGGCACTCCTGTCTTCCACTGCCTCCCGCAGTTTGGTCAAACTCATGCGGGTACCTTCGAGAACACTGTCCAACCATCTTGTCCTCTGTCGTCCCCTTCTCCTTGTGCCCTCCATCTTTCCCTTGATACTATTTCTTGGCTTAAGCTTAAGAGACTGATTTGCTAATCAGTCTCTTAAGCTTAAGCCAAGAAAGAGTTATTCTCTATGAAACTGAATATCAATATACGTATCAAGGCTTTGAGATTAGACCACTGAAGAAGCCCGGAAAACTACCTTGGGCTACCTGCAAGCCCCAGTAAAAGGTCCCCATTGGGGGCGAACAGCGGCCTCTTGATTACTTGGACTGCCAGGGCGAAACTGCTGCCGTCACCCTGTCTCTACAACTTCATTAACATCCATCTACAACTTCACTAGCACCTCTCAGTATTGTGAACAACATCAAACTTAACCTTTTCTTGGTATCTTCATGAACTTACCTAAAAAGATAAAGAAAACAAGACTGAGTTAAGCATTTGAAAAATCCCTTGAAACCAGACATTATAAGTTCATCTTAGGTTGGGAAGTTCGCAAGCCTCTGGCTTTGCACAAAGTTTTGTATTTTTCTCAGAAGATTGAGAAAGAATGTATAATCATTTTGGTAATTATTGTGTGTATATTAGTCGCCAACGTGTTGCATGAGTCGTACGACTTCTACTGTATCAGCAGCACAGGTTGCATTTTTCTGGTCTTATGGGAAACCGGCAAGCAGGATTCGAACACAAGAGCCTACTCTCCCCTCCTGTGGCTTCCAGAAAATGGTGTTCAGAAGCATTTTTGCCTCTGACTGTGGAGCCAGGGTAGAGTTATCGTGGCAAGTAGCCCTCAATAGCCCTCTCTTCCTCCATGAATTTTGTCCTGGTTGTTCCTCCATGAAGCCATCCTGGTTGTTTGCTATACCTGCCTCCTGTGGCAGGGAGTTCCACAGGTTAACTGTGGAAAAAGCACTTCCTTTTATCTGCTTTGAATCTTCTGACAATTAGCTACGTTGGCTGGAGGGCGCCTCTTCGTTGCCTACCACTATACCTGAAGGAGCGTCTACACCCCCATCGTTCTGCCCGGACGCTGAGGTCCAGCTCCGAGGGCCTTCTGACAGTTACCTCCCTGCGAGAAGCAAAGCTACAGGGAACCAGGCAGAGGGCCTTCTCGGTGGTGGCACCCGCCCTGAGGAACGCCCTCCCACCAGATGTCAAAGAGATAAACAACTACCTGACATTCAGAAGACATCTTAGGGCAGCCCTGTTCAGGGAAGTTTTAAATGTATGACATATTAGTGTATTTTTGGTATTTGTGGAAGCCGCCCAGAGTGGCTGGGGAGACCCAGCCAGATGGGAGGGGTACAAATAATAAATTATTATTATATTATTATTACCCCTGGGTGAGACAGCCAGGCAAAAGAGCCAAGTCCCCTTATGTCCGATTTCCCTCTCGCTGTAACTTTCCACCAGAGCCATCCTTTCAGCAAATGTCTTGGCCAAACAAGGAGGCACATGACATGCCTGCGATGTGTCACATGAAAACAGCTTGGCTTCCTAATGGGGGGCATCAGTCATTCTGAGCCTGAGCACGCACTGAGCAGGCAATTGCTTCTCGTGCTCCCAGAGGCACCACAGCTGGCAGCTGAAATCCGCAAGATAGATTCTTGCTAAGCATGCGAAAAGTGTCGCTCTGTTGCTCTCTTCTCCATTCTTTCTCTGATAGAGGTGTAAAATGCGTCTGGAAGAGGCGCTGTGCTGCCCTCTGTTGGATCCACAGTTGAAAGACACGTAGGATAGGTAAAGGTAAAGGTAAAGGGACCCCTGACCATTAGTTCCAGTCGTGACCGACTCTGGGGTTGTAGCGCTCATCTTGCTTTATTGGCCGAGGGAGCTGGCGTTTGTCTGCAGACAGCTTCCGGGTCATGTGGCCAGCATGACTAAGCCGCTTCTGGCGAACCAGAGCAGCGCACGGAAATGCCATTTACCTTCCCGCCGGAGCGGTACCTATTTATCTACTTGCACTTTGAAGTGCTTTCAAACTGGTAGGTTGGCAGGAGCAGGGACCAAGCAACGGGAGCTCACCCCGTCGCGGGGATTCGAACCACCGACCTTCTCATCGGCAAGTCCTAGGCTCTGTGGTTTAACCCACAGCGCCACCCGCTTCCTTGACACGTAGGATATGTGTAGGCAAACTAAGGCCCAGGGGCCGGATCCGGCCCAATCACCTTCTAAATCCAGCCCATGGACCGTCCAGGAATCAGCATGTTTTTACATGAGTAGAATGTGTCCTTTTATTTAAAATGCATCTCTGGGGTATTTGTTGGGCATAGGAATTCGTTCATTTCCCCCCCAAAAAAATACAGACCGGCCCCCCCACAAGGTTTGAGGGACAGTGGATCAGCCCCCTGCTGAAAAAGTTTGCTGACCCCTGACGTAGTCCTACTAGCGTAATTTGTTGATTACTGTTGCTCTTCAACTAGTTTGTATACTTCTTCCAATCTTCTGTGAATCTCTGGTCCCGCAGGTTTCGAATCCTTCCTGTCATTTTTTCTAATTCTGCGTAGTCCATTAATTTTATCTGCCATTCTTCTTTCGTCAGAATTTCTTCTTGCTTCCATTTCTGGGCTAATAACACTCTTGCCACTGTTGTTGCATATAAAAGCAATTTAACATGTTGCCTATTAATAATATCCTCACCTATAATACCAAGTAAAAATGCTTCTGGTTTTTAAAAAAATGTATATTTCAACATCTTTTTCATCTCATTATATATCATTTCCAGGAAGTTTTTTACTTTCTTACATTCCCACCACATATGATAGAATGTTCCTTCTTTTTCTTTACATTTCCAACATTTATTACTTCTCTTATATATTTTAGCTAATTTCACAGGTGTAATATACCATCTATACATCATTTTCATCATATTCATATTTTGAAAAATTTAAATACCCTGCAAGCCAGTCCCGCAGCTGCCTCCGGACCTGGAGGAGGAACGCACTCTGCACGCACTCAGGAGCACATCTTGGTGTTGCCCACTCGCAGCTGCTCCATTGGCCCGTACCCATGGATCTCCCAGATGGCATGCACCACACGCTGTAGCTCGTCGTCCAAGGCCAGGTTGGCTGGCAGGCCGCGCAGGCGGCACGCAGCGCACCCTCCAGCTGCTCCAGGATGCCCGCCAAGTGCGCCACCACCACCAGCACCCAGCCGGGCACCAGGCACAGGGCCAGAAGACACGTCAAGCTCCGGCTGAAGCCCCACGACGCGCCCGTCACAATGCCCATGGCGCGGCCCAGACCCGTCGCCCGCACACCCGACTCTCCGTCCATGGCCACCCCGAGTTTACCCCAGCCGCAGCCGGTGAGGCTTCGGATTGCCTGCAGGAACTTCCTGCAGCCAATCCAATGCTGTGCTAGTGTCGCCGCCCACCCAGAAGCAGTGCCAGCATCACAGACGTCAGTGCCCGCACGGCGAGGCGTCCGCAGCGCACGGGAACTGACCGATCAGGCGGCAGGGTCCATGGGATGGATTTATGAGCCTGGGGATCCACATCCAGCCCCCAGGCCTTAGTTTGCTGACCCCTGGAATGGAGTATCCTGCAAAAGGGTAGGGTTGACTGACACTTCTGTGTGCATTGATTCTGCGCAATAATTCTGAAAAGCATCGTTTTCATTTTAGCACAGCATCCAGAAGGACGAAGAATTATGGATTTACTCCTCCTTTCTAAGCCAACGTTTTTTTCCCCACACGGCTGTTTCCCTGGCAAATTAATGAATTATACCTCATTATATTATAGCCGTAAAAAAAAACCCCCAGCTGTTGATCTGAAGACCGAGGCCTTATTTACTTTCCCCTGCTGGAATTCCCGGGACTCAGTCCAGAGATCAGGGGCGGGTTTGGAGGGGTGAGCCAGTCTCTTGTTTGGCCTGGAAGCAAAGTCAGCTTTTGGCATCATCACTGGGGGAAAGGCACTAATTCTGAAACAAACAAATTCAGCTTCACTGACAGTTAAGCCAGCTCACTGGATAAAAGGATTCAATTTGTGGTCCCTTCAGACTGACATCTTGTTTTTTGGGTGGGGGATATTTTGAAAGCTTTCATTGATGCAACAGCGCAGCATTAGTGACAAGCGTGGTGTTGCAAGGTTCTGTCCTGGGCACATTGTCATTCAACAACTATATAACTGACTTGGATGAGATAATCGAGGGGACACTCATCCAATCTGCAGATGGTAAGGTAAAGGTAAAGAACCCCTAGATGGTTAAGTCCAGTCAAAGGCGACTCTGGGGTTGCGGCGGTCATCTCGCTTTCAGGCCGAGGGAGCCGGCGTTTGTCCACAGACAGCTTTCCGGGTCATGTGTCCAGCAGGACTGAACCACTTCTGGTGCAACGGGACAACGTGATGAAACCAGATTTGTGCTGGAGGTGTGGTAAAACAGAGGGGACACTTAAACATGTTTGGTGGACCTGTGAAAAAAATCAAAAGCTTCTAGAACATAGTACAGTGGTACCTCGGGTTACATACGCTTCAGGTTACAGACTCCGCTAACCCAGAAATACTACCTTGGGTTAAGAACTTTGCTTCAGGATGAGAACAGAAATCGTGCTCTACACAGTCTACACAGAGTTAAATAC
Organism: Podarcis muralis; assembly: GCF_964188315.1. NCBI lineage: Eukaryota > Metazoa > Chordata > Lepidosauria > Squamata > Lacertidae > Podarcis > Podarcis muralis. The sequence goes on along the minus strand of NC_135666.1, from coordinate 5,643,045 downwards.
CATCTGTAAATCATTTTCAAGTACAGTCATACCTTGGGTTACAGCTGCTTCAGGTTGCGTTTTTTCGGGTTAAAGGTAAAGGTACCCCTGCCTGTATGGGCCAGTCTTGACAGACTCTAGGGTTGTGCGCCCATCTCACTTAAGAGGCCGGGGGCCAGCGCTGTCCGGAGACACTTCCGGGTAACGTGGCCAGTGTGACATCACTGCTCTGGCGAGCCAGCGCAGCACACGGAACGCCATTTACCTTCCCGCCAGTAAGCGGTCCCTATTTATCTACTTGCACCCGGGGGTGTTTTCGAACTGCTAGGTTGGCAGGCGCTGGGACCGAGCAACGGGAGCGCACCCCGCCGCGGGGATTCGAACCCTTTTTCGGGTTATGGACCGTCAAAACCCGGAAGTACCAGAACAGGTTACTTCCTGGTTTTGGCGGTTGCACATGCATAGAAGCACTAAATCGTGCTTTGCGCATGCACAGACGCGGGTTGCGAATGCTGTGGGTTGCGAACATGCACCCCGCACGGATCACGTTCACAACCCGAGCATCCACTGTACAGTAGTTCTCCTTCAAGGAATAACATGCCCCCTTTTTACCAGAATCCTCACCCATTTCACTGGGTCAAAGGACACAGTGTGGTGCAGTGATGACAGGGTCAAACTAGAATGGCAAGACCTGCCTTCAGTCCCTCGAATGGTTGTGAGGCTCAGTGGGCAAAGCTAGGTCAGTCACTCCCCATCAGATGAGCCCACCTCACAGGGCTGCTGTGAGGATAAAGTGGGGAAATTGTCAAAATATCCCCAAGCCAGGGCAACAGAGCCAACGCTAAACATTTTCGCCGACCTACCTAAATGCAGCATCTATTTAAAGGGCCTGTTGTCTTTGTCCATGGAGTTTTCTTGGCAGGGATACTGGAGTGGCTTGCCGGTTCCTGCTCCAGGTGGATCACTTTTGGTCAAAACTCTCCACTATGACCTGTCCATCTTGGGTGGCCCTTCATGGCATGGCTCATAGCTTCTCTGAGTTATTCAAGCCCCTTCGCCATGGCAAGGCAGTGATCCTAGACAGCATCTTAAAAAGCAGAGACATCACCTTGCCAACAAAGGTCCGTATAGTTAAAGCTATGGTTTTCCCAGTAGTGATGTATGGAAGTGAGAGCTGGACCATAAAGAAGGCTGATCGCTGAAGAATCAATGCTTTTGAATGATGGTGCTGGAGGAGACTCTTGAGAGTCCCATGGATTGCAAGGAGATCAAACCTCTCCATTCTGAAGGAAATCAGACCTGAGTGCTCACTGGAAGGACAGATCCTGAAGCTGAGGCTCCAATCCTTTGGCCACCTCATGAGAAGAGAAGACTCCCTGGAAAAGACCCTGATGTTGGGAAAGATGGAGGGCACAAGGAGAAGGGGACGATGGGAGGCCGAGATCGTGGGACAGTGTTCTTGAAGGTACCCACATGAGTTTGACCAAACTGCGGGAGGCAGTGGAAGACAGGAGTGCCTGGCGTGCTCTGGTCCAGGGGGTCACGAAGAGGCGGACACGACTAAACAACTAAACAACAACAACAACAATTTAAAGTGCAGTTCATTTGTTTACAGCTGCCTGAAAGTCTGTCTGTCGAGAAGTTGGGGGGGGGGGGAATCCCCTTAAAGCAGAAAAATATTTAATACGGATTTGGGATTCAGCTTAAGCTAGCCAGTATCATTATGGCTAGAGAAAGAGGGCAATTAGAGAACAAATTAGTTGGGAAATGGATTTTATTTATCACATACGGGAATAATAAGGTACAAGACACAATTATTATTAGGCAGGGACTATCGCTATTCTTTTCAGCGCCTGCTTTAAAAAAAACATTTTATTTTAGCGAGGCTACCCAGGCATGTAATTTTAGCATGCAATTATTAAAATGTGATTTTAGTATCATGGTTTTTTAATTCCCCGAAGCTGGAAAAGGCTCGATACACACACACACCACAATTTGTAGGTCAAAACGACCACTTTGCAGGAGTGTGTCTAGAAATGGCCCTACTGTCCAAAAGTAAAATCTGCTCGTGTTGCTAGGATGTGAGTCAAGGATGTGTGTATGTTAAATAAAATTATGTTCTGGGTGCTTTAATTAACGATGGGGAAATTTAATTCAGTGAGTGGCCTGCAGTTTCCGTGTCAAAGTACTTTTGCAGCCCACTTGGTCTGAGAGTTTGGCCTGCGCTCGTCTGGAGGGTCCACTTAGCATCTCAAGAGATCCAACCACCCAGGCCAAACATTAAAAACTAGACTTCGGATACATGGAGCTATATGGAAATGACAAGGGAGAGGGCACATCTTTAAAGTTGTTACAATGCTACAAATATGATGCCTGAATGTATCCTTTCAACTAGACAGCTCAGATAAGGTAAAGGTAAAGGGACTCCTGACCATTAGGTCCAGTCGTGGCCGACTCTGGGGTTGCGGCACTCATCTCGCTTTACTGGCCGAGGGAACCGGCGTACAGCTTCCAGGTCATGTAGCCAGCAGGACTAAGCCGCTTCTGACGAACCAGAGCAGCGCACGGAAACGCCGTTTACCTTCCCACCAGAGCTGTACCTATTTATCTACTTGCACTTTGACATGCTTTTGAACTGCTAGGTTGGCAGGAGCAGGGACTGAGCAATGGGAGCTCACCCCGTCGGGGGGATTTGAACCGCCGACCTTCCAATCAGCAAGCCCAAGAGGCTCTGTGGTTTAGACCACTGTGCCACCCACGTCCCATTCAGGGAAGATAACCTAGTGTTATGTACTGAGTTGAATAGGATCTGATTGGTCCTAGAACAACAGGATTCAGAATGCAGCAGTCTGATTGGTCTGCAGGAGCCACCCAATCCAACTCCAGGTGGAAGTGAATCCGCAAGTTGATTGGCCTACAGGAGAATCCCAGAATTAGCCAATCACGTGGGGCCCATTGTGTAAATAACGTACATAAAGCAGACATTTCGGGGGAAATTCCATTCCTCACTACTATGAGCTGAATAAAGCGCATAAAATCCACGCTCGACTCTGAGTATATTTCACCTAGCTTTATAAATTAGTGCAAAATCCAAACTGTGACTGACTCTCCTCATTCTAGTGCTATTTTAACCCTTAAAGAAAGGTGAATTTGGGCTCCACCTCCCTCCATGAACCAGGAAGCAGGAAGTCACGCAGGCAGCAGGAACAGGGCATCCCCCCATAATTCCCCAAGCGTGAGAGCACATGTAAGGCCCCCCACCCAGGGAGTGACCAGGGGGGCAACACTAAACATCCTCAGACGCCGCTGAGCAAGTCAGGTGTTCTGAAAGCCCATCTCCAGACATGTTCTGAGGGCAAGGAGATGGAAAGAGTTTCCTTGTTCTTTCGGTGACAGGTACTTAAGAGGTTGAAATATCCTCAGAGTCCTGCAGTGATTTCATGCTCTTTATTGCAGCTTGTAAAACAGTGACTGAATTTCCTCCCAAGCCTCAGGCTTTTATATACATTACAGTGGTACCTCGGGTTACATACGCTTCAGGTTACAGACTCTGCTAACCCAGAAATAGTACCTGGGGTTAAGAACTTTGCTTCAGGATGAGAACAGAAATTGCGCAGTGGCAGCGGGAGGCCCCATTAGCTCAAGTAGTGCTTCGGGTTAAGAACGGACCTCCGGAACGAATTAAGTACGTAACCAGAGGTATCACTGTATTTACACAATGAGTCCCGTCTGATAGGCTGATTCGACTTCCCTCCTGGAGCCTGATTGGTCTTCTCCTGCAAGCCAATCAGTTGTTGCATTCTAGGATTCTACCTAAGGTCCGTATAGTAAAAGCTATGGTTTTCCCAGTAGTGATGTATGGAAGTGAGAGCTGGACCATCAAGAAGGCTGATCGCCGAAGAATTGATGCTTTTTAATGATGGTGCTGGAGGAGACTCTGGAGAGTCCCATGGACTGCAAGAAGATCAAACCTCTCCATTCTGAAGGAAATCAGCCCTGAGTGCTCATTGGAAGGACCGATCCTGAAGCTGAGGCTCCAATCCTTTGGCCACCTCATGAGAAGAGAAGACTCCCTGGAAAAGACCCTGATGTTGGGAAAGCTGGAGGGCACAAGGAGAAGGGGACGACAGAGGACGAGATGGTTGGACAGTGTTCTCGAAGCTACCAGCATGAGTTTGACCAAACTGCGGGAGGCAGTGGAAGACAGAAGTGCCTGACGTGCTCTGGTCCAGGGGGCCACGAAGAGTCGGACATGACTAAACGACTAAACAACAACAAGGATCCTACCTGCCTATTGTTCTAGGATCCAAGCTTAGTACATAACAGAGGTGTTGGGAAAGGTGTTTGATAAAGTGACCGAATGTTGAACTTGTGTAACTCTTGTATACCTCTCCCCATTTGTGACATGCTAGTGATGTAGTGATGATCAATGATGCCTCTCGATTTCTATTCTGGGGGAAAGAGGAAAGTTTTAAAAGAGGGTATCACCCCATGCTCAGGGTTCTTACTCTTGTGGGCACCTGTTGCGCAACAAGAAATATCATGGTCTACTGTTTTGCTCCAAATTGCTTGGCTGGAACTTCCTTCTTTTACTGACCCCAGGGACCCACAGGGGACTTACACCCCAATAAGCAAAGCTGTTGAGTAGTCTCTCACCCTGGAATTTTTTCCATAACAGAACGATTCTTATTTTTCCCTTTGATCCTTCGTTCCCTCACCCCCATCCTCAGCTCCTTGCTGTCATCCCTCCTACAGGATGTAAGCCAATCTGAATCTGATATACATGCATGACGTTTAGTGATATTTACATCAATAGGGGAGAGCTGTGAGGCTGCAATGTGTTCCAAGAGCAGCTGCAACTATAATCACAGCTGCAAAAAGAGGTGTTTTTGGTACCTGGTGGATTACCTGGGGTTTTGCCCTGATTAAGACGCCTCCACATTTTAATTGGATCGTTATACAGCGGGAGCCCAGAGGCAGGGACAGGTTCCAGGAAATGAGGACCGATCTCACATTGAATGAAGAAGTACGGGGAAGCAAGCCTCTGCCTTCCTGTGCTAGCTGCCGGAATCATGTGTCATGGCTAAAAATTGGCCACTATTTCTTTAATGCTAAAAAAACTAAGTCAGCGTGAGTCAGTGGCCTACAGTGACTCATGCAACCTTTCAGCTAATTGTACCTGTATATATAGAGTGGTCATTGATTGTGTTGGTGTGGGTTGGTTGGTGAAAGCTAGTAGTGTTTAAAAGTAGAGACATCACCTTGCCAACAAAGGTCCGTATAGTAAAAGCTATGGTTTTCCCAGTCGTGATGTATGGAAGTGAGAACTGGACCATAAAGAAGGCTGATCACTGAAGAATTGATGCTTTTGAATTCTGGTGCTGGAGGAGACTCTTGAGAGTCCCATGGACTGCAAGAAGATCCAACCTATCCATTCTTAAGGAAATCAGCCCTGAGTGCTCACTGGAAGGACAGATCCTGAAGCTGAGGCTCCAATACTTTGGCCACCTCATGAGAAGAGGGAAGAGAAGACTCCCTGGAAAAGACCCTGATGTTGGGAAAGATGGAGGGCACTAGGAGAAAAGGACGACAGAGGACACGGTGGTTGGATAGTGTTTTCGAGGTTACCAGCATGAGTTTGACCAAACTGCGGGAGGCAGTGGAAGACAGGAGTGCCTGGCGTGCTCTGGTCCAGGGGATCACGAAGAGGCGGACACGACTAAACGACTAAACAACAAAACTAGTGTAGATGTGTGTACAGTTGGTCGGTCGTTTTGCAGATAAAGACTTATAAGAATAAAAGGAGAAAATACTCTGCAAGGTTATTCTTCTCGTGGACTCTTATGCCGACAAGGGTCCGAGGACCAGGCTGAGGAGACAAAGGAAGTCAGGACCTTTGCTTTTCCAACACTGACAGCATGTGCTTCCCAATTTGATGGCCACTGCAGGCAGGGCCAGCCTGGGATGTTTTGCTATTTTTCAGGGATGTCCCTGATTTGCAGAAGCTGTCCCGGGATATCCGATTTCATCCCAGAATGTCCCACTTTTCCTTAGGACATCCCTATTTTCATTGGAGAAATGTTGGAGGCTATGAAGCTATCTGACCCCTAAGCCGTCTGATGGCTATCCTGTATTGTTGTTGTTGTTTAGTCATTTAGTCGTGTCCGACTCTTCGTGACCCCATGGACCAGAGCACGCCACGCACTCCTGTCTTCCACTGCCTCCCGCAGTTTGGTCAGACTCATGTTTGTAGCTTCGAGAACACTATCCAACCATCTCGTCCTCTGTCGCCCCCTTCTCCTTGTGCCCTCAATCTTTCCCAGCATCAGTGTCTTCTCCAAGGAGTCTTCTCTTCTCATGAGGTGGCCAAAGTATTGGAGCCTCAACTTCACGATCTGTCCTTCCAGTGAGCAATCAGGGCTGATTTCCTTAAGAATGGATGCGTTTGACCTTCTTGCAGTCCATGGGACTCTCAAGAGTCTCGTCCAGCACCATAATTCAAAAGCATCCGTTCTTCGGCGATCAGCCTTCTTGATGGTCCAGCTCTCACTTCCATACATCACTACTGGGAAAACTATGGCTTTAACTATGCAACCTTTGTTGGCAAGGTGATTTCTCTGCTTTTTAAGATGCTGTCTAGGTTTGCCATCGCCTTTCTCCCAAGAAGCAGGCATCTTTTAATTTCGTGACTGCTGTCACCATCTGCAGTGATCATGGAGCCCAAGAAAGTAAAATCTCTCACTGCCTCCATTTCTTCCCCTTCTATTTGCCAGGAAGTGATGGGCCCAGTGGCCATGATCTTCGTTTTTTTGATGTTGAGCTTCAGACCATATTTTGCACTCTCCTCATTCACCCTCATTAAAAAATTCTTTAATTCCTCCTCACTTTCTGCCATCAAGGTTGTGTCATCTGCATATCTGAGGTTGTTGATATTTCTTCCGGCAATCTTAATTCCGGCTTGGGATTCATGCAGCCCAGCCTTTCGCATGATGAATTCTGCATATAAGTTAAATAAGCAGGGAGACAATATACAGCCTTGCCATATATATCCTGTAGAGAGAAGCTTTTTAATGTTCTATTATGTTTTTATATACAGTGGAACCTCAGTTGTCAAACACCTCCGTAGTCAAACATTCCGACTTTCGAACGCCGAAAACAAGGAAGTAACTACTCCAGTTTTTTAATGATTTTCGGAAGCCAAACATGCTACACGGCTTCTGTTTTGAGTTTCCCTGTTGTACTGAGGCTTCCGTATTGAGTTTTCACTTTTCGAAGGTTTCAGAAGTCGAACGGTCTTCCGGAACGGATTACGTTTGAAAACCGAGGTTCCAATGTATGTTGGAAGCTGCCCAAAGTGGCTGGGGCAACCCAGTAAGATGTGTGGGGTATAAATGAGGCATAGGCAAACTCGGCCCTCCAGATGTTTTGGGACTACAGCTCCCATCATCCCTGACCACTGGTCCTGTTAGTTAGGGATGATGGGAGTTGTAGTCCCAAAACATGTGGAGGCCCGAGTTTGCCTATACCTGGTATAAATAGTAAATCATTATGGAATGGGGCATCCCTATTTTCATCGGAGAAATGTTGGAGGGTATGGTTTTGCCACAGAGGCAAGACATCCTACGGCCTCCTCTGTGGTAGTTGTGCCATGACCTTGCCACATCCTCAATGGGAGCATGGCTGGAGCATGGCCCGCCTGTGGGAATGGTCCCCATGGGATGCAGCTCGGCAGAGGAGGCGTCAGGTTCGCCCACGGCGCCAGCATGGCACAGCAGCAGGGACAGGGGTGGGCCACACCCACAGAGGAGGCAGGGGGGCAGCTATGAGCAGCACCCTCTTCGGGCCTCCATTTTCAAAATGGCGGCCGGAACCCAAACTTTGGCAAAGGTTGCATCCTCCACCTCAGAAACCGTCGTGTCGCGTTTGACGGTGACATCTCAAGAGGTGGGCAAATAGCCAAACGGACAGCCAAACCACCTTCCAAAATACATGGTAGACTAGATATTATTATTATGAATTGCAATCATATTAACATTTTTTTATCTTTTTCGTATTGTGTGAAAATGATGTTATCCAATTCCACTCTGTTGTTCCTTATGTTGCTATATTCTAAACTGCCCTGAGGCTTTTGTGTGGGTATGTCTTGGAAAATGATAATAATTTTTTAATTAGTTTTCAATTACAGTGGTACCTTGGTTCTCAAATGCCTTGGTTCTCATATGCCGAAAATCCGGAAGTAAGTGTTCTGGTTTTGAAACATTTTTCAGAAGCCAAACATCCGATGCGGCTGTCAGCTATTGTTTCTGGGGTGCCTGCTCCAATCAGAAGCTGTGCCTTGGTTTTCAAACATTTTGGAAGTCAAACAGACTTCTGGAATGGATTAAGTTTGGCACTTTTGTTTTTGCTGTTTATTTTGCATTTTTGTTTTTGAGGCTATTTCAGTTAATTTGTTTTTGTGACTATGTGGAACCCAGTTCAGCTACTGACTGATTGATTGTGTGACTGCAGAAATGGATAAAAGCCCCCCATCCAAACAATGACTATCATCAGTGCAGGTAAGAAAAAAAATATTTTTTGTTTTTATCATATACAATACTGTCTTATTTATTTTATAGTACAGTACATTGATTATTGCTTTCATTTTATGGATCGGTGGTCTCATTAGATAGTAAAATTAAATGTTAAATTGTTATTTTAGGGGTTGTTTTTAAAGTCTGGAACGGATTAATCCATTTTGCATTACTTTCTATGGGAAAGTGCACCTTGGTTTAGGAACGCTTTGGCTTTAGAACGGACTTCCGGAACAGATTAAGTTTGAGAACCAAGGTACCACTGTACAGTCCAATAATAGCCTCATTATAGCAATGCCAAATTATAAAACAATTACTAACACCAATCGTTCAAATACCAACTTATGTAATTTGGGTGGCGCCCCCCCCCCACGTGCTAGAATTGATGGTTTGATTATTTTCTTTATTTCTGCGTTCCAAAATCTTATTAATTTCAATTACATTCCAGTCCCCCTTCATGGATCACTGCCTTGTATGGAAGTGAGAGCTGGACCATAAAGAAGGCCGATCGCTGAAGAATTGATGCTTTTGAATTATGGTCTGGAGGAGACTCTTGAGAGTCCCATGGACTGCAAGAAGATCAAACCTCTCCATTCTGAAGGAAATCAGCCCTGAGTGCTCACTGGAAGGACAGATCCTGAAGCTGAGGCTCCAAGACTTTGGCCACCTCATGAGAAGAGAAGACTCCCTGGAAAAGACCCTGATGTTGGAAAAGATGGAGGACACAAGGAGAAGGGGACGATGGAGGACGAGATGGTTGGACAGTGTTCTCGAAGCTACAAACATGAGTCTGACCAAACTGCGGGAGGCAGTGGAAGACAGGAGTGCCTGGCGTGCTCTGGTCCAGGGGGTCACAAAGAGTCGGATATGACTAAATGACTAAACAACAACAACTCATTCCAGTCAAAATAATAATCCCACCTACAAGAACTGCAATATTAATAACTTCACTTCATGTTGACACATTAAATGATTTATGAAACTACAAGTGAGGCACTCAAACTATATCCTTGTTCTTCCTGTGTGTGGCAATTATTCTGTCCGTGATGTTTCTTCCTGCCCTCATAAAATATTATGTCTATCTTCCCCCGGTTATTGCTGTTCTCTATGATGCCTTGGAAGGAGCTAATATCCCATTGTCGTTTCAGAAATTTCTCCATTGCTTCATTGTTTTGCAACTTTAACAGCAGCTGCAAAAATCACACTGTCCCAATAAATAACCTGTTTTCACCATTTTTTCCTCTCAGCCCGGGAAGGAGAGTGATCTGTTGAATTGCAGATGACTCAGTCATGAACCTTTATCAGTTCCTTGACAAGTTCGCAAATTCCTTTCATCAGGAAATGTCTTAAATAAATGGATACGCACTTTGCACCAATGCCAAAATGCAACAGTTGGCGATGGCTCGTGACTCTTTTTGTTGTTTAGTCGTGTCCGACTCTTCATGACCCCCTGGACCAGAGCACACCAGGCACTTCTGTATTCCACTGCCTCCTGCAGTTTGGTCAAACTCATGCTGGTAGCTTCAAGAACAAGGTCCAACCATCTCGTCCTCTGTCGTCCCCTTCTCCTTGTGCCCTCCATCTTTCCCAACATCAGGGTCTTTTCCAAGGAGTCTTCTCTTCTTATGAGGTGGCCAAAGTATTGGAGCCTCAGCTTCAGGATCTGTCCTTCCAGTGAGCACTCAGGGCTGATTTCCTTCAGAATGGAGAGGTTTGATCTTCTTGCAGTCCACGGGCCTCTCAAGAGTCTCGTCCAGCACCAGAATTCAATAGCATCCGTTCTTTGGCGATCAGCCTTCTTTATGGTCCAGCTCTCACTTCCATACATCACGACTGGGTAAACCATAGCTTGAACTATACGGACCTTTGTTGGCAAAGTGATGTCTCTGCTTTTTAAGATGCTGTCTAGGTTTGTCATTGCTTTTCTCCCAAGAAGCAGGCGTCTTTTAATTTCGTGGCTGCTGTCACCATCTGCAGTGATCATGGAGCCCAAGAAAGTAAAATCTCTCACTGCCTCCATTTCTTCTCCATTTCTTCCCATCGCCAGGAGGTGATGGGACCAGTGGCCACAATCTTCGTTTTTTTTATGTTGAGCTTCAGACCATATTTTACACTCTCCTCTTTCACCCTCATTAAAAGGTTCTTTAATTCCTCCTCACTTTCTGCCATCAAGGTTGTGTCATCTGTTACCAAGCTCATGTGCAGAGTTCGGTCCTGTAAGATAAGAAAAGTAGGGCTCATTATACCTGCTCTGTCTTTTTAACAGCTGAAGAATACTTCTCCATTTATCTCATCCATCCCGATCATTACCTCCTTTTTACATCTCCCGGCTAATGGGCGTGTGCTTTTAGCAGAAAGAACTTTGGGTTCCTTATTTTGCAAACCCACACAATGTTTTATAGTCAGTCCTATCCCAACCACACACAATTAAGTGCTTACCGGATCAGCAAAGTGAAAGAGAGAGAGGAAGCGTTTGCCACAGTGAATGACTCATCTTCTTATGTAGCTGCATCGTTTTATACTTTCTGGGTGTCCTGCGATCACGTTATAAAGCAATTGTCAACGCAAATGGATTCTCTGTGCAATTACACCTGCAAGGATATTGATACATTGGAAGGACAAGAATATGGCCTCTTTCGATCAACAGATAGAGGACATGACAACTCTTGCAACCTAAGAATGGATCGCTTTCAAGTGGAGATTATGTAGGAAAAAATTTAATGATATTTGGAACATATTTATTCAAATGATATTGACCCATGATTCAATATACCGTATATGTGAGGGAAACAATAAGTCCGTTCATTTCCATCTATGTTATATGGTTCCATAACCTTAAAGAAATTTTATGGTCTTATTGTTACTGTTTTCCTCTGCCTTTCAAAATGTTTCATATACTATTTTTCTTTCTTTTTCTCTTTTTCTTTTTTACTTTAACTTGTAATATTCTTCATAAAGATTATAAATATACAGTGGCACCTTGGTTCTCAAGCTTAATCCGTTCCGGAAGTCCATTCCAAAAGCAAAGCGTTCCAAAACCAAGGCGTGCTTTCCCATAGAAAGTAATACAAAAGGGATTAATCAGTTCCAAACTTTTAAAAATAATCATCAAAACAGCAATTTAACATGGATTTCACTATCAAACGAGACCATTGATCCATAAAATGAAAGCAATACTCACTGTACTGTACTATAAAATAAATTAGACTGTATTGTAGATGATAAAAAAAAAAATCCTTACTTGCACTGATGATAGTCATTGTTTGGATGGGGGGCTTTTATCCATTTCCATACGCTTCGATCATGTCCCAACTTACTCACCTTTTCTCTAAACCATGAGTAGGCAAACTAAGGCCCGTGGCCAGATCCGGCCCAATCGCCTTCTCAATCCAGCCCGTGGACAGTCCAGGAATCAGTGTGTTTTTACATGAGTAGAATGTGTGCTTTTATTTAAAATGCATCTCTGGGTTATTTGTGGGGCATAGGGATTCATTCATTTTCCCCCTTCAAAATATAGTCCGGCCCCCCACAAGGTCTGAGGGACAGTGGACCGGCCCCCTGCTGAAAAAGTTTGCTGACCCCTGCTCTAAACTGAAAAGCCCCACGGGTGATATGACCTTTTCTTCCTGAGGGGAATTAAATGCTGCAACTTTTCCATTCCGTGTTTACGATTCAGCCCCAAAGGTTCCCACATCGAGAACTTAAACCGCCAGAGCAAGAACGTCAAACTGCGGCAAGAGAAAGGGAAGAGGGGGAGAGGCTGTCGCGAATAAGTTGAGAACATTTGTATTTCCATCGCGAGCGCAAAACGTTGCCTGCAAGCCAACGAAACCGCTCTTGTTTGAGTTGCCAAAGAAAAATAGAATAAAACAAAGAAAAAGAAGTTCACAAGACGAAGAAGCGATTGTCAGATTTTGCGATCAATGAAAAACATTATCTTGGATCGCTTCGCCGGAATAGCTCCGAGCTACAAATGTTCCTGTTTCCTCTCTCTTGTTCTTTCTCTCTGCTCTGCCACGGTTGTTAGTCTGTGATTTGCCAGTAACTGCAATTGTTCGCAAGACCCTTTCCCTGTTCGCCGTTAACAATGAGGCCCAGTTGGACAATTTTGGGTTTAGGAGCGATCGCTATGACCCTAGGTATCGATTGCTCAGTTTGTGGGGCACTGCAAAATACAGGGCTTTCTCGGACAAACGCCGCAAAACTATTGCCAAACTTTGGCACTTGTCTGGAGTGACTCGCACAACGTGGGGTTTTGGGGTGATAGCTATGAGCATCAACTACTCAGCTTGAGGGTTGTTGCAAAATGTGGGGGGGGGGAGGATTTGCTGCAAAACACTGCAAAACTTTGGCAAGAGTTTGTAGGGAATTCCAAATTTCGGGGCTGCACTGGCTCCCGGTGGAGTACAGGGTCAGCTTTAAGGTGCTGGTTTTGACCTTTAAAGCCCTATGCAGCCTAGGACTCTCGTACCTACAGGACCGCCTCTCCTGCTATGCCCCACGGAGCACCTTAAGGTCCACAAATGACAACATTTTGGAGGTCCCAGGTCGCAAGGTGGTTAGATTGGTCTCAACTAGGGCCAGGGCCTTTTCAGTACTGGCCCCGACTTGTTGGAACGCTCTGTCACAAGATACAAGGGCCCTGCGGGACTCGACCGTATTTTTCGCTCTATAAGACACACTTTTTCCCTCCTAAAAAGTAAGGGGAAATGTGTGTGCATCTTACGGAGCGAATGCAGGCTGCGCAGCTATCCCAGAAGCCAGAACAGCGAGAGGGAGGGCTGCACAGCGCTCCCTCTCACTGTTCTAGCTTCTGGCTTAGCCCCTCTGTCCCTTCCCCCACCTCCCAGAAAAGCCCCCAAGAGCCGCACACACGCTCCAGGCAGCTCGTGAAAGGGAGCGCTGAGCAGAGCCTGGGATGCATACAGGCTCTGCTCAGCGCTCCCTTTAAAGAATATTTTTTTTCTTGCATTCCCCCTCTAAAAACCACATGTGTCTTATGGAGTGAAAAATATGGTAACACATATAAAAGTGCAAGAGGGGGAAGTGGGGATTATTTCTCATATTTATGGAGAAATGAGGGGGATATCAGAGGTGGGGGGCAGTGAGGAATGGGAACAGGACCGGTTTGTCCATTCCTGGCTCAAAATCACCATCGGAGAGGCCCAGAAATTAAATTCCAGGCTCCTCACTCAGTTTGCAGAGGACGATCTCAAGTTTGATGGTTGCGTTTTAGTACTCCTGACCTCTCCGAATTGCCAAAGGCCGACCATAATTCCGAAAGGGGAGATGCACTTTGCAAAGACTTTGGAAGAATCAAATGAAAATTGGGAGCTCAGGCTTGGCAGAGCTGCAATCAAGTAGAGAGGCAGAGGCTATTTATAATCCGATCAGCTGCCCTGGCATAATGTCAATACAGAGTGAAATGAGACTCAAGGCAAAAGGGATCAAGAGTCACTCAATAACTTTGCATTTTTATTGCAGACCAGATTTTGGATGGGTTTTTCGAGTGGGGCATTAGGAGGGTTGTCAAAGTAGAGGATTGCATCGAATCAGAAGGCTGGTGGCTCCACCAGGGACCAGCTACTTACCTACCACTGTGTCCGAGTTTCTTCTTAAGAAATCAGCTGGGATAGCTCAGACGGAAGAGCATGAGATGCTTAATTCCAGGGTCCTGGGTTCGAGCCTCACGTTGGAGAAAAGATTCCTGGATTGCAGGGGGTTGGACTACTGCAATGCGCTCTACGTGGGGCTACCTTTGAAGGTGACCCTGAAACTACAACTAATCCAGAATGCGGCAACTATCTGACTTTTAGAAGACATCTGAAAGCAGCCTTGTTTAGGGACGCTTTGGTTTTGGAACGGACTTCCAGAACAGATTAAGTTTGAGAACCAAGGTACCACTGTACAGTGGTACCTCAGGTTAAGTACTTAATTCGTTCCGGAGGTCCGTTCTTAACCTGAAACTGTTCTTAACCTGAAGCACCATTTTAGCTAATAGGGCCTCCCGCTGCTGTCGTGCCGCCGGAGCACGATTTCTGTTCTCATCCTGAAGCAAAGTTCTTAACCTGAAGCACTGTTTCTGGGTTAGCGGAGTCTGTAAACTGAAGCGTATGTAACCTGAGGTACCACTGTAATTGGAATCTCCTTTCTTGTAACTTGAAGCTATGGGTTCGAGTCCTGCCTTCCAGAGCAGGATGAAACGAGCTTGTCCCCCTCTTCCGTGGGACAGCCCCTGAGATATTTGAAGATGGCTCTCATATCTCCTCTCAGTCTCCTCTTTCACAGTCTAAATATCCAGCTCCTTCAATAATTCCTCATAAGGCTTGTAGCCAGGATGCCACCAAGGAGGAAGAAATCCTGCCTCCAAGGGCTGTGCCATAGCTGTCATTGTTACCATGGCAGCGGCAGGCGATGCATTCCTTGGAAGCCAGATCTGCCCCTGTCGATCCTGATACCATAGACAGTCATATCACCTTGCCTGGCTCTGGCCATTGAGACTGGAAACTTGTAATACTACTACTAATAATAATAATAATAATAATCATAATCATAATCATAATAATAATAATAATAATTTATTTATACCCCGCCCATCTGGCTGGGTTTCCCCAGTCACTCTGGGCAGCTTCCAACAAAACACTAAAATACAATAACCTATTAAGCATTAAAAGCTTCCCTAAACAGGGCTGCCTTCAGGTGTCTTCTAAAAGTCTGGTAGTTGTTTTTCTCTTTCACATCTGGTGGGAGGGCATTCCACAGGGCGGGTGCCACCTCCGAGAAGGCCCTCTGCCTGGTTCCCTGTAACCTCGCTTCTCGCAATGCGGGAACCACCAGAAGGCCCTTGGCGCTGGACCTCCATGTCCGGGCTGAACGATGGGGGTGGAGATGCTCCTTCAGGTCTACTGGACCGAGGCTGTTTAGGGCTTTCAAGGTCAGCACCAACACTTTGAATTGTACTCGGAAACTTACTGGGAGCCAGTGTAGGTCTTTCAAGACCGGGGTTATATGGTCTCGGTGGCCGCAACCCTATCTCAGGAAGTTTTGGGGTCCGAATGTAGCTCTCCTAATCCAGAGAGAGTGTGATGGCTGAACCTGAGGAATCCCAGCCTGCACAGGAGTCCCCGCCTCCAGAACCAGCTGAGCCGGGGCTGGGGCTTGAGCCTGAAGGGTACTCACCTGTGCCGGATCCTCAGGAGCAGACACCAGCTGAGTCTGCTCTGGCTCCTGAGGGAATGGAGGACCCATTGCCTGCAGGTGCTCCACTCTCAGCCCCGTCAGGGGAAGGTGAGGTTGCCTCTGGGTCTGGTAACCCTCCAGCCTCTCCTGAGCTGCAGAGGCTCAGGGCAGAGAGGCGGACGGAACTAAGTTCCCGCAGGAGGAGTGCTCGCCTCCAGGCCAGGAGAGGCGAGTCACCTGAGGATCGGGGCTGCCCTATGCCTCGGGGGAGGTAAAAGCCAGCCAGCCCCAGTCCCAAGTTGCGGGAGCAACATTGTTGGTTGCTAGGTAAAGGGACCCCTGACTATTAGGTCCAGTCGCAGCTGACTCTGGGGTTGCAGCGCTCATCTCGCTTTACTGGCCGAGGGAGCCGGCGTACAGCTTCTGGGTCATGTGGCCAGCATGACTAAGCCGCTTCTGGCAAACCAGAGCAGCGCACAGAAACGCCGTTTACCTTCCTGCTGGAGCTGTACCTATTTATCTACTTGCACTTTGACATGCTTTTGAACTGCTAGGTTGGCAGGAGCAGGGACCGAGCAATGAGAGCTCACCCCGTCGTGGGGATTCGAACCGCCGACCTTCTGATCGGCAAGCCCTAGGCTCTGTGGTTTAACCCACAGTGCCACCCACGTCCCTGCTAGTTCCTGCCTGAACCCTCTCCTGCTTTCCTCCCTGAGCTCCTGACCCGCCCTGGCTCCCTGCTTGCAAGCCTGTTCCTGACTTCATCCGACTCCCTGCCCTGCACCCATCTTCAGCTACTACGGACTGCCTCCACGTTGCACCTTTGACCACGGACCGGACTTGGACCTTGCCTCTCGGGTAACCCACGGGACCAGCACAGAGGCTTTTCATTGAGGAGGCCAGGAATTGGACCTGGGAAATTGGACCAAGGAAGGAGATGCGAGGAAGAGAAAGCGGGCGTCTGTTTTTGTGCCAGCTCCTCTCAGAGCTTATTGGTACCCCAGCCCCATCCATTTTCCTGCAGGAGCTGCAAATAAAATTTTAAAAGCAGCCAAGACACAGAAGGATTCGAAGAAGTGAGCAGAGGTGCAGATGCAGTTTTATTAAAAGAGATTTGCAGAGGAGCAGAGGCAGATGGCGTTTGCAAAGGAGCAAACTGAATGCAGAAAACATCGCGCACATTCAGGAAGAGAGGAAATCGTGGAAAGAAAGAATAATCTCCGGTGTCAGTCATAAAGCGAGAAGATTGAAAAGGGAAAGGTTGTTGTTAGAGAAACAGGTGGACGAATGTGAGTTTTTGGAGTTATTAAATCAGTGCTTCTCATTGTCTTTTTTTGTTATCGCCTTTCCTTGCAAATTTATTACATATAGAAAAAACACGAAGACAGGAGAGGAATGGCAGAAGAACAACCCTGTTCTCTCCAGCGGAGACTCGCCTTTGCAAGTTGTTGCATGTGTGGAATGATTTCTGAAAGTTCAGCGTAACTACCCCACCCTCTCCTCCACCTGAATCCCTGCACCAATCCTACAACTACCCCAGAGGATTGTGGAACCCCCAAAGCAGATGTGAAGAGAGGAAAAGAGAGAGGGGGGAAAGTTCTGTTGTTTTTGCAGAAGGCATTCCGCCCAGACAGTGATGTAATTGGAACCTTTCTTCTTCTTCTTCTTTTGCGATCCCTCTTTTTTAAAAAAAATTTTTTATTGATTTTCCAATAAAAACAGCCAATCAACAAATCCGTATCATAATCCAATTAAAAATAATAAACTAAAATTTTAAAAAACGACCCATTATAGTCCAAATTGTAATTACAGTGGTACCTCGGGTTACATACGCTTCAGGTTACATATGCTTCAGGTTACAGACTCCACTAACCCAGAAATAATACCTCGGGTTAAGAACTTTGCTTCAGGATGAGAAAAGAAATCGTGCACCGGTGGCGCAATGGCAGCAGGAGGCCCCATTAGCTAAAGTGGTGCTTCAGATTAAGAACAGTTTCAGGTTAAGAACGGATCTCCGGAACGAATTAAGTACTTAACCCGAGGTACCACTGTATCAATTTTTCCAGGCTCCCCATAGTCTGGACCTCTGAAGCATATCTCCAAATCTTTGTTCCTGCCTCTTCTCATTGTTTTCATATTTTCCGCCTTCTGGTCTTTCTTAACACTTTCAAGGTCTCCGTCCCTGGTTGCGATCCCTCGTAGCCTAGTAAGATTGTCTTCCATAAACACGGTTTTAACAGTTAGTCCGTAAACTGTGACTGTGGAGGCCAATTATGGATTCACACGTCCTTCCACAGTGGGAAGTAAATGCCTAGATTTTGCCTGCAGCAAATCCTCCGTCATCAAATACATATAAAAATAATCCAATAACACCATTTATTAATGTGAAACAGCATGTTTATGCTCAATTAATTAACTTCAAATCCCTAAACCGCAGGTAATGCCCTGGGCTTTTTGAGCCATAATTCCAGCAGATTCAGGCAGGTCAGGAATGAAGGCTGCAGAGCCAGCAAAAGTCACAGTCTGTGGTTTTACGCCACTCGTGGTCCCAGGATGCCGTGTTGGCAGAAGAGCCCAATCTGACGCCATCGCAATGTAAAATGATTACAGCACGGAGGAAGATCACTGGTTTTGTGTCCGGAAGTTCTAAAGTTCAACCTCTAGCATTTCCAGGAAGGATATTTGTAGCAGAATCATAGAATTGTAGAGCTGGAAGGGACCCGAGGGTCATCTAGTCTGACCCCCCGCAATGCAGGAATCTCAGCTAAAGCATCCATGACAGATGACCATTCATCCTCTGCTTAAAAACCTCCAAGGAAGGAGAGTCCACCACCTTCTGAGGGAGACCGTTCCACTGTTGAACAGCCCTTGTTGTCAGAAAGATCTACTTCCTTGTAACTTGAAGCCATGGGTTCGAGTCCTACCCTCCAAAGTAGGAGGGTTCCTTCTTCCATGTGACAACCCTTAAGATATCTGAAGATGAAAATCATATCTCCTCTCAGTCTCCTCCTCCTCCTCCATGCTAAACATCCCCAGCTTCTTCAACTGTCCCTCATAAGGCTTTGAATTCACGGTCCGGTCTATGGGCGATCAACGTCCCGGTTGAGGATGTCGGGACCGGGGGCAAGATGGTGGGGTGGGAGCAGGAACGAGAGTCCAGAAGCCAGGGGTCCGAGGGTCAGGAAGCAAGGAGTCACAAAGTCAAGGTCCGAGGATCAGGAAGCAAGGAGTCACAAAGTCAAGGTCCGAGGGTCGAGAAGCAAGGAGTCACAAAGTCAAGGTCTGAGGGTCAAGAAGCAAGGAGTCACAAAGTCAAGGTCCGAGGGTCGAGAAGCAAGAATTTGTGCAATAGAAATAAAGACCAAATTGTCTTCCATGTACACGGTTTTAACAATGAGTCCGTGTGGAGGCCAATTCTGGATTCACACGTCCTTCCACAGTGGGGACCGCTTTCCATTTTTAAGTTCAGAATAGAGTAGTTGCTTTGGAAGACGATCATCAGGCATCCGCACAACAGGACCAGTCCAACAAAGTGGATGTTGAGAAAGTTCACCCTAATGCCTGCTCCCCATTTTCTCACGTCCCCATCCACCCCCGGCTGTCCAATTTCCCTTTTCTTCTCCGTCAGGTCTCCCTGTGGAAAAGCAATTTGAGTGTAACGATTCCTTGTTTTACAGCCTCGCATGTTGCGATGTTGATTTCACTCCTCCAATCTCTCTCTCTCTTTCCTTTGAAACAACACCACCCCCAGTTCCGTGCGAGGAGACACCGAGGAGATAATATTTATTACGAGAAAGTTAATGGAGGTTGCCGACCACTCCGCTGCGAACAGAGATTTGCACATTTTACAATGCGCTTTGTTCTGGCCTGTGAGCTGTAAAACTGGGCAAGGAGGTGGGGGAAGAGAAATAAGCCGAATTAAGTGCAGGGAAAAGAGACAGATGAGAGAGTCGAAGGAAAGAAGGCAGCTCACAAGCCAGGGAATCATAGATCTGTAGAGATGGAAGGGACTCTGAGGGTAATCTAGACCAGTGTTTCCCAACCGGTGTTCCGCGGCACACTAGTGTGCCGCGAGACGTTGCCTGGTGTGCCGCGAGATGTTGCCTGGAGGGAGGCGGGCGAGTCGGGCGGCGAGAGGCGGGGCGGCGGCGGCGAGGAGAGGCCGCCCAGCGCGGGGCTCTCGCCGTCTGCCTGCCTGGCTGCCTGCGTGGCGCTGACGTCACGGGGCTGTAATGTGCCCCACATAGGCACACGTGGGGCGGCGAGCGAGCTCCCTCCCACATCCCATCGCCGCTCGCTTCGGCCGGCCTACTGAGCTGTCGCAGGCGGAAGGCCTGCGCATGAGCGAGGTTTTCGCGCCTTCGGGATTCCCTTCACGCCTTCCTCCTCCCGGGTCCTTGAGAGCGCGGGAAGCGGCAGCGCGAGACCGGCGTTGAGCCTGGTAGGTATTGCGCTTGCCAAGGCAGTCATTTGGGAAATGAAAACTTGCAAAGCAAGCAACCAGTTCAATCTGAAGTACGTGTATGCTTAATATCCTGTATCTGAAACCTGTTCTGCCCCCTCCCCCACACTTGGTGCCATTTTCATCTACACATGCAGCAGAGTAAGTTGACCCAGAATAGTACCAATTCAGATGGCAGATGGGAGAATGACAGTGCTGAATGCTTTCCCATGTAGAACAGTCCCTGCAAATAAAAACCTAGCATATTTGGAAGAGGGATGCTAGCCTAACCATTACCTTCTATGCTGTTACTATTTTTTTATTTTTTTTTACATAAGTAAAAAGTGACCTTTCCCCATCTGGCATGGTGGTGTGCCTCGAGATTTTTTTCATGAAACAAGTGTGCCTTTGCCCAAAAAAGGTTGGGAAACACTGATCTAGACCAACCCTCTGCAATGCAGGAATCTCAACTAAATACTGTATTTTTCGCTCCATAAGACGCACCAGGCCACAAGACACACCTAGTTTTTGGAGGAGGAAAACAAGAAAAAAAATATTCTGAATCTCAGAAGCCAGAACAACAAGAGGGATCGTTGCGCAGTGAAAGCAGCAATCCCTCTTGCTGTTCTGGCTTCTGGGATAGCTGCGCAGCCTGCATTCGCTCCATAAGACGCACACACATTTCCCCTTACTTTTTAGGAGGGAAAAAGTGAGTCTTATAGAGCAAAAAATACGGTAATTCCCTCGCAGATGGCCATCCATCCTCTGTTTAGGTTAGGCTGAGAGAAGGCAGCTATTGCAAGAGTGTTGTTGGCCCAGAAATGGAAACAAGAAGAATTACCGACGAAAGAAGAATGGCTGACAAAATTAATGGACTATGCAGAATTAGATAAGATGAGAGGAAGGATTCGAAACCTGCGGGACCACTGATTTTGGATATAATGGGCCACTGGTTTTGGATATAATATTGAATTAGATGCATGGCATGAATTGTGGAATGTAAATATGAAATTTACGGCTTCTACAGCATTGAAGGAGAATTTATGGGAAATGATTTAGAGGTGGCATCTTACGCCGGCAAAATTGGCAAAGATGTACAGAATGAAAAATAAGAAATGATGGAAATGTAGAGAGGCGGAGGGAGATCTTTACCACATGTGGTGGACCTGTGGTAAAGTGAAAAAAATTTAGGAAATAATTTACAATGAACTCAAAAAAAATATTTAAGTACACTTTCTCAAAAAAGCTCAAAGCCTTTCTACTGGGATTGATGGGGAAGGAAATACAGTGGTACCTCGGGTTAAGTACTTAATTCGTTCCAGAGGTCCGTTCTTAACCTGAAACTGTTCTTAACCTGAAGCACCACTTTAGCTAATGGGGCCTCCCGCTGCCACCGCGCCGCCGGAGCCCAATTTCTGTTCTCATCCTGAAGCAAAGTTCTTAACCCGAGGTACTATTTCTGGGTTAGCGGAGTCTGTAACCTGAAGCGTATGTAACCTGAAGCATATGTAACCTGAGGTACCACTGTAAGAAAAAAGGATCAAAAACTTTTTCTATATGCCACGGTGGCAGCAAGAATTATTCTGGTCCAGAACTGGAAAACAGATGTAATACCTACCATTGCGGAATGGCAGGTTTCAGATGATGAGTTATGCAGAACTGGCCAGATTGTCAGGAAAAATACGAGACCAGGATGAACAGAAGTTTCAAGAAAGCTGGAGTAAATATATGGTGTATATAAGAGATAATCGTAAAACCCTAAAGACACTGGCAGGGCTGGAATAACTCTTACAACGTATGGTAAACAATAAAGTTAACTAAATAAAATACGCGATGTCAGAAATTATACGATACTTACCGAAGGGGTGGAGGGAAGTCCGAAGCTCAGCAGAGCTAAAGATAATTATGTGGCATATTTGTATTATAAGTGTATGTTCGATGAAAACAATAAAAATTTATTGGGGGGGGGGGACGAAACCTGCGGGACCAGAGATTCTCAGAAGACTGGAATAAATATGTGAACTATTTGAAAAGCAATTGTAATCAACAGGTTACGCTAGTAGGATTACAAGAAGTTTCCTAAGGATGAACATATGAAATATTGCAAGGAAGGTTATGAAGAGAGTTATTAGTTAAGATAATTAAAAGCAATGGTGAAATTAAGAAATGAAAATAAAGTGAAAAAGATTGGAAAATTTTCAGGTGCGATTGATGGAAGTAAAAAAAAAATTGTATAAAATATGAAATTCTGTTAAATGATTGTTGAAAAAGGATATGTTAAAAATTAATAAACTAAATATTGGTGTATGCAATTTTTATTTCTTAATTATATTTAGTGGTAGTATGGTTGTATTGTTTTTTGTAACATAATATCATTCAATAAAAATTATTTTTTTAAAAAAATAATCAATAAATAAAAATATATATAAAGAGAGAAGACAGCGATTGGTTCAATGTTACACCCAGTGAATGTCATGGCCCAGTAGGAATTCAAACCCTTGTCTCCCAGGTCCTAGCGTAACGCTCTAACCACTACACCACACTGTCTCTCAGACCACCGACCTGATCCAGCATCTTGTGTTCCAGCGAGTTTTTGCTTGTCCGTTGGCAGCCGCAGAGAAATCCAGATTGTATATTAAAACTGAGCGTGTTGAGCACCTATATGGGAAAATGCTAATTGGAATTTACTGGCTGTAAAAGGGAAACTAAACATTTATCAAGGATTTTACTCCCATCTGTCACTGGCTGTGAAGTGGCCAATGGCCCATCTGCTCCTCTGTTTGCCATGGCTGGGGACAAACACAGGTGTGCTTGATTCACACACGCCCCAAACCCAGCCCATTTCCAAATTTTGCCCTAGAAAGTATTGATTGGATGGTGCCCTAGATTTTTCACAAATGTTTTTCCTTGCTGAGAGAGAGAGAGCTTCCAGATGGGTATTTTATTGTGGGCTGGCTGCACCTCGTGCACAAGAGTTTTTCTGCAGCATTAATAATAATAATAATAATAATAATAATAATAATAATAATAATAATAATTTATTATTTATACCCTGCCCATCTGGCTGGGCTTCCCCAGCCACTCTGGGCGGCTTCCAAAAAAATATTAAAATACTGTCATACATCAAACATTAAAAGCTTCCCTAAACAGGGCTGCCTTCAGATGTCTTCTAAAAGTCAGATAGTTGTTTGCTTCTTTGACATCTGGTGGGAGGGCGTTCCACAGGGCGGGCGCCACTACCGAGAAGGCCCTCTACCTGGTTCCCTGTAACCTCACTTCTCTCAGGGAGAGAACCGCCAGAAGGCCCTGAGCGCTGGACCTCAGTGTCTGGGCTGATCGATGGGGATGGGGATGCTCCTTTAGGTCTACTGGGCTGAGGCTGTTTAGGGCTTTACAGGTCAGCACCAACACTTTGAATTGTGCTTGGAAACGTACTGGGAGCCAATGTAGGTCTTTCAAGACCGGTGTTATATGGTCTCAGCGGCCACTCCCAGTCACCAGTCTGGCTGCCGCGTTCTGGATTTGTTGTAGTTTCCGGGTCACCTTCAAAGGTAGCCCCACGTAGAGCGCATTGCAGATTACCAGAGCATGCGCCGCTCTGGCGAGGCAGTCCGCAGGCAGATAGGGTCTCAGCCTGTGTACCAGATGGAGCTGGTAAACAGCTGCCCTGGACATTTGCACAAAATACCATACTTTTCTGTGTATAAGAAGCCCCTAGTCTTATACACAGAAAAGTACAGTAGTTGGCCGCAAAATACATGCACATCTTACTTAATCAGTGCGTGGACAGGGGGGTTTTCCCCAGCCAGTTTTGGCTCCTCTTAAGGTAAAGGGACCCCTGACCATTAGGTCCAGTCGTGACAAACTCTGGGGTTGCAGCACTCATCTCGCTTTATTGGCCGAGGGAGCCGGCGTACAGCTTCCGGGTCATGTGGCCAGCAGGACTCAGCCGCTTCTGGCGAACCAGAGCAGCGCACGAAAATGCTGTTTACCTTCCCGCCGGAGTGGTACCTATTTATCTACTTGCACTTTGACATGCTTTCGGACTGCTAGGTTGGCAGGAGCAGGGACCAAGCAACGGGTTTAGACCACAGCGCCACCCACGTCCCTTTTGGCTCTTCTTAGGTGGCAGCTATTCTAAGAGAACAAGAGAGGCGTTTAAGATAGAGTTATTTTTCTAGAAAAATAGCACTGGCTTGGGAAATCTGTGCTTAGGGAAGAGTCAGGCCAGACAGATATAATCACAAGTGCTCTTCAGCTTGGTCATTAAACGCAGGATTAAGCTTCAAGAGGACATCGGTTAAATTGGTGGAACTGCAGAGCTGGGAAACGGGTTGGCTGCCTATGTTACAAATTGCCCTTGGGAGACCTTGCAAGTAGAACTTACCAAATCGCTGCCAGGATCTGCTCCGCATTGTACTAACTACATAATCCTCAGGATCCCTTCCAACTGTACAATTCTATGACTCTCAGTCGCTCTCAAAGATCAGCCGCAACGTGGTCTCTTAGTGACATCTAGTGGCACAGTCACAGCATCTTAAACTAGACAGCATCTTAAAAAGCAGAGACATCACCATGCTGACAAAGGTCCGTATAGTTCAAGCTATGGTTTTCCCAGTAGTGATGTATGGAAGTGAGAGCTGGACCCTAAAGAAGGCTGGCCGCCGAAGAATGGATGCTTTTGAATTCTGGTGCTGGAGGAGACTCTTGAGAGTCCCATGGACTTAAAGGGACCCCTGACCATTAGGTCCAGTCGTGGCCGACTCTGGGGTTGTGGTGCTCATCTCGCTTTATTGGCCGAGGGAGCTGGCGTACAGCTTCTGGGTCATGTGGCCAGCATGACTAAGCCGCTTCTGGCGAACCAGAGCAGCGCACGGAAACGCCGTTTACCTTCCCGCCGCAGCGGTACCTATTTATCTACTTGCATTTTGACATGCTTTCGAACTGCTAGGTTGGCAGGAGCAGGGACCGAGGAATGGAAGCTCACACCATTGTGGGGATTCGAACCGCCGACCTTCTGATCGGCAAGTCCTAGGCTCTGTGGTTTAACCCACATCGCCACCCGCGTCCCCAACCACCCGTGTCCCCAAAGTCCCCATGGACTTAAAGAAGATCAAACTCATCCATTCTGAAGGAAATCAGCCCTGAGTGCTCACTGGAAGGACAGATCCTGAAGCTGAGGCTCCCAGACTTTGGCCACCTCATGAGAAGAGAAGACTCCCTGGAAAAGACCCTGATGTTGGGAAAGATGGAGGGCACAAGTAGAAGGGGACGACAGAGGACGAGATGGTTGGACAGGGTTCTCGAAGCTACCAGCATGAGTTTACCAAACTGTGGGAGGCAGTGGAAGACAGGAGTGCCTGGCGTGCTCTGGTCAAGGGGGTCACGAAGAGGCGGAAACGACTAAATGACTAAACATCAACACAAAGCACAGGGGTGGGGGTTAGCCGGTCCAGGACTTGGCCCTCCATCCCCAAGCTCCAACCTGCGTGCAAATAAACAGCCACGAGGCAAGGCGAGCTCACTCTCTACGGGAGATTTATTGATAGAGAAACATCTCTCCTCCGCCACCACGAGAACTGGGAAAGATTACATTGGCATCTGGGAAATTGGAGAGGCAGGAGAAGGGGGTGTCACCTCCTCAAGCCCCCCATCCATTTCTGCTGGGCCATCTCTGTCCCACAGGCATGCCAAGTTCCTTGAGGTCACCCTCTCGCCCTCATGGAGACATCCAGGATAATGGATTCCTGCCTCTCGACCGGTTCCTCTCCTCTGCAAGAGAACGGCTCCTCAGCCTTTGAACCCCTGGGCCACGTTGGAGCCCAGAATCGCAATGGATCCTGTGTTCCAGCCCTTCCTCTTCTTCCCCTTCCCGGACCGCTGCCCTCTCGGGTCCTGAGATCGAGAGAGGAAATAAAAAGAAGGGGATTTAGGGTGTTATTACTTAGTCAAAGAAAGTTCTTTCTTCCTCTCTCGGAACACTAGAACTCGTTTTCTGTAGTTTAGCTACGCAGCTGCTT
The DNA here is from genome assembly GCF_964188315.1 of Podarcis muralis. NCBI lineage: Eukaryota > Metazoa > Chordata > Lepidosauria > Squamata > Lacertidae > Podarcis > Podarcis muralis. Next base: position 5,616,856 of record NC_135666.1, on the reverse strand, counting down.
GGAGAAGTCGTCTCTTTCATCATAGCTGTCAACTTTTCCCTTTTCTTGCGAGGAATTCTGTTAAGTTGTGGGTGAACATATCAGACGACACAGCGATTCTTCAAACAGCTCTTGTTTATTCACAGGCCAGGACAGAACTGAACTGAAGGGTTCAGCCAGGCTCCTTATATAGAGCTCCACTACAATGCAACAGTAACCATTTTCTGTAACTATCCAATCACTTTTTATGCCTTATTTGCATATGTGGACCTGAGTGAAAACTATCTACAATATCCCCCTGCTGGCCCAGGGTGATCACTTCAGTACATAACAAATTCTATTCAGAATAAGGGATTTCCCTTAAAAAAGGGGAAACATTAACAGCTATGTCTTTGATCGGTCCTGAATATTCCAACATTCCTCTTCAATGGATGTATTTGAGTTATGAGAGAGGGAAGGAAAATTTTCTCTCTCTACTTTCAACTTGCTAGTATAATTTTATAAACTTCTATCATGTCTAACCTGTCAGAGGCCACATGGTGGAAGAGGACCCTTTCTTTTTCTGCCACCCTGTTTTCAAAATGGTTTTTATTGATATTTATATATTACAAACACACGCCAAAAAACAGAATTTAAATGAAACATGCCGTATTGTATACCATTCACCCCCTTGTAAACGTGTCAGTGCTATAGGTTAATCAATATTAATACATTTCTACTTCCCTTTGCAGTACAGCGGTACCTTGGAAGTAGAACGGAATTTGTTCCGGAAGTCCATTCAACTTCCAAAACGTTCAGAAACCAAGGCGCAGCTTCCGATTGGCTGCAGGAAGCTCCTGCAGCAGCCACATCGGACATTCGGGTTCCAAAGAACATTTGCAAACTGGAACACTCACTTTCAGGTTTCCATAAACCGAACTTTTTTTTCAGTCCTCAAAGCCAGATATCACAGGCTCACTTTGGGGCAGAAAGCCCATAAGGGGTTTCCACTCATTAATATATGTCAACAAGGATTTTTCTCTAAGTAAACACATTAACTTTGTCACCTCAGCCAAATCCAATAATTTCAATAACCTCTCTTCCATTGTAGGTAATAATAAACCCTTCTATCTGTCACCACTGTGAATTATTATTACTTAAATTTCTAGACTGCCCTTCATCCGAAGACCACAGGGCAGTTTACAATATAAACAGAGTTAGCATCCGAACAAGACTGCAATAGCAATCCAGATAATATCCTGAGAACATGACTTGGAACAATGGTCTATTTTGTTGCATCAGGAAGTTAATCTTTGATAAACTTCCGTTATGTTGCCTCTGATTCCTCGTTGTCAGAGTAAGAAGGACAGAAAGAGGCATTTTGAGTTACACACCTTCCAACATTTCTTTGATTAAAATAGGGACATCCTATTTAATAATAATAATAATAATAATAATAATAATAATAATAATATCCCGGCCATCTGCCTGAGTTGCCAAAGCCACTCTGGGTGGCTTCCAGCATATATAAAAACATAACAAAACATTTTGTAATATAAGAGAAATAGAAAATTCTTGGAAGTAACAAATAGGCTTAGGGGTAGAATAAGAATATGTGGTAGTAAATATTAATGATTAGAAGAATAATAAAGGAGAAGAGGTTAGTTAATGAAAGGAGTTAATATTATTAGAAATATGAAATTGGAGAACTGTTATACAGGTGATATAATGAAATTCAGAGAGAGGGGATTTGAGGAAGTCAGTTACCAATGTTAAGAGATTTAGGTATTTGAAGTAATATTTTTTTTATGTGTTTGGTTTATTGTCTAAGTTGTGTGTTTTGTCATGTTTTTTTTCTCCTTTTTTCTGTGTGAAAAATCTGGAAAATCAATTTTAAAAATTTTGGGGGGGTAACATAATAAAACCATGAGCATTAAGAAACGTCCCTTTAAATGTCTGCTAAAGGTTACTTTAGAGGGACGCGGGTAGCACTGTGGGTTAAACCACAGAGCCTAGGGCTTGCCAATCAGAAGGTTGGCGGTTCGAATCACCGCAACGGGGTGAGCTCCCATTGCTCGGTCCCTGCTCCTGCCAACCTAGCAGTTCAAAAGCACGTCAAAGTGCAAGTATATAAAGAGGTACCATTCTGGCGGGAAGGTAAACGGCGTTTCCGTGCGCTGCTCTGGTTCACCAGAAGCGGCTTAGTCATGCTGGCCACATGACCCAGAAGCTGTACGCCGGCTCCCTCGGCCAGTAAAGCGAGATGAGCGCCACAATCCCGGAGTCAGTCACGACTGGACCTAATGGTCAGGGGTCCCTTTACCTTTACCTAAAGGTTACTTATCTCCTTGGCTTGAAGGTCACATGGCCTCCATCATTTCTTCAATGAAAATAGGGACATCCTAAGGAAAAGCTGGACCTTCTGGGATCAAATCAGGAACTTCCTTAAATCTAGTACTGCCCCAGGAAAATAGAGAGACTTGAAGGGTCTGTACTTACCATAGCTAGCAGCTGCCTTGCATCCCCTTGTACCATCCCTCTGTCCTGTCTTTGTGCAATGTCCGCTCCTTCCTTTGGCATCGCTCCTTGCTGGCTTGGCCTCGCCACGGCGGCTGCAGCCAAGACCCCGAGAATCAGGAGATGGAGGTAAATTCCCTTCATCTTCTACATTCGGAGGAACCAGGATTTTGCAAGGAGCTCTTGAGCGTGTTGGCTGTTTCTCTTGCCCGTAAGGCAGTGCTCACCTGAGCAGGTGATCTCATGACAAGGGTTTCCTGGCAGGCCTCACAAAGGGAGGTTTGTGGCTGCTGTCCTATTTCCCAAGACTTGAAGCCCACCCTCTTACCCCGAGGGAAACAGGCAGCAGAAAGGCCCCTTCCACGGGGCATCGCAGCAGGAGATATTTCCCAAGAGCCTCCTAGCACATCGAACAAGACAAGGTTGTTGTTGTTTTAAAATAGGGCTGGCAAGGGAGGATTTTCAGGCCGCGAGAGAAAGAGAGTTGCAAAAATGAGACTCTCGGGTCGCATCGGCTTCCATCGCCAGGAAAGTGATACGTGAAGCTCAGATCTGGCAAAAGGCTTTGCGGAATTTGATATCGTCCTGGAAAATATATCGTCTCCATCCTGGCAGAACGTTAGAGGTGGATTCGTTTGGGACCGTGAGCTGCGGCAAACAGCCACGGCGGAATGAAGAGAAGAAAAAGTTTTGCTTTGTTCGTTTTTATTCTTCTTCTGTGAAAATCAGTAAATGGCATGTTTCTTTAAAAAATAAATAAATGAAGGGGGAAAGTTGACCCGCCGACTTAAGTCAGCGAAAGGCAAAGCTAAAATATTTGCTTGCTCTGTAAGGCGCTCTCAGCACTCTGGAAGCCTAGAAATGCTTAGGCTGCATCTCACAGGAATGCAAGTGCCCTGTGAGATGATGGTGATGATGATGATGATGATGATGATGATGATGATGATGATGATTTATTGATACCCCACTATAGCTATAGCTTAGGGCCACATTCTCTTGGGGACCCCAAAAACTTAAAGGGGAAAAAACCTGGATGTACATTTCCAAAATATAAAACAAATAAAATAAAACCTACATAAAGCAACAGTGTTTTGTGTTGTGTAAGGAATGGTCCCCGCCTGCTAGCCTGATCCTTCAAATATCACTGGTTTGCTCATTTCTATATACAGTGGTACCTCGGGTTAAGAACTTAATTTGTTCTGGAGGTCCGTTCTTAACCTGAAACTGTTCTTAACCTGAGGCACCACTTTAGCTATAAGGGCCTCCCGTCGCCGCTGCGCCGCCGCCACCCAATTTCTGTACTTTTTTAAAAAATATATATATATTCTGTTCTTATCCTGAAGCAAAGTTCTTAACCCGAGGTACTATTTCCAGGTTAGCGGAGTCTGCAACCTGAAGCGTCTGTAACCTGAAGCGTCTGTAACCTGAGGTACCACTGTATAGGGTGCCTACATTCTACATGGACTGGTTGTAACAATTACTTTGCTAAAATACATATTTTTGTTATGTGCAAATGGCTTGAGATACTTATTTGGTCCAAAAATTACTGTATAGAATATAAAAGGTAAAGGTAAAGGGACCCCTGACCATTAGGTCCAGTCGTGGCCGACTCTGGGGTTGCAGCGTTCATCTCGCTTTATTGGCCGAGGGAGCCGGCGTACAGCTTCCGGGTCATGTGGCCAGCATGACTAAGCCGCTTCTGGCGAACCAGAGCAGCGCACAGAAACGCCGTTTACGTCCCACCGAAGCGGTACCTCTTTATCTACTTGCACTTTGACGTGCTTTTGAACTGCTAGGTTGGCAGGAGCCGGGACTGAGCAATGGGAGCTCACCTAGTCGCGGGGATTTGAACCGCCGACCTTCTGATCGGCAAGTCCTAGGCTCTGTGGTTTAACCCACAGCACCACCCACGTCCCATATAGCATATATTCAACACACACAAAAGGGACAATTTGTTGTTGACAAAGGACAGCTGGACATCTCAAGGGCCCCATCACCTTCAATAGCTGAGGGCCGCATCAAACCTAAATCCAGCCCTGGCTATGACTAACGGACTTCTTTGGAACCAAGCTTGTAGAAGTTTTGAGAGGGTCAAGGAGACACTGTCTTAGGGTTTCATGTTCTGCACATTCTCCCTTGAAGACTACTGTGTACTATACTATTTCTAGAAGACAGCAGGGCCCCCCCAAAAAATAACCTCACATGCACACACACAGTTTGCCATGCCATCAATTGTTTAATTAGCCAAAGGTCTGGGGAAAGAGGGATTTTTTGCCTGGCGGCTAAAACAAGCTTTCGTTTCCCCCAAAAGACAACAGCGCAGGGATGTTGTAGCGTCGTCAGGTTCTTGCAAAACTGGTTCCGCCTGTTTGTGCATTTCCCAGAAGACCACTGGGCGACAGGGGTGCTTTGATGCTGTTAACGCTTCCTTTTCGGATCGCCTCAAGACTTTTAGCGGCCTCTCAAGGCGCCGAGGCATCCTGGACGAATTGTGACAATCCTCCGGCCGTTCACCCATCTGACGAAAGCGCAGGCAAAGCATCTCCATCTAGTGGACCTCCTGACCCTCAAACCCTGTGGAAGGAAAGTCCATGGGAGAATGAACATGGCAGAGTCAGGGGGTAGGAGTTACTACTACCCCTATGTGGGATGCGGGTGGCACTGTGGTCTAAACCACTGAGCCTAGGGCTTGCCGATCGGAAGGTCGGCAGTTCAAATCCCCGCCACGGGGTGAGCTCCTGTTGCTCAGTCCCTGCTCCTGCCAACCTAGCAGTTCGAAAGCACGTCAAAGTGCAAGTAGATAAATAGGTACCACTCCGGCGGGAAGGTAAACGGCGTTTCCGTGCGCTGCTCTGGTTCGCCAGAAGCGGCTTAGTCATGCTGTCCACATGACCTGGAAGCTGTCTGCAGACAAACGCCGGCTCCCTCGGACTATAGAGCGAGATGAGCGCACAACCCCAGAGTTGTCTGCGACTGGACCTTACGGTCAGGGGTACCTTTACCTTTACTACCCCTCCTATACCCACAACCAAACACACACACACAAATTCTGAGCATATTATTATACTGAAGAAGCGTCTCCACCTCCATCGTTCAGCCCGGACACTGAGCTCCAGCGCCGAGGGCCTTCTGGCCTTCTGCGAGAAGCCAAGTTACAGGGAACCAGGCAGAGGGCCTTCTCGGTGGTGGCACCCGCCCTGTGGAAGGCCCTCCCATCAGATGTCAAAGAGAAAAACAACTACCAGACTTTTAGAAGAGATCTGAAGGCAGCCCTGTTTAGGGAAGCTTTTAATGTTTGATGCATTACTGTATATTAATATTTTGTTGGAAGCTGCCCAGAGTGGCTGGGGAAGCCCAGCCAGATGGGTGGGTATTGTTGTTGTTGTTGTTGTTGTTGTTGTTGTTGTTGTTGTTGTTGTTGTTATTATTATTAATCCTTCAGGTCTACTGGGCCGAGGCCATTTAGGGCTTTAAAGGTCAGCACCAACACTTTGAATTGTGCTCGGAAACGCACTGACAGCCAATGTAGGTCTTTCAAGACCGGTGTTATGTGGTCTCGGCGGCCGCTCCCAGTCCCCAGTCTGGCTGCCGCATTCTGGATTAGTTGTAGTTTCCGGGTCACCTTCAAAGGTAGCACCACGTAGAGCGCATTGCAGTTGTCCAAGCAAGAGATAACCAGAGCATAAGGCGAAACAGCTGCCCAGGCTGCCTTTAAGCCCCCAAGCTGTGCCCAAGTTTCTATTGCAAGGGTAAAAAGGTAAAGGTAAAGGTACCCCTGCCCGTACAGGCCAGTCTTGACAGACTCTGGGGTTGTGCGCCCATCTCACTCAAGAGGCCAGCGCTGTCCGGAGACACTTCCGGGTCACGTGGCCAGCGTGACAAAGCTGCATCTGGCGAGCCAGCGCAGCACACGGAAACGCCGTTTACCTTCCCGCCAGTAAGCGGTCCCTATTTATCTACTTGCACCCGGGGGTGCTTTCGAACTGCTAGGTTGGCAGGCGCTGGTACCGAGCAACGGGAGCTCAGTCCGTCGCGGGGATTCGAACCGCCGACCTTTCGATCGGCAAGCCCGTGGGTGTGGGTAAAAGCCTCAGCGTCACCCGCATCCCATTGCAAGGGTAAGGTAAAGGTAAAGGGACCCCTGACCGTTAGGTCCAGTAGTGTCCGACTCTGCCACTGATTAATGGCACGTGTTAAGTAAAGGTAAAGGGACCCCTGATCATTAGGTCCAGTCGTGACCGACTCTGGGGTTGTGGCGCTCATCTCGCTTTACTGGCCGATAATAACCAGATAAGCAGAGCATGCACCACTCTGGCGAGATGGACCTTTTCTGCAAGAGGTCCTTTGTACAATATCTCAGCACCCACCTGTATCTCCTGGTTGGCTGCATCCTCAGGGCCTCCATCTCCTTCCCCCAAGATGGAGGCTCTTGGAGCTGAGTCTTCCTGTAAGGCTACAGCCCCCCATACCAACAAGCCCACCAGCAACACCAGCAGCCAGAAGCTGCAGAACTTGTTGGGTCTGGATTTGGGCATGGCGACCTGGAGAGAATGAGAAGAAGGGGAGAAGATTCAGGGTTGTCATCTGTCCTCAAGGTGGAAGGAAGTCCTGCTCCGGGGGGAGAGGAACATCATGAAACCACCTATTCAGCCGTTGGAACCTCAGAGTTTCCCCATCGCATGAACGTTGTCGGCTGTCAGTTGGGTTGGGGCCTTGATGGGGGAATAAGGAATAAATGGCACTGCTGGATTCAGAAGAACATAAGGAACTGCTTTGCATCAAGTCAGACGACTGGTCTATCCATATTTTCTATCTCCGCATGTGTAACAACTCTAATATATATATATATATATATATATATATATATATATACACACACACACACACACACACACACACACACACACACACACACCCCTATGACTGCACCTTTTTAACAATATTTCCCCACCTCTCTCTCCTCCCCCTACTTCCCCCCACTATCCGCCTTATCGCTTAGATATTCCCTCCAGATTTCTTCTGGAAGGAAGCGAGGTGAGGATATTTATAGCAAGAGTAATTAAAAAAAAAAATGTTATTTAGGGGAATTGAATTTAATTCTAAATTATATTCCGGAAATGTGGGAGATTACAAAGGATCAAAAAAAATGGATGTACCGTGCTATATTAGAAGCAAAAAAACTTGTTTTGATGAATTGGAACAGCTGCAAAAAGATTCCACTGAGAACATGGATTGATGATATGGGCAGATTAGCTACATACGAACGAATTGCATGTCGACACAAAGTAAGAATGGATAAATATGAAGAAATAACAACTCTATCTTTCAGCTAAACTTTGGAACTCCCTGCCACTTGAAATCTGGAAGGCGCCTTCACTATGCACTTCTTGGTGCCTGCTAAAAACATCCTTTAGACAAGCCTGTCTGGATGTTTAGAAAGTTGATGGACCTTTTAATCTATTGTTATTTTTATTGTTGTTCATTTTCCCTTTGGATAATTTTATTGCTTTGTATCTTGCAAACTACCGTATTTTTCAGTCTATAGGACGCACTTTTCCCCCTCCAAAAATGAAGGGGAAATGTGTGTGCGTCCTATGGAGCAAATGCAGGCTCCTTGGCTTCAGCGATAGCAACGCGAAGCCTCCGAAGCACAAAGGGAGTGCTCCCTCTGCGCTCTGGAGGCTTCGCGTTGCTTTCGCTGAAGCCTGGAGAGCGAGAGGGGTTGGTGCGCACCTGCCTGGAAGCCGGAGAGAGGGTCTGCGCAGAGAGGGAGAACTGCGCAGTGCCCCTTCAGCCACGCGCCTGCCTGGAAGCCGGAGGAGGAACAGAAGGGACTCCTTCTGTTCTCCTCCAGCTGCGCAGCGAGGCGCTCGCTGTCTTGGCTTGTGCCATGGCCGCGCGCAACCCCTCCGGCAGGGAGAGGTTGCGTGCAGCCTGTATGCTGCTCTTTGGGGCTGGGGGTTGGAAATAAGATATTTTTTTCTTGATTTCCCCCTCTAAAAACTAGGTGTGCCCTATGGAGCGAAAAATACGGTACTTTGACAGTCGTGGGTTGTTGTTCTTTCAACCCTCAAGCAGTGTATAAACGTTATGAAATAAGTAAATATTATCTGCACTGAGTGGGCGCTGCTCTTCAACATTTAAGAAAAGGGACAGCCCCCTAATCCGACCCGAAGAGATCAGTGATCAGAGATCGAATCTGGAACCTTCTGCACAAAGCAGATCCTCGACCACTGAGCCAAAGTCCTGCCACAACATAGGAATCTGCCTCATGCATCTAGTTCAATATAGGTGGCACTGGCTGGCAGCATCTCCCCAGGGTTTCAGGCAAGGGTCTCTCCCAGCCCTGTCTGAACATGTTGGAAATTGAACCTGAGACCTTCTGCACTCCAAGCAGATGTCCTCCCTTCCACTGGTTGTTCTCCATAACATTTACCTAATTCAGAAGTTTGCAGAATTCGGTCCAAACCAGTAGCTTCTTCCAGAAAAACAAACAAACTTTCCCGTATGAAATCAACTGTGTGCATGTGAGGTTATATTGGGGGCTACTGTCTTCGAGAAATATGGTTTACTGTACATAGTAGTCTTCAAGGGAAGCTGTGCAGAAAACTACCCTAAGAGAGTGTGTTCTTGCCCCTCTCATAGCTTCTACAAGCTCGGCCAGTGCGAAAATGGTTCTGCTTACTTCCTCCTCCTTGTTCCCAGAAATCAACTGTGAAAAGATGGGAGGGTTGGTTCTAGGACTAAGCTGAAAGTGTGAAGCTCCTTGGTTATTTTTGCTCATGGATGCTGCGTGTCATTTAATTTAATAATAATAATAATAAATTTATACCCCATCCATCTGGCTGGCTCCCAACAGAAATAATTATTATTATTATTATTATTATTATTATTATTATTATTATAGATAAAACATCAGACATTAAAAACTTCCGTGAACAGGGCTGCCTTCAGGTGTCTTCTAAAAGTCAGAGAGTTGTTTATTTCCTTGACATCTGGTGGGAGGGCGTTCCACAGGGCGGGCGCCACCACCGAGAAGGTCCTCTGCCTGGTTCCCTGTAACTTGACTTCTCACAGGGAGGAAACTGCCAGAAGGCTCTCGGAGCTGGACCTCAGTGTCCAGGCAGAACGATGGGGGTGGAGACGCTCCTTTAGGTATACTGGGCCGAGGCCGTTCAGGGCTTTAAAGGTTATATTTATAGTATCAAAATATGGGGGGAGGGTTTTGTATGTGGCTTAAACCACTGAGCCTAGGACTTGCCGATCAGAAGGTCGGCGGTTCGAATCCCCGCGACGGGTTGAGCTCCCGTTGCTCGGTCCCTGCTCCTGCCAACCTAGCAGTTCGAAAACACGTCAAAGTGCAAGTAGATAAATAGGTACCGCTTCGGCGGGAAGGTAAACGGCATTTCCGTGCACTGCTCTGGTTCGCCAGAAGCGGCTTCATCATGCAGGTCACATGACCCGGAAGCTGTACGCCGGCTCCCTCGGCTAATAAAGCGAGATGAGCGCCATAACCCCTGAGTCGGTCACGACTGGACCTAATGGTCAGGGGTCCCTTCACCTTTACCTATATTTGCTATTGTTTTGCTACGTTATTGTGAAATTGTTTTGCAGTGTTTCTTTCAAATGCATACTCTACCAGCTTTGCCAGTAAGCTGCTTTGAGCATAATTTTTTTGGGGTGGAAACTTGGCATGCAAATAAAACGAATGAGTGAAAATGAATGAAATGATGAACGTACTTTGCAGTGTGTGTGTGTGCGTTTTCTGACATTCCCATTGGCCCCTTCTACTTCCAGGATAGAACTACTTTCAGGATGGTCTGCATGGGGTTGCCAAGTCTTTATCCGTCCAAGGACTGACCAGACCAAGACCAGCTTAGCTCTGGCAAAATGGTGACCTCAAATTCCCTGGGCATATCTACAAAGGACATGGTGTTGGACTTTTGGAGGAAGAGAAGAGAACTAGCCCCGCTGTGTGGACAGAGTCTCTTCCTTTAAATTCCTAGGAGTTTATCTCAGTGAAGACCTTACTTGGAAAATCAATACAACCCAGGTGGTTAAGAAAGCCCAACAGAGACTCCATCTCCTCAGAGTATTGCGGAAGAACGATGTCAATCAACATCTGATGATCTCCTTCTACCGGTCCACAATAGAAGAAGAAGAAGAAGAAGAGTTTGGATTTGATATCCCGCCTTTCACTCCCTTTAAGGAGTCTCAAAGCGGCTAACATTCTCCTTTCCCTTCCTCCCCCACAACAAACACTCTGTGAGGTGAGTGAGGCTGAGAGACTTCAGAGAAGTGTGACTGGCCCAAGGTCACCCAGCAGCTGCATGTGGAGGAGCGGAGACGCGAACCCGGTTCCCCAGATTAGCAGACTACCGCTCTTAACCACTACACCACACTGGCTCTCAATAGAAAGTGTCCTTTCCTACTGCATCACGGTGTGGGACGCTGGTTTGACATCATCTGATAGGAAGTGCCTACAGAGGGTGGTGAATACAGCACAATATATTATGGGCTGTCCCGTGAATCCGCTGGATGAAATAGCGGAAGAACGTTGCCTCAGGAGAGTGAGGAAAATTCTCAGGGCTGATTCACACCCTGGCCGGCACTTTCTTGATCTCCTGTTCTCAGACAGAAGATATAGAAGATTAGTCACGCCAACAGGGTAAAGAACAGCTTCTATCCGTGGGCTGTTAGGCTGCTGAATGAAAAGATAACAGGACAACTGACTTTTGGGTTTGGTGGGTGTGCGTCAGTAAAGGAGGGGAATTAAGACTAAGAGAGCTGAGTGGGGGCTGCTCGTCTAATCTCACTGTATGCAAGTTGTACAAGTGACAATAAAGTACAGTGGTGCCCCGCAAGACGAATGCCTCGCAAGACGGAAAACTTGCTAGACGAAAGGGTTTTCCGTTTTTTAAGCTGCTTCGCAAGACGAATTTCCCTATGGGCTTGCTTTGCAAGATGAAAACGTCTTGCAAGTTTGTTTCCTTTTTCTTAACACAGTTAATACAGTTGCGACTTGACTTCGAAGAGCAACTCATAGAACGCAGTGTACATAGTAGCCCTTTTTGAGGTTTTTAAAGACTTTGGTGATTTTTGAAGCTTTTCCAAAACTTTTTTTGCAGCCATTTGGTAAGTTAAGCTTTTAAAACTTTTTTGGGGGGGTTGGATTTTGGGTTGGGGTGTTTGGAATTCAAGGACTTGGTGTTGGGGAGGGGTTTGCAAGAATCTGGAAGCTTGTGTGGTTTTTTTCTGCATTTTTATGATTTTCTGTGACCATTGTGGCACTCTGCTGTTTTTTTAAAAAAATAATCTGGATTTGAATTTCTGTGTGCTGGGTGACTGGGGGAACAGTTGGGGAGGGGTTTGCAAGAATCTGGAAGCTTGTTTTTTTTCCCTGCATTTTTATGATTTTCTGTGACCATTGGGCCACTCTGCTGTTTTTTTAAAAAAAATTCTGGGTTTGAATTTTGAAGTGCTCTTTACAGTATGTGTGACTTTAAAGAGCACTTAATAAACTCTTGTTGTACCAAATTTGGCTTTGTTTGGACTTTTTTTGACCATAGGAACGCATTAATTGATTTTCAATGCATTCCTATGGGATTTCGTGCTTCGCAAGACAAAAAATTCGCTAGACGAAAAAATTCGTGGAACGAATTAATTTCGTCTTGCGAGGCATCACTGTATTTCAATTTCAATTTCAAATGTTGCCTTGCTACACTCGCACCCCAGCCGGTAAGAGACCAGGGAGGCAGTCAATTCATACCTTTAATACATATATTGGTAACAGCAATGATCACACTGTTAGGCCTCAAATCAGTTGGCAAAGTTCAGTTCCTCCTCCTCCTCTTATAACAAAGAAGGATTCGCAAATAAAAATTATTTTGAAGGGTATATCTCGATCTGAAGTGGCTACATGAGATTTCAGAACTAGGGATCCTCTCTCTTGTGAGTCAGTGTGTTTGGCTGTTAACTAGAAGGTTCGTGGTTTGAGCCACCCAGGTATGAGTCCTGCAACGCAGGGGGTTGGACTAGATGCCTTTGGGGTCCCTTCCAACTCTCCCATTCTATGAATCTATTATTTCTCTCTGTGTGTGTCCCCCTCCCAGCTCCCATTTTAATTTATTTTACTTTATGGAAGATATTATTTTGCACTTACACTTCAGTGTTCTCCATCTTTTACTGCTGCTTTCTTTCCTTTCTTTTTCAATGTAATTTTATTATTATTATTATTATTACAAAGTAATAATCATAAATAGATGGGACACCGGCGGCGCTGTGGGTTAAACCACAGAGCCTAGGGCTTGTCAATCAGAAGGTTGGTGGTTTGAATCCCCGCGACGGTGTGAGCTCCCGTTGCTCGGTCCCTGCTCCTGCCAACCTAGCAGTTCGAAAGCACGTCAAAGTGCAAGTAGATAAATAGGTACCACTCTGGCGGGAAGGTAAACAGCATTTCCGTGCGCTGCTCTGGTTTGCCAGAAGCAGCTTAGTCATGCTGGCCACATGACCCGGAAGCTGTACGCCGGCTCCCTCGGCCAGTAAAGTGAGATGAGCGCCGCAACCCCAGAGTCTGCCACAACTGGACCTAATGGTCAAGGGTCCCTTTACCTTAATAATCATAATAATTTTAATAATCACCACCGAGACCATTCCATTGCAACTATCCAACCTCTCCAAATTTCAACACCTCTTGCGATGGTTTGACCCTTTTCCGTTTTAACAGTACACATTCTACAAACACCCTCCATATCGCCTCAGAATCATTGCTCCTGCATATTCCCCATCTTACCTTAATGGCACATGCCCATTTATCTTTAATAGCTCTATCTCACACCTCTTTATGCCATTCTTCCATTTTATATTCTGCTTGCCCCTTCCACTTCCCGGCTATAATAATACAGTCATACCTCGGGTTGAATATGCTTCATGTTGAGTGTGTTTGAGTTGCGCTCCGTGGCAACCCGGAAGTAACGGAGCGCATTACTTCTGGGTTTCGCCGCTCGCGCATGCACAGATGCTCAAAATGACGTCACATGCATGCACAGAAGCGGCGAAAAGCGATGCACGCGTGCGCAGACATGCCATCGCTAGTTACGTTTGCTTCTGGATGCGAACGGGACTCCGGAACGGATCCCGTTCGCATCCCGAGGTACCACTGTACTGCCGCTTTCTGCCTTCATCCTTGCGAGCTATTTTTAAGCCGCCCCGCTTACGAGGGTGTTTTTAAATTTCTTTTTGGACAAAACGAGGCCACAACTTTTGCAAATGCTTTATTGAGACATAAGAGCTGGAAGAGATGTGCGGAAACTCTCGAAGGGCATACTTTCCGCTCGTTGGGACTTTGCATCGGGATGGAATAGCCTCGGTTGTATCTCCTGGACCAGTCCGTGATTCTTTGGAGACTGGAGAAGGACAGAGAGAAGAGGTTTGGCCCAGGCTACGTTGCTAACAGCGAGATTTCTTGCAGCGACGTTTCCGTCGGTGACGATGAGGGATACTTGCTATTGCATTCCCGCACCCAGGCCTCCACCTCAGAACCCATCTGCCATTGACGCATACGCACTTGGAACAGCTCCACCTTGCCTGCAACAGAAAGAGTGGCAAGGATAGCAAAACATTGGAAAGGTGATGTAAAGGTAAAGGTAAAGGTACCCCTGCCCGTACGGGCCAGTCTTGACAGACTCTGGGGTTGTGCGCCCATCTCACTTAAGAGGCCAGGGGCCAGCGCTGTCCGAAGACACTTCCGGGTCACGTGGCCAGCGTGACAAAGCTGCATCTGGCGAGCCAGCGCAGCACACGGAACGCCGTTTACCTTCCCGCTTGTAAGCGGTCCCTATTTATCTACTTGCACCCAAAGGTGCTTTCGAACTGCTAGGTTGGCAGGCGCTGGGACCGAATGATGGGAGCGCACCCCGCCGCGGGGATTCGAACCGCCGACCTTTCGATCGGCAAGTCCTAGGCGCTGAGGCTTTAACCCACAGCGCCACTAGTAAGGTATAAAAATCACAGTGAGGTTAATTGGAAGTTAAAGGGTATGTAATGTCAAATGAGGTGTTGTTAGTCAGTGTCTATGGTCTGTTTATGTAGTCTTTCTTTCTTTTTACGTTCTATGTAAAATGTTTTGTAATAAAGAATCTTTTTAAAATAAAATAAAAAGTTAAACTAACGAAATGGATAAATTTGGAAATATAAATAAAAAACAAAAATAAAAGAAGGAAAGAAGAAGTTGGTAGAAAGAAGTGAGAGGTAGATGGGGCTCATCCACCTGGGCAGGTAGCCCATCTCAGAGAAGGCAAAGTCCGATCCTAAACCAGACTGCCTCGTTAGGCTACTGCTGTGCGCTGAACATGGGTCTAGCCCTGCACTGAGTTCGGAAGCTGCCTCTAGTATAGAAAACAGCAGCTAGGTGGGGCTCATTGAGACTCTGGCAGGACACAGACCCCTTGGACTAATAATAATAATAATAATAATAATAATAATAATAATAATAATAATTTATTTATACCCCGCCCATCTGGCTGCGTCTCCCCAGCCACCCTGGGCAGCTTCCAACAAAGTATTAAAATACAGTGGTCTGTTAAAGATTAAAAGCTTTCCTAAACAGGGCTGCCTTCAGATGTATTCTAAAAGTATGGTAGTTGTTTTTCTCTTTGACATCTGATGGGAGGGTGTTCCACAGGGCGGGCGCCACCACCGAGAAGGCCCTCTGCCTGGTTCCCTGTAACTTGGCTTCTCGCAGGAAGGGAACCGCCAAAAGACCCTCGGAGCTGGACCTCAGTGTCCGGGCAGAACGATGGGGGTGGAGACGCTCCTTCAGGTTTACTGGCCAGAGTCCGTTAAGGGCTTGAAAGGTCAGCACCAACACTATGAATTGTACTCGGAAATGTACTTGGAGCCAATGTAGGTCTTTCAAGACCGGTGTTATGTGGTCTCGGCGGCCACTCCCAGTCACTAGTCTAGCTGCCACATTCTGGATTAGTTGTAGTTTCCGGGTCACCTTCAAAGGTAGCCCCACGTAGAGCACTTTGCAGTTGTCCAAGCGAGAGATAACCAGAGCATAAGGCGAAACAGCTGCCCAGGTTGCCTTTAAGCCCCCAAGCTGTGCCCAAGTTTCTATTGCAAGGGTAAGATGAAGGTAAAGGGACCCCTGACCATTAGGGCCAGTCGTGGCCGACTCTGGTGTTGCAGCGCACATCTTGCTTTATTGGCTGAGGGAGCCGGCGTACAGCTTCCGGGTCATGTGGCCAGCATGACGAAGCCACTTCTGGCGAACCAGAGCAGAGCACGGAAACGCCGTTTAGCTTCCCGCCAGAGCAGTACCTATTTATCTACTTGCACTTTGAGTGCTTTTGAACTGCTAGGTTGGCAGGAGCAGGGACCGAGCAACGGGAGCTCACCCCGTCGCGGGGATTCGAACCACCAACCTTCTGATCGGCAAGTCCTAGGCTCTGTGGTTTAACCCACAGCACCACCCGCTTGGCGGGTGTAAAGGATATAAAGGACCAAATCATTCGCGTGCCCCAACCAGCTCTCCATCCTCACCTGTGTCTCCTGCTTGGCAGCATCCTCGAGGCCTTCATCGCCTTCCACAAAAATTGCCACTCTTGAATTTGTGTCTTCTGTTGGGGCGGCAGCCCCTCTCAGCACCAAGCCCACCACTAGCCCCAGCAGCAGCCAGACGCACCGCATCACCCTCGAGGCGCTCCGAGGCGCCGCACGACTCTTTGCGTGTGGATTTGGGGAGGGGAGAAGCTCTTGTTGATGGCGGAGGAGGTACGGGGAGAGAATGAGTGCCCAGAGGGAGAGATTTGGAGAGGAATGCGTTCCGCAAGCGGGAAGGAAGTTTCCAAAGCGATCGCTTTGTGCTGGAAAGGGGAACTAAAATCAAGGACTAAGTTGGGTAAGAATCTAGCAGAAGAGGCATGGTACTAGTTTGTTACGGAAATGACAGGGGGGGGCACATCTTTAAAGTTACAATGTTATAAAAGGTCCATGAATAATAATGGCTTGAAGGTCCCAGGCCCTAAGGAAGCCAGACTATCCTCCACCAGGGCCAGGACCTTTTCAGTGGTGGCTCCGACCTGGTGGAATGCTCTGTCCCACGAGACTAGGGCCCTGCAGGACTTGATCTCCTTCTGCAGGGCCTGTAAGACAGAGCTATTCCGCCTGACCTTCAATTTGAATTAGCCTGATCCTCTATTCCCTTTTCCCTTTCTTCTTCTATGAAGAAACCCTTTCTGAGACCCCACATTTAAATTCCTCCCTGGTCTCCTCGCTGGCCATAGTAGGTGATCATGTGAGGTCTACTGACTGGGTGGTTGGTTGGTTGGTTGGTTGGTTGGTTGGTTGGTTGGTTGGTTGGTTTTCCCCCACAAATGACCCCTGAATTTTTGAATTTTATTGATATTGATGATGCTGTTTTATGCTGTTTTTAAGTCACATTTTAATCAATGTTTTATATTTGCTGTTAGCCTCCCTGAGCCCGGTTTTTAAATCAGGAAGGACGGGGTATAAAAAAATATTTATTTTTATTATTATTAAATATTGTGCCTGAACGTATCCTTTTGACTTGACAGCTCAGGGAAGATACCTAGCATTATAAATTCGTACAAAATCCATACTTTAACCGACTCTCCTCATTCCAGTGCCATTTTAACCCTTAAAGAAAGGTGAATTTGGGCTCCACCTCCCTCCATGAACCAGGAAGCAGGAAGTCACGTAGGCTGCAGGAACAGGCAGTGGCGTAGCGTGGGGGGTGCAGGGGGGGCCGGCCGCACCGGGTGCAACATCTGGGGTTAGGGCAAATCCACGGGTTAGGGGGCGCAAATCCACAGGTTAGGAGGCGCAAATCCACGGGTTAGGGGGTGCAAATTACTTGCCTTGCCCCGAGTGCTGACAACCCACGCTACGCCACTGGGAACAGGGCATCCCACCATAATTCCCCAAGCATGAGAGCACACCCATGGCCCCCCCACCCAGGGACTGACCAGGGGGGCAACACTAGGCATCCGCAGAGGCCGTTGAGCAAGTCAGGTGTTCTGAAAGCCCATCTCCAGGCAAGTCCTGAGGGCAAGGAGATGTCAAGAGTTTCCTTGTTCTTTCGGTGATGGGTCCTTAAGAAGTGTTGGGAAAGGTGTCTGATAAAGTGGCCTAATGTTGAACTTGTGTAACCCTTGTATACCCCTCCCCATTTGTGACATGCTAGTGACAAGCCAAGCGGGTGGCGCTGTGGGTTAAACCACTGAGCCTCTTGGGCTTGCCAATCGGAAGGTCGCGGTTCGAATCCCCACGACAGGGTGAGCTCCCGTTGCTCAGTCCCTGCTCCTGCCAACCTACCAGTTCGAAAGCATGTCAAAGTGCAAGTAGATAAATAGGTACCACTCCTGCGGGAAGGTAAACAGCATTTCCGTGCACTGCTCTGGTTCGCCAGAAGCGGCTTAGTCATGCTGGCCACATGATCCAGAAGCTGTACGCTGGCTCCCTCGGCCAATAAAGCGAGATGAGTGCCACAACCCCAGAGTCGGTCATGACTGGACCTAGTGGTCAAGGGTCCCTTTACCTTTATCTTTACCTTGGGTTAAGAACTTAATTTGTTCTGGAGGTCCATTCTTAACCTGAAACTATTCTTAACCTGAGGTACCACTTTAGCTAATGGGGCCTCCTGCTGCTGCCACGCCGCGATTTCTGTTCTCATCCTGAAGCAAAGTTCTTAACTTGAGGTGCTATTTCTGGGTTAGCGGAGTCTGTAACCTGAGGCGGCTGTAACCTGAGGTACCACTGTATACACAGGGATGCAGGTGGGGCTGTGGTCTAAACCACTGAGCCTCTTGGGCTTGCTGATCAGAAAGTTGGCAGTTCGAAACCCTGCGACATAGTGAGTTCCCATTGCTCGGTCCCTGCTCCTGCCAACCTAGCAGTTCGAAAGCACGTCAAAGTGCAAGTAGATAAATAGGTACCACTCTGGTACTAAGTGGCTTAGTCCTGCTGGCCACATGACCCGGAAGCTGTACGCCGGCTCCCTCAGCCAGTAAACTGAGATGAGCGCCGCAACCCCAGAGTCGTTCGCGACTGGACTTAACTGTCAGGGGTCCTTTACCTTTTTTTAGTGATGTAGTGATGATGTATCAATGATGCTGCTCTAATTGTATTCTGGGGCAAAGAGGGAAGTTTTAAAAGAGGGTGTCACTCTGTGCTCAGGGTTCTTACTCTAAGGTTACCCCCGTTTCCCTCGATTTACAAATCAGTCCCCATACAAAATCCATTGAAGTTGAAAAGTGTCCCCGGATTCATTGAAAAAAATCTGATAACCTTATCTTACTCCTGTGGGGACCTGTTGCGCAACAATAAAGATCATGGTCTCCTGACTGCTGTTTTGCTCCAAATTGCTTGCCTGGACCTTCCCCTTGGGAGCACGCCCGCCCTGGGCAGCGCGGGAATATGCTCTGCCACTACTTAATGGCACATGTTAAGTAAAGGTAAAGGGACTCCTGACCATTAGGTCCAGTTGTGGCCGATCTGGGGTTGTGGCGCTCATCTCGCTTTATTGGCCGAGGGCAGTGGCGTAGCGTGGGTTGTCAGCACCCGGGGCAAGGCAAGTAATTTGCGCCCCCTAACCCGTGGATTTGCGCCCCCTAACCCGTGGATTTGCACCACCTAACCTGTGGATTTGCCCTAACCCCAGATGTTGCGCCCGGTGCGGCCGGCCCCCCCTGCACCCCCCACGCTACGCCACTGGCCAAGGGAGCCGGCGCACAGCTTCTGAGTCATGTGGCCAGCATGACTAAGCTGCTTCTGGCGAACCAGAACAGCGCACGGAAATGCCGTTTACCTTTCCGCCAGAGCGGTACCTATTTATCTACTTGCACTTTGACATGCTTTCAAACTGCTAGGTTGGCAGGCGCTGGGACCGAGCAACGGGAGCTCACCCTGTCGCGGGGATTCGAACCGCCGACCTTCCGATCGGCAAGCCCTAGGCTCTGTGGTTTAACCCCCAGCGCCACCCGCGTCCCTATGACACATATTGATTTATCTTTAATAGCTATATCCCACACCTCTTTATGCAATTCTTCCAATTTATATTCCGCCTGCCTCTTCCACTTCCCAGCTATAAGAATACGGCTGCTTTCTGCCTTCATCCTTGCGAGCTGTTTTTAAGCTGCCCCGCTTACGAGGGTGTTTTTAAATTTATTTTCAGACAAAACAAAGCCACCGACTTTTGCAAATGCTTTATTGAGACATAAGAGCTGGAAGAACTGTGAGAAACCTCTGCAAGAGCTGACTCTTCGCTCGTTGAGACTTTGCATCTGGGTGGAATATCCTCGGTTGCATCTCCTGGACCAGTCCATGATTCTTTGGAGACTGGAGGGGGACAGAGAGAAGAGGGGCTGCCAAGGGTATGTTGCTAACAGGGAGTGTTCTTGCAGCGACCTTTCCATGCCTCATGTTTAGGGATACCTCCTTTCCATGCATCATGTTCAGGGATACCTCCTGCTATGGTACTGCCGCATCCAGGCCTCCAGGTCAGAACCCATGTGCCATTGACGCATACGCACTCGGAACAGGTGCTCCTTGCCTGCAACAGAAAGAGCCAAGGTTGGCAATGAGGATAATAATAATAATAATAATAATAATAATAATAATAATAATATATACCTCGCCCATCTGGCTGAGTTTCCCCAGCAACTCTGGGCGGCTCCCAATCAAGTGTTAAAAACAATACAGCATTAAGAAGTTCAAGTTCAAGTTTATTAAATTTGTGAGGTCCATGCCTTTACACAAAATACCATAAAACATTATTGAAAGATAGACAATAAAATTATAAAAGTAAGCTAAAATTCATGCCATGCTGTCCCAGCAAGGAAACTACCCAAAAAAACCCACCATTCAGGAAAGAAGATACAGCAACAGGTTAAGAGAGCAATGGGAGGGACCTCACCGTTTCCTCCAGGAACCGTACTCTAGTTTTCATAGCCTTCACCACAAAGACCGCTACCACGTGAGAAATCCGTGGATCAGCGTCCACCAGTAAAAACTTTACTTGGTCCTCAGAGTTGACTATTGATTTGGGAATAATTTGTAACATCGCATCCCTGAAGGCCGAATAGATGGGACAATACAACATGTAATGTGTGAGATCCTCTTTGGTTCTCATATGACAAGGACATATACGCTGCTCTACTGGGATTTTTGCATATCTGCCTGACAGATAGGCCGTAGGAATGGTTTGAAAACGGGCCATGGTGAAGGCTCTCCGAAGGGTGGGATTGGTGATATTCGCCAAGTAATTGGCGCAGGTTTTGACTGTTTTCAGTCGGGGAAACCAGTGGGAGGACCCTGGGTTCTGTATTTTTGTGATATCTAGCAAAGCGTCTCTCTCCAGGATCCATTCCCGAACTTTGTCCGGGCTCCACAGTTTGAGGATATTAAACTCCGGTAGGGTGTATCTAACCAGGATCTCAGATAGGTTTTGACGCCAAGTGGTGTTCTTTTGAAGAGATACAAAGGCTTCTTTGGCCAATAAGGTGTTTGAAGTGTTTGCAAGGTTGATGTAAAATCGTAGGAATCTTAAGTGGGCCCTGGCAGACACAGAGGGTAAACCAACCTCCACCCTCAAGAAAGCTGCTGGGGTTCCTTGAGGAAGGCCTAGAATCCTCTTGAGATAATAATTTTGCAAAATTTCAAGCCGTTCCAACAGCCTCTGGTTCCACCCCCAGAGTTCTATCCCATATAACATCTGGGGAATAGCTTTCCCAACAAAAGCTCTTAATGCCGGGATCACCAATTGTCCTCCCCGGGTATGAAAGAAATTAAGCAGGACACCAATTGTTCTTCGTGTTAGGATGGTTACAGCCTTAAAGTGGGCTAGCCAACTAGATGTAGCCTGGAATGTGACACCCAGATATTTAAAAATCACATGTTCGTCTAAAGACCATCTAAAGGTGTGGCGAGCTCTAGTGAACACCACAATTTTTGTTTTGTCATAGTTTATCTTTAGTGAGTTATGGGAACAGTAGGCTGCAATCCCCTCCAGCATGTACAGCATTAAGTATTAAAAACTTCCCTGAACAGGGCTGCCTTCAGATGTCTTTTAAAGAGAAGATAGCTGCTTATTTTCTTCACATCTGAAGGGAGGGCGTTCCACAGGGCGGGCGCCACTACTGAGAAGGCCCTGTGCCTGGTTCCCTGTAACCTCACTTCTCGCAGGGAGGGAACCACCAGTAGGCCCACGGCCTCAGTGTCCGGGCTGAACGATAGGGGTGGAGACGCTGCTTCAGGTATACTGGGCCTTTGAGGCCATTTAAGGCTGTCAAGGTCAGCATCAACACTTTGAATTGTGCTCGGAAACGTACTGGGAGCCAGTGTAGGTCTTTCAAGACAGGTGTTATATGGTCTTGGTGGCCGCTACCAGTCACCAGTCTAGCTGCCGCATTCTGGATTAGTTGTAGTTTCCGGGTCACCTTCAAAGGTAGCCCCACGTAGAGCGCATTGCAGTAGTCCAAGCAGGAGATAACCAGAGCATGCACCTCTGGCGAGACAGTCTGCGGGCAGGGAGGGTCTCATCCTGCGTACCAGATGGAGCTGGTAGACAGCTGCCCTGGACACAGAATTGACCTGCGCCTCTATGGACAGCTGTGAGTCCAGAATGACTCCCAGGCTGCGCACTCCCAGGATAGGGTGAAAACAGTGTGACCAGCAACGGGTATGGGGTCTGAGCCCCCTAAGCAGGGCCAGTGACAGGTTCGTTGAAGGATCCATTCAAGTTGGCACGCTCTCCTCCACAGGTGGTTTTTAACCAGAGGTTGGGTGGCTATTTTAGCCATCATTTTAGGGGGTGAATCTTTGCAAATTTCGTCACTGAGTGGCCTTCAAAATGTGGCTTATTTGGGTATGAGGCATTCAAATCTATTCTTATTTTTGTGACTGGGCAACAAAAGCTTCCCTAAACAGAGCTGCCTTCAGATGTCTTCTAAAAGACAGATAGTTGTTTATTTCCTTGACATCTGGTGGGAGGGTGTTCCACAAGGCAGGCACCACCACCAAGAAGGCCCTCTGCCTGGTTCCCTGTAACCTCACTTCTCACAGGGAGGGAACCGCCAAAAGGACCTCGGAGCTGGACCTCAGTGTCCGGGCTGAATGATGGGGCTGGAGACGCTCCTGCCTTCTAAATTTGATGCAGAAGCATATTAACTGCTTTCGGAAAACCAAAGAATTTTAATGTTGCCTTCTTGAAATGTCAGGCAGTGCTAAACAATAATAGCAGCAATCAATAATAATAATATGATTGCAAATAGTTGGCAATCATGTTTAGTGATTTCTGTTCAGGTTTACACACATTGTGCTTGCCCAGCAAGACCAAATCACGTTCCTTTCACCAAAATACCTTTTGTATTCCCAAGCCGGGATAGAACTTTTTAGCACCTTTCATTTTGGGAAGCTAAAAGCTGAAAAATGTGACATGACCTATGAGCCAGCCGGGGATTCTTTAGCTGCGATTCCTGCATCGCGGGGACTTGGGCTAGATGCAGGGCCAGTCCACACATGAGGCAAGGCGAGGTAACTGCCTCAGGCGGCAGAATCCACAGGGGCTGTGATGGCCTGGGAATCGGATTCGGAGGCTGAACCTGAGGAATCCCAGGCTGCACAGGATTCCCTGTCTCCAGAACCAGCTGAGCCAGGACTGGGGCCTGAGCCTGAAGGGTCCTCACCTGTGCTGGATCCTCAGGTGCAGGCATCAGTTGAGTCTGCTCTGGCTCCTGAGGTGATGGAGGACCCATTGCCTGCAGGTGCGCCACTCTCAGCCCCGTCAGTGGAAGCTGAGGTTGCCTCTGGGTCCGGTAACCCTCCAGCCTCTCCTGAGCTGCAGAGGCTCAGGGCAGAGAGGCAGAGGGAACTAAGTTCCCGCAGGAGGAGTGCTTGCATCCAGGCCAGGAGAGGCGAGTCACCTGTGGAGGGGGCCGCCCTATGCCTCAGAGGAGATAAAGGCCAGCCTGCCCAGTCCCAGGTGGCGGGAGCAACATCGTTGGTTACCTGTTCCTGCCGGCACCCTGTCTGGCTTTCTGCCAGAGTTCCTGACCAGACCCGACTCCCTGCCTTGGACCCCGCTTTAGACTCGGACTGGACACAGACCACGCTGCACGGTAACACACACACACACACACACACCCCGGAACCAGCACAGGGGCAGAAGATACAGCCTTCAAGGAATTCATCACTTGGTGCAGGAGCCGCCGGCAGTGGCGTAGCAAGGTGAGGTGGTACCCGGTGCAAAAAAATAATAATTGTCAACCCCCCGCATTGAAATTCCCCCTTCTTCCCTCCAACTCCCACCCCCCCCCTTCAGAGAAAGCCTTGCAGGCAGCTATCTGATGTATTTCCCGCCTTCTCCCCCCTCTCCCTCTATCAGATAGCTGCCTGTGCAGCTTTCTTTGAGGGGGGTGGAGGGAGGGAGGAAGGGGGAGAGGGCAGGATATACACCAGATAGCGGCCTGCAGGGCGATCGGCCCGCATCTTGCAGGGGGTTGGACTAGATGACCCTCGGGTCCCTTCTGTTATGCACTGAAGTTCTCACCCTGGGCCAGCAGGGGGGTACTGTAGATAGTTTTCACTCAGGTCCACATATGCAAATAAGGAGTGACGTTCATTGATTGGATAGTTACAGAAAGTGGTTACTGTTGCATTGTAGTGGAGCTCTATATAAGCAGGCTGGCTGAACCCTTCAGTTCTGTCCTGGCCTGTGAATAAACAAGAGCTGTTTGAAGAATCGTTGTGTCGTCTGATATGTTCACCCACAACTTAACACCTTCCAATTCTACGATTCTATGATTCTACAATAGCTGGCATATGTGAACAAGCCACAGTTTCCTCAATCCATATGTAATGTTTTGGGTTTTTTTATCATCATCATCATCAAACCTTTATTGGCATCACCGGCAGAATAAATAGGCCAGTGTGATCTCGCCGCCATTTCAACAGTACAGTATTTTTAAATTTTATTTTATTTTATCTATTTCATAGGATTGATATACTGCTTAGGGGTAAACCCTCAAAGCAGCTTACGAAATGAGCATATGAAATGAGAAATGAGAAATATTATAAAGTAAAAACCCAGCTGTTTAAAACATCCAGAGAAATAGTTGAAATCAACGATAAGCTGAAAACCAATTAAAACACAGGCTAGCCTTCTACATATCTTTGTGGGCTCACCCGGAAATATAGTGTTTTTAACAGGTGCTTTTGATGCTTTTGAATTACAGTGCTGGAGGAGACTCTTGAGAGTCCCATGGACTGCAAGAAGATCCAGCCTATCCATTCTGAAGGAAATCAGCC
Source organism: Podarcis muralis (assembly GCF_964188315.1). Classification (NCBI taxonomy): domain Eukaryota; kingdom Metazoa; phylum Chordata; class Lepidosauria; order Squamata; family Lacertidae; genus Podarcis; species Podarcis muralis. The sequence goes on along the minus strand of NC_135666.1, from coordinate 5,592,052 downwards.
CTGAGTGCTCACTGGAAGGACAGATCCTGAAGCTGAGGCTCCAATACTTTGGCCACCTCATGAGAAGAGAAGACTCCCTGGGAAAGACCCTGATGTTGGGAAAGATGGAGGGCACAAGGAGAAGGGGACGACAGAGGACGAGATGGCTGGACAGTGTTCTCGAAGCTACAAACATGAGTTTGACCAAACTGCGGGAGGCAGTGGAAGACAGGAGTGCCTGGCGTGCTCTGGTCCAGGGGGTCACGAAGAGTCGGGCACGACTAAACGACTAAACAGCAACAACAGGTGCAGAAAGAGAACAGTGAAGACACCTTTCTGATTTCAACAGGCAGGGAGTTCTGAAGTGTGGGTGCGGCCAAACAAAAAGATTCTTAGAAATGCGGAATGAACATTATGTGGCTCTTGCAACAGCGCCAGGAATCTTAGAGGAAATTCCCAGGTGAATCATCCAGCCATACAACTCCGCGAGGGAATTGCCCAACACCCTTGCTGGTTGCAGAGACCAGGAAGGATCGCACGAGAATCGGAAGCTGCCTTAATATACAGAGTCAGTTATACTAATGTAAAAATCTCTGTACAAAGCTTAAAAGATATGCATTAAACATTTGCCCCTTTTTTAAAAAATTCAAAGACCTTGGTTGGTTGGTTTTTTTGCAGGATTACAAGGAAACACAAATGAGAACTCTTTGGGTTTGGTCAGCCAATCAGCTACAAATCCACCTAACAGTTACCATATTTTTCACCCTATAGGGCGCACCTAGTTTTTTCGGGGGGAATAAAGGGGGGGATTATTTTTTTCCCCAGCTGCAGCGCTGGGGTGGGGGAAGCTGAGCTTCCCCCGACCCAGCCCCCAGAACAGGCTGCTATCCGCTGCACGCCCCGTGCTTTGGGCTGCAGGCTGCTCTCCGCAAGCCTTGGGAACCTGGCGGGAGTTCCCACCGGGCTCCCAACGCTTGCAGATAGCTTCCTGAAGCCTGCATTCGCCCCATAGGACGCACACACATTTCCCCTTCATTTTTGGAGGGGGAAAAGTGTGTCCTATAGGGCGAAAAATACAGTACCTTGTCCCTTCCAACTTCACTTGGAAAGTCTGGTCTGGAGTCAGTGCTGGGTTACCCAAAAGGCAGGCTGACATAAGAGGCGCCTGCAGGATCAGCCCCATGGACCTGATCCTGGGCCTTTCTCCGTGTGTGGCAGAGCCTTCCGGGTCTGCAATGATTTCCTTTTCACCTGTGGAGTTGTACCACTCTATGATTCATTCACCTGGGAACTTCCTCCAGGATTCCTGGCACTGTGGAATTCACATTGTCCCAGGTGCCGCCTAATATTCATTCTGCATTTGTAAAGGATCAATATTTACCTTAGTGTGGCCGCACCCAGACATTTCCTGCCGATTGACATCAGTCTGGCACCTTCACTAAATTGTTTTCAGCGCCTCTTTAAAACATTTTTTTGTCTGGACAGGACTACCCTAGATACCTAGACAGAGGGCCTTCTCGGTAGTGGCACCCACCCTGTGGAACACCCTCCCTTCAGATGTGAAGGAAATAAGCAGTTATGCTATCTTCAAAAGACATCTGAAGGCAGCCCTGTTTAGGGAAGTTTTTAATATTTAATGCTGTACTGTTTTTAACATTTGATTGGGAGCCGCCCAGAGTGGCTGGGGAGACTCAGACAGATGGGTGGGGTATAAATAAATTATATTATTATTATTATTATTATTATTATTATTTAGAATGTTTAGCTTACTGTTCATTTTAATCATTCCCCGAAGATTTTAAGCAGCTGCTTTTCACTGTTCTTATCGGAAATTTTGTAGTTTCGTTCTTTTCATAAACTACTTTGGATTTTTAATTTTTTTTAAGTAATTACAATCAGGCGGCGTGTAATTTCTTTTGGACTAAATAAATAAATGACATATCGATCGACGGAACTGCCAGCGGAGTTTGATCTCCGGTGATTCATTCGCACATGGCCAGTCGCCACAAGAGGGAGATGTTTACCCAAATCCTTCAGCTTATTCAGCCATCTAATCTTTCCCGTTCTTAATCCTTTCAGTTTAGCGCCAGAGATGTGGGACTGAATCTGTTTGGTGGGCTGGATTATTATCTCCCCGCCTCCCCCCCCCCAAGATGGGCAGATGGGCGGGGCCACACACCTGCCAATCACCTGACATCACAATGCCGCCAGGTCACCTGCGTCTCCCTGCGCTGCAGATCAGCTGACGTTTGCGTCTGCCGGAGTACCGGGTGAGTCCCATGGGCCCAGCTGTGATCTTCCCTGCCCCACACGTGGCATCAGGGGCAGGGCAAGTTAGTGTGGCTTGGCCAAATGGCCTCAGGAGCCCAATGGACCGAATTAAGTTTATGGGGTGGAGGATCCCCATACAGAAAGGTGCCAGGGCCAAGCTCTGCTTGATGCTGTGACCCCCCTCTCCCAGAATCATAGAACTGTAGAGTTGGAGTCGAGTAAGATTGTCTTCCATAAACACGTTTTTAACAATGAGTCCGTAAGTGACTGTGGAGGCCAATTCTGGATCCACACGTTCTTCCACAGTGGGGACATTGGTTCCCGGGCAGGAGTTGATCACAGTGTGGATTTGCCAAGCGTGCCTTCCTCTTAGCACGTTTCTCCCTTGCGTCCTGAGTTCGAGTGTCTTCAAAGCCCATGACACCTTTGGTAAAGGCTGGTTTCCAATTGGAGGGCTCGCAGGCCAGTGTTTCCCAGTTGTCGGTGTTTATACTACATCTTTTAAGATTTGCCTTGAGTGAATCTTTAAACCTCTTCTGTTGACCACCAGCATTACGCTTTCCATTTTTAAGTTCGGAACAGAGTACAGTGGTACCTCGGGTTACGTACTTAATTCGTTCTGGAGGTCCGTTCTTAAACTGTTCTTAACCTGAAACACCACTTTAGCTAATGGGGCCTTGTTTGTCTAATGGATTTAGCTAATGGAGCACAATTTCTGTTCTCATCCTCAAGCAAAGTTCTTAACCCGAGGTACTATTTCTGGGTTAGCGGAGTCTGTAACCTGAAGCGTATGTAACCTGAAGCGTATGTAACCCGAGGTACCACTGTAGTTGCTTTGGAAGACGATAATTAGGCATCAGCACAGCATAGAACCTGTAATGGTTTTTGGAAGGAAACTGACCATTGGACGATGTTCCCAAGGGTACAGACGATTGGTCCTACTGCTCAGGTTCATACAACTGCCAATACTAAATCATCCCTTATTACTTTTGTCATACAGTAAGCCCGCAACTTACACAAAGGTTCGTTTCCCCCCCAAAAAAACTTGAAGTCAGGAAGACCAAAAACGGAGCCGTTTTTTTAAAAAGTAAAAAAACCACCAGCAAATTGTTGTTGTTGTTACTGAATTTATATACCACCCTATACCCGGGGGTCTCAAGGCAATTCACAGAATAAAATCAAGATATAAAACCACCAAATACCTAACAAGAATAAAAACAACCACCAAATAGCCCCCGGCCCCCCTCCAAAAAAAACCAACATATTTTAAAAGGGCATAGGATGTTAAATTGGATCAACCAAAGGCCTGGTTAAAAAGGAAGGTTTTTGCTTGGTGCCTAAAGATGTATAATGAAGCCACCAGGCGAACTTCCCTGGGAAGAGCATTCCACAGAGGGGGAGCCACTGCAGAAAAGGCCCTGTTTTCTTGTTGCCACCTTCCGGACCTCTCAAGGAGGAGGCACACGAAGGAGGGTCTCAGAAGATGATCTCAGGGTCCGGGTAGGTTCATATGGGGAGAGGGGATCCTTGAGGTGTTGGGGTGCTGAGCTGCTTAAGGCTTTATAGGTTGCAGGCTTTCTGTACTCCTCCCCAACTTAGTTGCTGCCTTTGTTCCCCTTTCCAGCTCCCCTAGGCAAAGGTGATGTTTTGGGGAACTTCCTTGGTCCTTAAAGCCCTGCTCCTGGTTTTCATTCTCTCCCTGCAATTCCTCCTCCACAAACAGGAGCTTCTCCCCTCCCAAATCCGGACGCGAAGAGTCGTGTGGCGCCTCGGAGCACCTCGCGGGCGATGCGGTGCTTCTCGCTGCTGGCGTTAGTGGTGGGCTTGGTGCTGAGAGGGGCTGCCACCCCACCAGAAGACACAAATTCAAGAGGGGTAGGCGATGGAGGCCCCAAGGATGCAGCCAAGCAGGAGGCACAGGTGAGGGCACAGAGCAGATGAGCAGGCTCTCTGGGGCACCAAGTTGTTCGAAATAGAAACTTGGACCTGACTTTCTAGCTCATAGTCAGCCTGGGCCACTGTTTCACCTAGGTGAGATGTTTGTGTCCTGCCAGGGCCTCACTGAGCACCCATTTAGCTGTTGCACTCTGTACTAGAGGCAGCTTCTGAACCAAGCACGGGGCAGCCCCAAGTACAGCGCATTGCAGTAATCTTGTTGGTATCTGTCTGTCTTGAGGGAGGGAAGGAGTCCTTCACTAGTACTCAGCATCCTAAGGCACTTGCCAGGACACCAACACCTGCCCTGGGACCCCTTCCTTCCCCCCTCCACCTCTGGCTTGGCATCCTGAGCAGGCAGGTAAGCCATTCTAATGATTTCCCACAATGCCCATGACTTAGCATCAGTGTGGCGCATTGTGGGAAACCGAAAGCAGGGCTAGGCTCGGCTTCTCAGTTCTGCCGCTGCAACCAGAGAACCACATCTGGGGGCCACAAACAGAAGACAAATGGCCCTCCTTGAACCTGACCCTCATTGGGGACTCGGAAATCCCACCCCTTGACTGACCACCTGGCCTCTTCCCATTCTCTTTTTCTCCATATTTTTATTAAATCTCCAAAAATATTCCAAACTCTCTCTCTCTCTCTCTCTCTCTCTGTGTGTGTGTGTGTGTGTTATTGACTTCCCACCCCTCCTTTCCTAATGTTTGTTTTTTACTCCTTTTTGCTGTTTTACAACACGTTTTAATTTTCTAAACCCCACTGTCATTAATTCTTTCAATAATCCACTGCTTATATTTCAATATAAGCGGGCAGCGGGCCTTCTCAGTAGTGGCTCCCGCCCTGAGGAACACCCTCCCATAAGATGTCAAGGAAATAAACCACTATCTGACTTTTAGAAGACATCTGAAGGCAGCTCTGTTTTGGGAAGTTTTTTATGTTTGATGTTTTATTGTATTTTTAATATTCTGTTGGGACCCACCCAGAGTGGCTGCGGAAACCCAGGCAGCTGGGCGGGATATAAGTAATAAATTTATTATTATTATTATTATTATTATTATTATTATTATTATTATTATTATCTCCTGCCAGAGACTTCATGTATTAATGATAATTTGATAGATAATCCACCCGTGGTCTCCATTCTCCCTTAAACACTTTGCCATTACGTCCCCTTCATTTCTGCAGTCCATCCCACCATTTCAGCATAGCCCATCAGTTTCCTAAGCCATTCCTCCTCAGTGGGTCCTTCCCCTTCCGTGCATATCAAGTTCTAGCTCAGCAATAGGCAAACTCGGCCCTCCAGCTTTTTTTGGGACTACAACTCCCATCATCCCTGTTAGCTAGGGATGATGGGAGTTGTAGTCCCAAAACAGCTGGAGGGCCGAGTTTGCCTACGCCTGTTCCAGCGGCTGTTGGCGGCCTCTTCCCCTTCTCACTGCCTCCCACGGATCTTTCCGCTGCAGGAAGCGAAGGTGATCCACGGCATGTGCTATGTGGCCAGATGCGTCAAAGGGCACTGGGACGTCAGGTGGAAGACCGGGTGCAGGACCAGTTTGATCCATCCCCATCGCCTTCATCCGCCAAGAGGCGCTTGCAACCATCATGGCAGCTAGCAAGGCGTCCTTTGTAGCCTCTCTTCTCTCCCCCAAACCAGCCTTCTAAGACGCGCACAAACCGGTCCGGGAAATGCGAACGAGAGCGGCCAATCTTGGCGCAAAAGCGCTGCAACACCAGAACGTTGCTTCTCCATCTATTGGAGAGGTTCGCCACGACGCTTCCTTTTAAAACTCGCCAAGCACACTTTGCGCAGATACTGCCTCCCACGGAATCAGACCATCGGTCCACAAAGTTCAATGCTTTCTACACGGACGGGCGGTGAGGGAGCCCAGCCTCAGACCCACCCAGGATTGAGTTAAGCATCTTCCAGCTTCGGCTACGAGGGGACCTGCCTGCTGCCAATACCCACCAGCTGTTTCCCCCAGCAGCAACAGAAGGAGCACGAGCGACGCTATTCCACATTTTTCGTTCATTTTTGCCTAGGTACTTTCGTTCTGTGTCTGCTTAGGTTTCGTTCAGACGTACGTGTGCCTTGTTACTTTTCTGCATTAATAAACCCTTGCCCGTAAGAGTGCTTGCTGCCTTTGGATCCTTAAAAGAACCAGGCAAAAAACAAGAACACCACCAGCAAATCCCTGCATTCCCAAAGATGCTAGGTTGGTTCAGCCTTCCTACTGATGCGGGATTTCTGTTGGGGTCATTATCTGGGAGGCCAGTGCCACAAGAATGTGGACTGCCACAAAACTGGTGAGAAATAGCTTACCAGGAACCGAGTCGCTGAAACAACTCCAGGTAAGGCGCGAGGAGGGCTCTTCACGTACAGTAAGAAAATAGGATTGAGTAAGGGTTTTCAAGGGATGCAGGTGGCGCTGTGGGTTAAACCACAGAGCCTAGGACTTGCCGATCAGAAGGTCGGCAGTTCGAATCCCTGCAACGGGGTGAGCTCCCGTTGCTCGGTCCCTGCTCCTGCCAACCTAGCAGTTCAAAAGCACGTCAGAGTGCAAGTAGATAAATAGGTGCCGCTCTGGTGGGAGGGTAAACGGCGTTTCCGTGCACGGCTCTGGTTCACCAGAAGCGGTTTAGTCATGCTGGCCACATGACCTGGAAGCTGTACGCTGGCTCCCTCAGCCAATAAAGTGAGATGAGCGCCGCAACCCCAGAGTCAGCCACAAATAGACCTAATGGTTAGGGGTCCCTTTACCTTTAAGGGTTTTCAAGGGCTGTGGCTGCATGAGAGATAGCGTCAAGTACAGGAGTTCCCCTCTCCCTTCTGGTGGCTTACCAATAAGAATTAACGAGCATCTGGTAGATTTATAGTCCTTTTATTGCATTATGTTACAAGCACAAACAAGCAACCCTGGAGATCAGTTGCCTACTCTGACTCCTGCCCACTTCCACAGCAAGAAGCGTGCCAACGACAAGTCCCTCCCCCCCACGTCTCCTTTGTTCTCTGACACGCTCGAACCTCCAAGTTCGGGGGGAGGGAGGGGGTTCCCCCTACTCTCAATTGATGTCTTGCCCAGCTGCTCCCTCCCTTCTGGTTGCTTAGCTACTATCTCGTAGCTGGGCAGCTCCTCCCTCAACTGTGCAGCTTGTGTCTGCCTGTCTCTCTGCTTCTGGATACGCTAGAAGCAGGGCTTGGAGACCCCAGCCTATGGAATTGTATCAATCCTTCTGTTAATAGTGTTTTATCATGGCGCGGCAGTTCGTCTTCCTATTGATCAGTGGCGCATGCATTTTAACATCCCATGACATGCGGCACACCCCACCTCCGCCCTGTGCGCCACAATTTAATTCTGCAGTTCAGCAATGCAGAAGAGACGGCTTTCACCACTCACCGGTCATTGCTTCATGACACAGAGGTAATCGGGGCAAGCGAGTTGTTCCATCATCCGTGCAATTAGCAAAAAAATTCTTTTCTAATTAGGGCAATGAGGGGGAGGTTTGCGATTTACCCAGGTTGAGAGTGCTGCAAGGGCAAAGGGATATACACACACACACACACACACACACACACACACACACACACACCACCTTTCTGCAAGGTCCTGATCCAGATTAGTGGATCCAATCCGGTGCATTGACACAAGGTAACACACAAGTAATGCCTTGCCAGTAATAGTGTTTATTGCTATAAAATTAGAAGCTCCATATAACAAGACAATGAAACACAGAATTGTAGAGATGGAAAGGGACCCCGAGGGTCATCTAGTCCAACCCCCCCTTCAATGCAGGAATCTCAGCAAAAGCATCCATGACAGGCAGGCATCCAAAAAACCTTAGAAACCTACAAGAAAGTACAGTCTGCAATCTCCCGAAGATGGTTATCACTGACTGTGAGATAATCTAGAAAGAGAGAATATTCCTTCGCTGCCCTTCTCCGGCGGTGGCTGAAGTCAAGAAAGGGATCTAAGCATCTAAAAAGGCCCGTCCGGTCTAGCATCCTTTCCCCACTGTGGCCGCTCTGGCGCTCATTTTGGGAAGTTCTCCAGAGCGTGACAGCAACTCTCCTCGTTTGCGATTCTCAGAAACTGATGTTCAGAGGCAATCTGCCTCCGACACGGTGTGTGTGTGTGTGTGTGTGTGTGTGTGTGTGTGTGTGTGTGTAACGTAGCCTTAGTCAACATAGCCTTAACTACCAGGAGCAATTACAGATAGGTAGCCGTGTTGGTCTGCCATAGTCAAAACAAAACAAAATTCCTTCCAGTAGCACCTTAAAGACCAACTAAGTTAGTTCTTGGTATGAGCTTTCGTGTGCATGCACACTTCTTCAGATACACTGAAACAGGTACAAACACTGAAACAGATACACTGAAACAGGTACCAGGAGCAAGTTACAGAAATGCAGGCATGCGGATCCAGTGTGGGCTTGAAAAAGCTTAGGGTGCTACAGAGCTAAGGGTCCACTGGAAACAGTCAGTGGGGGGAGGCGGAGAGGGTGGGGACCGGCTGACTTCCGTTCCCATGTCTTGCTGTTGTATTGCAATGCACGGTGCTTGTCACATTGCCGAGCGGGCCGAACACTCCAGGCCTTGGGGTCGGGGGCTCTTCCCTCCTACTTTCCCGTATCCACTTTTTCCACCAGGCTTTAGCGACCCGTGCACCCTGATAGACAAAAGATGCCGAGAATTAAGAGGGAAGGTAAGAGGCAGAATGAAATTCCTCCGCCAGGTTCTCCCAGGAAACCCATAGTTGGAATCAGAATTCCAGACAGTGAATTTAATAATAATAATAATAATAATAATAATAATAATAATAATAATAATACAGCCATACCTCGAGTTGCAAACGCTGCGGGTTGCGCATTTTCGGGTTACGGACCGTGCCGAACCCGGAAGTACCGGAGTGGGTTACTTCCGGGTTTCGGCGCTTGCGCATGCGCAGAAACACAATATGGTGTCATGCGCATGCGCAGATGTGGTGTGGCAGGTTGCGAACGTGCCTCCCGCATGGATCACGTTCACGACCCGAGGTATGACTGTAATAAATTTTCATTTATACCCCGCCCTCCCTGGCCAGGGCGGGGCTCCGGGCAGCTAACACTGAATATAAAACGTAATAGAAAATAATACAATAAAACGTAATAGAAAAAAAGTAAAAAGAAACAGTTAACTAAAATACAGTTTAAAATGCAGCCTCATTTTAGTAGTAGCCCATAAATCAAGACCATAAAGGGAGGAAACATCAGGTATTCACCCGAGCCAACTATCCATGCTGGGCCTACTTGGGCCAGCAAAAAAGCCAAGGGAAAATTTATATACCAACTCAACTCGCCGTGTTTGGAGGAGGAGGAATTTGCTGCCTATGATCCCAAGAACACCATCCCCACCGTCAAACATGGAGGGGGACAAAAGACCACCTGAGATGTGTGCAAACCTGGTGGCCACCGACAAGAAACGTCTGACCTCTGTAATGGCCAACAAGAGTTTTGCCACCAAGTACTAAGTCATCTTTTGCAAAGGGATCAAATACTTATTCCACTCGTTATAATGCACATCAATCTCTGCCTTTAGCCTTCTGGGTTTCTGGGGGGGTTTTCCTGTTGTCATTCTCTGTCTCTCACAGCTACAGTGGTGCCCCGCAAGACGAATGCCTCGCAAGACAGAAAACCCGCTAGACGAAAGGGTTTTCCATTTTGGAGGTGCTTCGCAAAACGAATTTCCTATGGGCTTGCTTCACAAGACGAAAATGTTTTGCGAGTTCCTGCAGGGTTTTTTTCCCTCCCCCCCCCTTTTTCCCAAGCCGCTAAACCGCTTAACAGCTGATCCGCTAAGCCGCTTAACAGCTGATCCGCTAAGCCGCTAAGCACCTGATCCGCTAAGCCGCTTAACAGCTGATCGCTAAGCCGCTTATCAGCTGATCCGCTAAACCGCTTATCAGCTGATCCGCTAAGCCGCTAAGCCGCTTATCAGCTGATCCGCTAAGCCAGTGTTTCCCAACCGGTGTTCCGCGGCACACTAGTGTGCCGCGAGACGTTGCCTGGTGTGCCGTGGGAGGGAGGCGGGCGAGTCGGGCGGCGAGAGGCGGGGCGGCGGCGGCGAGGATCCGCGTCAAGCCGGGGGCGGCTCCGCGGTGGTGGTGCCGAGGTTTCTCTCTCCATTCTCCCCTCACACACACACACAGGAAATAACACAGGATCAGCTGACAGGACCTGGCCAATGGGGCGGCGGCGGGGCAGCACACGCAAAAGGGAGGAGCGCGAGACAGCGGACGAGGAGGAGGCCGGCATGTCCGGGCAGCAGCAGCAACAACAGCAGCAGCAACTCCCGGCGACGGCTCCTCAAGCCCCGGGCAACCCTACTCCCTCACCGGCCTCGGCCGCCCTCCTGCTCCACCCGCCGCCGCCTCCCCCGCCGCCGCCGGCCACCTCGGCCCCGCCGCCGCCCCTCCTCCGCCCGCTATCGCCGCCACCACCACAACAGCCGCCGCCGCCTCAGCTGGGCCCATGCCTGCCGGGAGCGGCGGCGGCAGCAGCAGCAGCAGCGCCCCGGCGCCCTTCCCTCCCGGCGTGACGCTGCGCGCTGACGTCACGGGGTGCCTCAAGATTTTTTTCATCAAACAAGTGTGCCTTTGCCCAAAAAAGGTTGGGAAACACTGCGCTAAGCCCGCTAAGCCGCTAATAGCGCTAAGCCGCTAATGGGCTTGCTTCGCAAGATGAAAAAAACGCAAGATGAAGAGACTCGCGGAACGGATTCTTTTCGTCTTGAGAGGCACCACTGTATAATAAACCTACTATTAAAATTACGGGCTGGTCATTTCTTTGTCAGAGGGCAGACGGGCAAATTTAGCAGGGGATCAAATACTTTCCCCCCTCGCTGTACCATGCCCACAACCAAAATGCCACAAATAACAGAAGCCTATTCCTGGACCACAATGGCACTTTGGAAACCAACCCACAGATTTTCATCATTGAAAGAGGTCCACCATCTGTTCTTTTTTCAGCCTTTTGCTGTGTTGAACAGCAAAGCCCGATCGGTAAAAATATTGCTACATGTCACGCCGAACTCTGAGTGGTCCAAGATGCCGCCATCTCCCTTGGAGAGATCGTAATAATAATAATAATAATTATTATTATTATTATTATTATTATTATTTATTTGTACCCCACCCATCTGGCTGGGTTTCCCCAGCCACTCTGGGCGGCTTCCAACACAGATTAAAAATACATCAAAATATCACACATTAAAAACTTCCCTAGCAGGGCTGCCTTCAGATGTCTTCTAAATGTCAGGTAGTTGTTCTTCTCTTTGACATCTGGTGGGAGGGCGTTCCACAGGGCAGGCGCCACTACCGAGAAGGCCCTCTGCCTGGTTCCCTGTAGCTTTGCTTCTCGCAGGGAGGGAACCGCCAGAAGGCCCTGGGCACTGGACTTCAGTGTCCGGGCAGAATGATGGGGGTGGAGGTAAGAAGGTAAGAGGCTGCTGGATCAGGCCGATGGCTCATCTAGTCCAGCATCCTGTTCTCAGAGTGGCCTGTGGGAAGCCAAAAACCAGGATTCGAACACAAGATCCCTCAACCCTCCAGCGGGCTCTGGCAACTGGGTTCAGAAGCGTTTTGCTTCCGATTGTGGAGGCAAAGTAGAGCCGTTATGAATGTAAAGAAACTGAAGGTACATTCTTTCACCTTTGGTGGACATGCCCAAGGATTAAGGCTTTCTGGGAGATGATATATAATGAAATGAAAAAGGTATTTAAATATACCTTCTTGAAGAAACCAGAGGCCTTTCTCCTGGGCATCGTGGGCCAATTGGTGCCAAAGAAGGATAGAACTTTATGTATGCAACAACAGCAGCAAGAATACTCATCGCAAAGTATTGGAAGACACAAGATCTACCCACCCTGGAAGAATGGCAGATGAAGGTGATGGACTATATGGAACTGGCGGAAATGACCAGGGAGAAGAGTCGGTGGAAGAAGATTGGAAGAAATTTAAAGACTATTTACAGAAATACTGCAAAATTAATGAATGTTAGAATGATGTTGGATTGAAGTTAAGTGGTTTTTAGCAGTAATGTTATAAAGATGTGCAAAAATGGATTGTTAACAGGTGATAATCTAAAGTTATCATATATTAAGATCAAAGATTAGGATAAAAACAAAGAGGGAAAGGATTTGCTGAACCACCTAATTGCACTGGAATACAAAAAAGGGAGGTGTGAGGAGGTCTGGGGAACAAACAAATGAAAGATAAGATACGGAAAGATTGAATTGTTTTTAACTGTTTTTACTTTGTATTTTTTCTTTTTTCTTTTTGTAATATTTTGAAAACTTTAATAAAAATCTTTAAAAAAAAAAAAAAAGTAGAGCCGTTATGGCTAGCAACCACCGATAGCCGAGATCTTAACCCTGAAGTCTCTCCTTCAGATACATCGCCAAGACTTACCTGCTGGCGCTCAAGGTGGGCTTCTTCCTTCTCAGGTGCATCTTCCGAAGTTGGTCCTCCTTCTCTGGCCGGCACTTCAGCCTCAGAGATGGCAGCCACCACCAGGGTGACGCCGACAATCAGGGAAAGCAACCACGGACCTCGCATCATTCCCGGGATGTGTGCTTCGGTGGCTGAGCGTCTTGTCTTCTGAGAACAAGGCAGGTCCCGAGCGCTTTTTAAGGCACTGCTCTGGACTTCCCGCAGGAAATTCCTTCTTTGGGGAGGCGAGCAGGAAACGGGCTTTGCATGCAACCTGTCGACATCTACGTTTCCCGGAGTTTACCCAACCAGGTTGCCTCACCAGCTAACAGCAGCCACTTCCTGGCCAAGCCCATTTTGCAACCTGTGTGTTTCGCTCGAGCCTTTGTTCACTTTAGTTGCGGTTACACCCAAACTTTTCCCCAAGAAAGTACATGGCTTTCCCTCTGCCAACTTTTTCCTCCCTGCAAAGTAGGTTAAGGTAAAGGTAAAGGACCATTAGGTCCAGTCATGGCCGACTCTGGGGTTGCGGTGCTCATCTCGCTTTATTGGCCGAGGCAGCCAGCGTACAGCTTCCAGGTCATGTGGCCAGCATGACTAAGCCACTTCTGGCGAACCAGAGCAGCACACAGAAATGACGTTTACATTCCCGCCGGATTGGTACCTATTTATCTACTTGCATTGTGACGTGCTTTCGAACTGCTAGGTGGGCAGGAGCAGGGACCGAACAACGGGAGCTCACCCCGTCGCAAGGATTCGAACCGCCGACCTTCTGATCAGCAGGTCCTAGGCTCTGTGGTTTAACCCACAGCGCCACCCGCGTCCCCTGCAAAGTAGGTTAGGCTGGGAAAAATATTTGGAGAGGTGCTGTCCCTATGACTCTGGCCAAACAACAAGTTCTTCTTCGGTGCTTGGCCTTATTCTGTCACTACTCCAGAAATATACTGGATGCTGCAATCGGTTTCTTGCCACTTTGTTGCTCGGTAGAGATCCTGTTATAATATACAGTGGAACCTCGGCTCCCGAACGCCTTGGGAGCTGAACGTTCTGGCTCACGAAAGAACGAAAACCAGAAGTAATTGTTCTGGTTTTCAAACGTGATTTGGAAGCCAAACACCCGGCCCGGCTTCCAATTGGCTTCAGGAAGCTGCTGCAGCCAATCAGAAGCCATGCCTTGGCTCCCGAACTGTTTTGGGAATCGAACAGACTCCCAGAATGGATTAAGTTTGGGAACCAAGGTTCCACCGTACAAGGTGGCCAAATTTTGTGCTGCAGCAATCAAATTACAACATGCAACGATTAGCTCCCAGAATTAGTAGTATATATATCGACCGATGGGAAACTTCTAGGTCAGAAGGGTTTCTGGACAGTTAAATGACCCCCTAGAACTGTGGGGGTTTTTATGTATATGCAATGTTATATCATTTTATCTTGTCCTGGGCTTTTAAATTTTGTAATCAGTGAGAGCTGGACCATAAAGAAGGCTGATCGCCGAAGAATGGATGCTTTTGAATCATGGTGCTGGAGGAGACTCTTGAGAGTCCCATGGACTGCAAGAAGATCAAACCTCTCCATTCTGAAGGAAATCAGCCCTGAGTTCTGGAAGGACAGATCCTGAAGCTGAGGCTCCAATAGTTTGGCCACCTCATGAGAAGAGAAGACTCCCTGGAAAAGACCGTGATGTTGGGAAAGATGGAGGGCACAAGGAGAAGGGGACGACAGAGGACCCGATGGTTGGACAGTGTTCTCGAAGCTACCAGCATGAGTTTGACCAAACTGCGGGAGGCAGTGGAAGACAGAAGTACCTGGCATGCTCTGGTCCAGGGGGTCACGAAGAGGCAGACACGACTAAACGACTAAACAACAACAACAATCGGTGTTTTCGTCTTGATACTGGTCATTGACCTTACTTAATAAAACGACTTGACCTGAGAGGCAGATAGCGTCTTGGCTCAACCACACCTTCACCTGCCAGACAGAATGTCTGCCTGATATCTTGTGGCTCAGTGGACTGACTGGCAGGCCTAATCCAGCTTCCCAAAGCTATTCTCCTCTCCAGAAAAATTCCATGCATGAAATGCTGTGTCAGATGGTGCATCTCCCAGTTGGGTTTTTAATTTAATTACTCAGGAACGTGAAAGAAAATACAAGGCAGTATGGATTATCTTTAGAACATTTTATTATTTTTTTTAAAAACCTCTGCACGACTGAAGGCGAATCGATTAAAGAACACGAAGATGGCCACAAGGAGTGGCACTGACTTTTCAAAATTGGGAGCTGACGAGCAGATCTGAAAACATGTCAAAATGAAATATTAACATCCCAGGCTGCAATGCAAGAGAGGTTGTTATTTTAGCAACCCACAAAGAAGTGGCCTGGCCACAAAACTGTTCCAGGAGACGCCCGCTTGCTTGCCCCGCATCGGATGTGCTCAGAACTAGTTAGTCCGTGGCTTTGCAGACTTATGCTAAAGTGGGACTGCCACTCAGGTGATGTTTTGCAAGCAGATAGCAGCAAGAAGAACTTATCTATAGGGGTTAGAGATCTGGGGTACAGAAGGACAGGGCCTTTCCAACCACAACCACTTACAGAACTGTGGGTTTTGGCCATGAGAGGCAGCCCAGTGCCTTAGGGCCTGGTTCCCCCTGGAAAAAAACCCGACACACTCCCCGATCACAGCCAATAATTCTCGCAAGGGCGGACTCCTGGGTTGGATTTTCAAAGCGATCTTGCTCTTTTGCCAAGCCTCAAATTCTCCACCCGAAATCTCGTGCCACAAACTGCAAGGGTCTTCGCTTAGGCTGCGGCACGCACAGGACTGGAGGAAGGAGGGGGTCCTGTGTCAGCCAAGAGCACGCGGGTCTCGTTTTTCTTTCGCATAGCTGTCAACGTTTCCCTTTTTTTAAGGGAATTTCCCTTATTCCAAATAGGATTCCTCGCAAGAAAAGGGAAAAGTTGACAGCTATGTTCTTTCGCAAGGTCGGGGCGTGGCACTGCTGGTAGGGAACTGCCTTCGAGAGAAGATTATTGGCAAATGCGCCGGGGACTTCCTATGGAAACTTTGCAAAGAGCTTTCTGCTGCATTTCTGGGTGTCTCCTGCAGCGCCACACTTCACAGCTGCTGGGCTGGGGATTTTGAAGCATCCTTTAAAACAAAGGTACACAAGGAAAATCTGTGCTAGTTCTAACCACAGGCCCCATAGTTGCCAGAGGCGAGCTGCCAGAGGCAGAATCCAGGGTCCTTTCCCTGAGACCAACTCCCTTTGATATATGGATAAGCTACATTCAAGTCAGCCTCTTCCCCAACGTGACTTTCTGGGACACTTCAAGGTAGTCTGCCAAGCATACTGGAATTGGCTTGCAAGAGACCAAGGACTTTCTAAACACTCGTGTGCTTTTGTATTATGAAAATCCACAAGGGAGAATTTCCTCTTTCATTTAAAATGCAGCATTTCATGTTATGATTTTTTTTGGGATGGGTGAGGTTTTCCCTGGGTCCTCCTCAGATATGTCTGTTGTACTGCAGGTATCCACAGGGACACCGTTCTGTAAGCGATTGGGACCCACTTCTGCAGGCTCATACTTCTGGCCCTCTTCCTGGTTCTCCCTTGCATGAGAAAAGTCCTCTGCCCCACTCGTTTGCTTGCCAGCAACGCCCCCAAGCAAAAGCCTGCCTGGAGAAGACGTAAACACCAGGCATGCCCTTGCATTTTGTGGATTTGTGTCAAGCGTGCTTCGTCCCCTCGTTCCACAGCCCTGCATCCAGCACAGAGTCAGAGAAGCTTCGCGCAAGGGCCACCCGGGGCAAAGGAGAGCCTGCCGGATGGGCCGCCTCAGTCCGAATCGCTTCCCTCCTGCTTTGCTGAGTCAACCGCTGACGCCAGATCTTCCTCCTGGCCTCTTAGCCTCTCTCCTGCGAGGGAAACAGAAACACCACTCAGCAACTGTTGCCTGTCTGAAGCGAGCCCACAGTAAACCACACCACGTAGTAGTAGTAGTAGTAATAATAATGATAATAATAATTTATTATTTGTACCCCGCCCCTCTGGCTGGGTTTCGCCAGCCACTCTGGGCGGCTTCCAACAAAGTTTAAAAATACATTAAAATGTCACACATTAAAAACTTCCCTGAACAGGGCTGCCTTCAGATGTCTTCCGAATGTCAGGTAGTTGTTCTTCTCTTTGACATCTGGTGGGAGGGCGTTCCACAGGGCAGGTGCCACCACCGAGAAGGCCCTCTGCCTGGTTCCCTGTAGCTTTGCTTCTCGCAGTGAGGGAACCACCAGAAGGCCCTCGGAGCTGGACCTCAGCGTCCGGGCGGAACGATGGGGGTGGAGACGCTCCTTCAGGTCTACTGGGCCTTTGAAGCCGTTTAGGGCTTTAAAGGTCAACACCAACACTTTGAATTGTGCTCGGAAACGTGCTGGGAGCCAATGTAGGTCTTTCAGGACCGGTGACGTTAACTCTTTCTTAGAAATACAGGATTGCCAGGCCTAATGAGCACAGCAGCCTTTCTCAGGAGGTCGTCTTGCCCCTATGAGGCAGTTGCGGAAACTAAAGGTCCCTGCTTTCACACAGCTGCCTGAGTCTCCACCTCTCCAGGGTTTCCCCCAGCAATCTCAGACTATGCCAGTGTGCCTGCCTTTGCTCCTCCTGCTTCACGCCTCTCCTGGTCCTGTGAGACATTGGGGGGGGGGGGTGTATGAGCTTGTTGCAGCAGCAGCAGGAGGCATTCTGGCTTCTTTGCCAACCTGACTCATCTCTGCCTCTTGGCCTGTCAAGAATCCACATTAGGAATTCAAGCTGAGCTACGTTTCCCTGGGGAAGGGCTGCAACTCAAGAGGGAGACCATCTGTCTTGTAAGGAGGAGGTCCCAGATTCAACCCCTGCTGGCATCTCCAGGTAGGGCTGGAAGAAACACTTGCCTGAAATCCTGGAGAGCAGCTGCCAGCCAGTGTAGACCAAACTGGGCTAGATGGACCAGCCGTCAGGCTCGGTATAAGGCGGCTTCCTATGGAATGGGGCAGAGACACCAGGATACCAAGGGGAGGCACAGAGGGCTGAGCGAGAGCCAAAACTAAATGGCGAAGGGACCTGTGGGATGCTCAGCACTGCAATGGACACCTCCAGCACTGCTTCACACATTTTCCCGCAAACGCTCACTCACTTATTAGCTCGGCTATCGCCCTCTGGGTTCGCTTCTCCAGCTTCTCCAGTTTCTTAGCCACGTCCCGCTTCAAGTCCCTGAGGAGTGAAGGAAATGGAAACAAAATGAGCTCAGGCCCAAGGAGGAGACAGGGAGGCCAAGGCCCTGAAGGGCACCTATCCGGCCTCAGGATTGCAAGTTCCTTTGGCAACGCGGCAGCAGTACCTGCAAGGAAATCAGAAGAGGACTAGGGCTCCTCCTGGGCTAGGCTGGGCGGCTGTGCAGAACGGAAAACCCCTTCAGTAGAAAGTAGAAGGAAATGGTTGGGCTGAATTGTCAGTCCCTTGAGAAAACATTCTGATTTATGGCACACTTGATTAACAAAAGTGCCCAGGACAGAGAACTGCATTACAAAATCCGGGTGCAAAATAAATGAACACCCAGAGCTATTATGTGCAGAAACATGGAAGTCTAGCATCCACATCAAGGGAAGTTATAGTACCACTCTATTCCACCATGGTCAAACCACACCTGGAATACTGGGTCCACTTCTGGGTACCATAATTTAAGAAGGATGTTTACAAGGTGGAAGGTGTGCAGAGGAGGGTGACCAAGATGATCAGGGGTCTGGAAACCAAGCCTTATGAGGAGGTGGGTATGTTTAGGTAAAGGTAAGGGGACCCCTGACCGTTAGGTCCAGTCGCGAACGACTCTGGGGTTGCGGCCCTCATCTTCCTTTATTGGCCGAGGGAGCCGGCATACAGTTTCCGGGTCATGACTAAGTGAACCGGGTCATGACTCTGGCGAACCAGAGCAGCGCACAGAAACGCCGTTTACCTTCCCGCCGGAGTGGTACCTATTTATCTACTTGCACTTTGATGTGCTTTTGAACTGCTAGGTTGGCAGGAGCAGGGGCCGAGCAACGGGAGCTCACCCCGTCGCGGGGATTCAAACCGCCGACCTTCTGATCGGGAAGTCCTAGGCTCTGTGGTTTAACCCACAGCGCCACCCGTAGATATGCTTAGCCACCTTCAAATATCTGAGGGGCTGTCATGAAAGACGGAACAAGCTCTGGAGGTGAGGACCCAGACGCATGGATTCAAATATGACTGCAACTAAACATCAGGAAGAATTTCCTGACAATAAGAGCCATTCAACAGTGGAACAGACTCCCTCGGAAGGTGCTGGGCCTTCCTTCATTGGAGGTTTCCAAACAGAGGTTTGACAGCTATTCTTTAATTGTGCTTCCTGGGGGGCTGGACTAGATGACCCTTGGGGTCCCTTTCCAGCTCTACATTCTCATGCTTCTATTAAAATGGCACAAACCCCCAAAAGCACTGTGTGAAGAAGTACTTTCTCTATCTGTTCTGAATTTTCCAGTGGCACTTGGGGTAGGTTTCTAATCCAATCCCCCTTTGATTATGTTGTGGAGGAGGATATTATTGGTTTGTTTTTACTCTTATTTTTATTATGTATTTGGTGTTTTTAATACTGCATTTTTATGTTGTGAGCGTCCCTGAGATCTATAGATGAAGGGCAGTATGCTAATATTAATACAGTGGTACCTCAGGTTAAGAACTTAATTCGTTCTGGAGGTCCGTTCTTAACCTGAAACTGTTCTTAACCTGAAGCACCACTTTAGCTAATGGGGCCTCCCGCTGCCGCGCGATTTCTGTTCTCACCCTGAAGCAAAGTTCTTAACCCGAGGTACTATTTCTGGGTTAGCAGAGTCTGTAACCTGAAGCGCCTGTAACCCGAGGTAGCACTGTACTACTAATAATATAAAATCTAAGCAACCATGCAGGCATTTTATCCCCAAATAATTTGTGCGGTCGCCCCGCAAACCCCATTCAGAGCTTCCTACTCACCAGTCAGGTTTCCTGGGCGCAAGATTTGCCAAGTCCTGGGAAAGTGGAGAGGGGAGGAACACAAAAGAACCCCTCGTTAAGAGCCACTACTAATCAGCTTTGTAACAAAACAGGCGGGGTTTTTAAAAACAGTTTCGTTTGAAGCGGGAAGCACCAAAGGTTCCAGACTTACCACTTCTTCGATGATGGGCTCGGGCTTCGCAGCCTCCAGCTGCTCTTTCACCTTGTCTTCCACTAGGGGGCAGAAGGAGACAGAAGGATGTTGCGGCGATTTTAGCACAGGTGGGAAGGAGGGTCAGGGGGGCGGTGCAGAGACAGGGAAGGTCCACTGAAGGTCACAGAGGGAGAGAAGCTCTCTGGGAGTCCCTGGTGGAAGCATGCGATGAACATCATGCATGCTGGAGAGCACAAGGACAAGGCCACAAGCCTTGGCCAACCCGATGCCCTCTCCAGATGTTTTGGACATCAGCAGGGCCAATGGGTGGCGCTGTGGGTTAAACCACAGAGCCTAGGACTTGCCGAGCAGAAGGTTGGCGGTTTGAATCCCCGCGACGGGGGTGAGCTCCCGTTGCTCGGTCCCTGCTCCTGCCAACCTAGCAGTTCAAAAGCACATCAAAGTGCAAGTAGATAAATAGATACCACTCCAGTGGGAAGGTAAATGGCGTTTCCGTGCGCTGCTCTGGTTCGCCAGAAGCGACTTAGTCATGCTGGCCACATGACCCGGCAGCTGTACGCCGGCTCCCTCGGCCAATAAAGCGAGATGAGCGCCGCAACCCCAGAGTCGGCCAATGGGAGTTGCAGCCCGAAACACCTGGAGAGGGCACCAGGTTGGCCAACGCTGGCCTAGTCATTAAGAACCTCAACTGGAATCCCTCCCCGATCAGATGAACCGAGGGCGCAAACTTAAGCTGCCACGGCAAGACTCAAGTAGCTCAGTCGGCAGAGAGTAAGCCTCTTAATCTCAGGGTCGCAGGTTAGAACCCCACAACGGTGGGTCAGACTAGATGACCCTTGTGGCCCCTTCCAACTCTAAGTCTCTAAGACGCTAGGATTTCTGCCAGAGGACCCTATTCTCCAGCGGTACTACAATTCCCAAAACGCCTTGGGGAAAAGACACAAAAAGCCAGTTCACAGGTGAGACACAGGTGTACCCTTAATTCCCGTGTTCAGAAAAGGAAGGACCAATCCTCAGATAGTCTGGCAGGGCCCTCAGTGAAGTGCTTTGATCACTCCTGCAAGCTTATCTGTTCTGGTTCATACAGTCTTCTTCCTCCCCAAGGTTCAGGTTAGAAGCAACTCTGCAGAGACGCAGCCCTTGTTTTGGAGAGGGCCAGCCAAATTCCTGAATAAGAAGTCTAATCAATGGCAAAGAATGTAAACAGAGCCTTCTGGATGTGTGCCAATGGCAAGTGATATTCAGAAGCATCAGTGCCTCTCTCCTCCTCCATGAATTAGCCCAAAGCTCTTTTAAAGCCATCTAGGTTGGTGGTCATCATTGCCTCGGGTGGCGCTGTGGGTTAAACCACAGAGCCTAGGACTTGCTGATCAGAAGGTTGGCGGTTCGAATCCCCACAATGACGGGGTGAGCTCCTGTTGCTCGGTCCCTGCTCCTGCCAACCTAGCAGCTCAAAACTGCAAGTAGATAAATAGGTACCGCTCTGGCGGGAAGGTAAACAGCGTTTCCGTGCGCTGTTCTGGTTCGCCAGAAGTGGCTTAGTCATGCTGGCCACTGACCCGGAAGCTGTATGCCGGCTCCCTCGGCCAGTAAAGCGAGATGAGTGCCAGAACCCCAGAGTCGGCCACGACTGGACCTAATGGTCAGGGGTCCCTTTACCTTTACTTAGGTTGGCGGTCATCATTGCCTCCTGCAACAGCAAATTTCATAGCTTAGCTAAACTCTTGGATCTGTCCTGAGAACCACATAGGAGTTTCTTTGCTATCTGCCATGTGAAACCAAACAGGAGTGTCTTTTGTTGCCTGCAAACAACTGATTATTTGAGAGGCAAGGAGCAATTCTTCCCATGTGTGTTCTCTTTTATTTTTACTTATTGTGTTTATATCCCACCTTTTTCCTCCAAGGAGCTCAACGCGGTGTGCAGGGCTTGCCCCCTCCTCATCTTATCCTCGCAACAGCCCTGCGAGGTCGGCTACGAGACTGGGGCTGGCCCAAGGTCAGTAGGTGTCAGGGAACTGCCATCGGAGCCAGAGGGAGAGGGAGGGCTCCAGAGGGATTCCAGAGAGCGTCCCGGGAGGGAGAGAAGCAGCACATCTTCTGGGGAAGGAAATCAGCGTAACACCAGTGGAGAAGGGGGGCAGATGGGGGAATCGGTGAGGTGGCTCCAAGACTCCTCGCCAGGAACCAGTGGGGAGAGCACGGGTCCTCCGATGCCCACACCCTCCCTGCGCAGAAGGCTTCCGCGCAGGGAAAGTAGGCGGAGACTAGGCGTCAAAGAGCTTCTTTGCTGGAAGAAGTTCAAGAAACGCCCACTAACGGATTCTGCCAGCGATTGAGACAGCCACGGGCGTGTGGCTGTCCAGACAGAAAGGGTTCATTCAGGCAACCAGCCAAGGGTGGCGTTGATTTACACACAAGCAACCCCTAGAACCATTACAGTATGGATTTGAACTCTGGTCTTCCAGGTCCTAGCCCAACACTCGACAACTGCTACACTGCACTGACTCTCAGGAGAACGAGTGTGTCTGCCCCTCTTTTTGAGCTTCGCAGAAGGAACCTGATTGGTCGCTGCTGCAAGCAAGATGCTGTGGTCCATTTCAGAAGAGGTTCTGGATGCCCACTCACCTGAGGCGGGCTTTGCTTTGGGCACCACCCGCCCCTTGAGCTCTTTGTCTTCCGGAGTGTAATTCCGCAACTTGAGCTCCCTGGAAAGGGGAAAGAAGAAAAGAGGGAAGCTTAGTCTGATGTCACATACGACTACCCATCAGCCTCCGACAAAGGCCACTCGCTTGGTGTCCAGCAAAGAGCAGCTCGTTCTGCCTGGCAGGGGTAGTTTCGAGGGTGAGAGAATGGGATCCTAGGAAGGAGAGGCCGAAAGCAAGGATTGTTCGGGGCCCAAGCAGGTACCGTATTTTTCGCTCTATAGGACACACCAGACCATAGGAGGGGGAGAACAGGGGGAAAAAAATCTCCCCCTCTCTGCGCAGCGCCCTTCAGCGAAGCGGTGGGAGAAACGGAGCCCCTTCCATTTCTCCTCCCGCTTCGCTGAAGGGGCGCTGCGCAGAATGGGAAAACTGTGCAGCGCCTCTCCAGCGAAGCCTGGAGAGCAAGAGGGATCGGTGTGCACCGTCCCTTCTCACTCTCCAGGCTTCAGCGGCTATCCGCAAGCCTTCAGAGCGCAGCGGGAACTCCTGCTGTGCTCCAAAGGCTTGCAGATAGCTGCCTGAAGCCCCCGGAGCGCAGCGGGAGTTTGCGCTGCGCTCCGGGGGCTTCAGCGAAAGCAACGCGAAGCCTCCGGAGAACAGGGGGAGGGGGAGCTCTCCCTCTGCGCTTCGGAGGCTTCGTGTTGCTATCGCTGAAGCCAAGGAGCCTGCATTCGCTCCATAAGACGCACACACGTTTCCCCTTAATTTTTGAAGGGGGAAAAGTGTGTCTTATAGAGCGAAAAATACGGTATTTGCATGGGGTGTCCTGGACTGGCTGGCTGTAGAGGAGTGGAAGAAGGCATCAGCTGGGGAATCCCCAAGGGAAGAAAGCTCAGAAGCAGAGGGTTGGTGGTGGGGTGAAGATGGGCAGAGGGAGCGTGATGGCGTGCAGCAACAACAGGGAATAAGACTGACAGACAAGGACAGGAAGAAACATCGTGGACAGAATAAATGTCACACAGAGAAAACAATGATACAGTATGAGATCTTCACTTGCAGTCTTATAAATTACTTAGTGAGGGAGCAGACTGGGAAGAGGAGGTGTCAGAAGCTGAAGGGGCAGCAGGGTTAAGTGGGCAGAGGGAAGCTGGGGCAAAGTGTTAGAATTCCTGCTCCGTGGTTGCAGTCGTGGGATTGTTGTCTATCACATGATGGTGTATGTTTTGACTCCACGGAGTGGGAAGTGTCGGAGACAGGATGTTTGTGTTACTGTGTTCCGTGAAGTGGGACTGTTGTCCTTTGTTCTTTCTCTCTTTGCTGTCTGATGCTAGAGAGAGAGGGAGCCATGTTGCAGTGCTCCGTGTGTGTTTGTATGTAAATAAAGTAGATTAGCCAAAATGCTGAGTTGCTGAGTTCTTTTATGCAAACTGCGAAGACTCTGCAGGTCCCTAAGTGTGCCCGTGTCTGTTGGCATCGGTCGCTGTGATGTTCGGGCTGACGAAAGCTGAGAGCCATTTTGGTGTAGTGGTTAAGAGCAGTAGACTCGTAATCTGGTGAACCGGGTTTGCGTCTCCGCTCCTCCACATGCAGCTGCTGGGTGACCTTGGGCTAGTCACACTTCTTTGAAGTCTCTCAGCCCCACTCACCTCACAGAGTGTTTGTTGTGGGGGAGGAAGGGAAAGGAGAATGTTAGCCGCTTTGAGACTCCTTCGGGTAGCGATAAAGCAGGATATCAAATCCAAACTCTTCTTCTTCTTTGAAGCTCCCAAATGAACGACCACGTGGGAGAGAACATGCCAGTCGGGCATGTGTCTCTACCAGGGTCCTACTCGAGTGTAGGATGAGCTCCTGACACAAAGAACAGTCCTGATGCAGAGGTTGGAAAGGAGTGGGGCCAGGAGACAGAGATGAGACTGGATGCAGCAACCCTGGATTTGGAGAGCTGGGAGAGATCTTGCCACTGAGCTTAGCTCTGTCTGTAGCAGGAGCTCAGAGCCTTACGGACAGGCAGTTTTCTGCCTCTGAGTTGGGAGGAGGTGGTGGCATAGAGAAGCAGAGAGCCCTGAAACCTGGGAGATTTTGTGCCGCTGGACACAGAAACCAGCAAGAGGGGGACTCAAAAGCCAGACTGCGTTGCTGCGGCACAGACCCACATCCAACTATCAAACCCCTTCAGAAAGATGCCGGACAGCAGGAGGAGTGGGCTGCTTGTGCGTTTGGCAGACGTGTGGGGCAAAAATAAAAATTGGCTGGGGACTTGGGAGAGCATCTTTCTCTTCGTTGCTCTCCTTAGTGCAGCTGCTTAATCTTGCAGGGGACAAGCAAGGCGAGGAATGAAATGTTGCTAGGCAGCATCAGCACTTATTTGCTCAGGTTCCGCTCTTTTCTCCCGCCTCTTTCAATGCATGTTTCCTTAGAAGCGAGTCCCGCAGAGTTCAACAGGATTTACCCCCTGTGGCCAAAACCTTCTCTCCAAGCAGGAACGATAACCGGTGGGTAATTTTCAGGGTATGTGCAGTGAGCCACACCTCTGGGTCTTTGGGGGCTGGCGTTTTTTTATTTATGGATTTATAAACTGCTTTCCAACAAACGTTGTCAAAGCAGTACACTGTGAACACACAGACACACACACACACAGAGAGAGAGAGCTCGGGTTATGGGACGCGGGTGGCGCTGTGGGTAAAACCTCAGTGCCTAGGACTTGCCGATCGCATGGTCGGCGGTTCGAATCCCCGCGGCGGGGTGAGCTCCCGTCCTTCAGTCCCAGCTCCTGCCCACCTAGCAGTTCGAAAGCACCCCTAAGTGCAAGTAGATAAATAGGTACCGCTTTATAGCGGGAAGGTAAACAGTGTTTCTGTGCACTGCGCTGGTGCTGGCTCACCAGAGCAGCTTCGTCACGCTGGCCACGTGACCCAGAAGTGTCTCCGGACAGCGCTGGCCCCCGGCCTCTTAAGTGAGATGAGCACACAACCCTAGAGTCGGACACGACTGGCCCGTACGGGCAGGGGTACCTTTACCTTTTTACCTCGGGTTAAGTACTTAATTCGTTCCAGAGGTCAGTACTTAACCTGAAACTGTTCTTAACCTGAAGCACCACTTTAGCTAATGGGGCCTCCTGCTGCTGCCACTGTGCCGCTGGAGCCCGATTTCTGTTCTCATCCTGAAACAAAGTTCTTAACCTGAAGCACTATTTCTGGGTTAACAGAGTCTGTAACCTGAAGCATATGTAACCTGAAGTGTATGTAACCCGAGGTACCACTGTAATGGAAACTGGTATATGCTTAGCAATTTAAGGCACACTGATGATGGAAGAGAGTTCTACCAGTGATGGTTAGCTAAGAAAATTAAACAGAGCCTCCGTCTTCAGAGGCAGTCTATTATCTGAAAACCAGATTCTTAGCAGGAAGTAACTGAGGAGGGCTGAGAGAGGGAGGGAGGGAGGGAGGGAGGGAGAGAAAGAAAGGAAGAGAGAGAGAGAGAGAGAGAGAGAGAGAGAGAGAGGGAAAAGGAGATGCTCACAGTTTATTTAAAGGGAGGAAATAGGAGGGGGAGAGACACAGAGAGCAGAATTAATAGACCTGAACACCCCAGAGAAATATGCAACAATGATTTTTAACCCTCCTATGCAATTGGGGTTTATAACTAATCCCGGAGGCATATTGAAATATGCAAAGCATTCCACCTAGCCTGCGCAACTCATTTCCCCCACCAAAGCAGTTGGTGGTTCCGTGTTTCTTTTAAAATTCTTAGAGGGGAGAGGAAGACATTGGGGTCCGTTAACATTCCAACTGAAGCAAACAACCAGTTTTATTTTGCATATCCAAGATAGCGGAGGAGAGGTTTAAATCATGGAGATTTATCTTCTTCTTTTTTTAAAAAAATGGCTATTCCACCGGGGCATGGTCATGTGTGTGCTATGCTCCAGGTGTGAGGTTTCTACCCACGCTACCGCACCACCGTGGATCCTATGCTCCTTGTGAGTAACCTACGTGCGGCATCTCAGCAAAGGATCGTCTCTGGGTCTAAATGCAGAGTTAAAAACGGGTTGCGCCGCTGGGCCTTCCGTTCAATTCCACAGCATCAGAGCAATGCCAGGAGCCAGAAACCAGCCGCACGACACCCCATGCCCCCCAGGGAACCGCTGGAGGCTTGTTACATTTCTCTAGCCTGTCCAAACGGACAGGTCCGAATCCCTTTAATTAAACACTAAATGCGAGGCTCTCGCAGGCCTGCCACACGCAATTAGCAGCGCTGCCTCTTCCCGGCAAGAGACCTCCCAGGAGAGTCCTATGGGTTGTGCAGCCCGCAGTGTGGGGAGGAGGAGGAGGGTGTTCAGGAGAGAAGCTCCCAATTCTGCGCTCAGGATCCATCCCTTGCCCCCGTCTCTGAAGACAGGGGATGGGAACTGGTACCCGTTCTCCAGGGCTTGGCATCTTATTCCATTTCATGTGGACCTCTGTAAACCCCACTTGCATTCACAACATCACAGGGAGGTATACAGGCAAACATCCCCTCTGGGAAGCTACGGAAATCCCCATCCCCAGATGTTGTTGTTGTTTTAGAGAGAGAGAAGGGTGGAAAATGAAAAGAGATGAGTCAGTCGCCTTGTCAGGATGTTTTCATCCACAGGTCAGCTCAGACAACCCGAGTGTTTCTTCTCAGCTCAACATTTCAATAACCCTGCCTTGTGTTGTGGAACAGAGAAGGCACCGGCCGGCCTCTCTTGACGTGCCTGCTCTGCGGTCCGCTCCAACCGTTAGCCTTAATCAGCAGAAACGGAAAATGCAATATCAAAATCATTCATTATTCACCACCCTTGGGATCGCGTAACAAGCCGCCTCGCGGCTCGCTTACCTCGTACGCTGCTTTAACAGGAAAAGCAAGTTTCCCTGTTATAAACAAGCCGGTTTTTCCTTTCCGAGGGGGCTGTGTGTGTGTGTGTGTGTGTGTGTGTATGGAGAACACACAGTCCAAAGCTCACCTCCTGATCTGCAAGCAGGGAGCAAACACTGACCTCTACGCTAGACGACAGAGCCATGATACGGCTCAAATCCCAAACAGAGAGAGAGAGAGAGGGGGGATAAGCAGCAACTTACTTATGCTTTCCCATATCTTTCTCTTCACCGTCGCCTCGGAAATGCTTGAGCTCCGGTGCGCCATCATCTTTATTCTGTGGAGAGAAAGAAAGAGGGGGGAAATTAGGGGGAAGGAGAGCACCCATCAAGCCTGACGTTTCTCCAGTGCGAGATTTCAATGCAAAAAAAAAAAACCCCAGGCCCGGTGCCTGAACTGCATGTAAATGATCCAGCAGGCCCAGGGTTCTTCGGTGTCTGGGCTTAATTTCATTTCGCCCCAGGCTGAATTCCCCACTGTGACTTGCGCGCACAAGAGAAATGGAAGGTCCGCAGACACACATGAGGCCAGCGAGGAGGGAAATGAATTAGATGTTTGGCGGGTGCTGGGACGTCCAGAGCAAGTTGTGCATTTGGGGACTGTTGTGGCCCAAGCTGGATGAGCAAAGCAAGTAGAGAGCTGGCGCTGGGGGAGGGAGAGTTTGAGAGGGGGGTGGTAGAGAGAATGCACACACACACACTAGAGTCAAATGAAAGCTGACACTGTTTCCTGGAACGTGACGAATGCCAGGATAAACAGTGGCTCCTTCTGTACTCTGGTGCAGGTGCACCAAACACGTAAGAGCGAAGGGCAAGGGAATGCATGGCTAGATTGCATGCAGAGCTTTGCTGGGTTTGCGCCTTGCTTAGTGTCAGTACAGCTGCATGGGAATGTAGAATGAGATGGGGTTTTTAACAACAACAACAAGCCTTCCGCACAGCTACAAAACAGGCACCCCCAAACTCGGCCCTCCAGATTTTTTTGGGGACTACAATTCCCATCATCCCTGACTGCTGGTCCTCTTAGCTAGGGATGATGGGAGTTGTAGTCCCAAAACGGATGGAGAGCCGAATTTGGGGGTGCCTGCAGTAAAATAAGAAAACATGTAGGAGCTCACAAAGAATAAGCAAACTGGAACAACTGGGTGCTCAATCCAACCATGTTTAAAGATTGACATTGACTGAGTAGCTTAAGCGTCAGGTCTTGTGGGTGGGGAGGGTAAAAAGAACCAAATAGAGTATTGTAGCACCTCAAAGACGTTTTTACGGCAAAACTGCCACAGGCTACAGTCCACTGGGCAGCTTCCAACAAAGATTAAAAATACATTAAAATGTCACACATTAAAAGCTTCTATGAACAGGGCTGCCTTCAGATGTCTTCTAAATATCAGGTAGTTTTCTCTCTCTTTGACATCTGGTGGGAGGGCGTTCCACAGGGCGGGCGCCACCACCGAGAAGGCCCTCTGCCTGGTTCCCTGTAGCTTTGCTTCTCGCAGGGAGGGAACCGCCAGAAGGTCCTCAGAGCTGGACCTCGGCGTCTGGGCGGAACGATGGGGGTGGAGACGCTCCTTCAGGTATACTGGACCGAGGCCGTTTAGGGCTTGAAAGGTCAGCAACAACACTTTGAATTGTGCTCGGAAACCTAAGAAGGCCTGCTGTGATGCCCTTCAAATCCAGGAGGCGGATTTCAGGTAGCCAGAAGGAAGACCCCGCACAGGGCACCAACCTGGCGAGGCGATGGAAGGCACAGAATTTAGAATTATCCTGGCACAGCCTTTTATCCCTGGGCAGAAAAATGCCATCTCGCTAGAGCACAGAG
The DNA here is from genome assembly GCF_964188315.1 of Podarcis muralis. Classification (NCBI taxonomy): domain Eukaryota; kingdom Metazoa; phylum Chordata; class Lepidosauria; order Squamata; family Lacertidae; genus Podarcis; species Podarcis muralis. The sequence continues at coordinate 5,562,860 of NC_135666.1, read as the reverse complement.
CAAAACACACCATCCCACGTGTCAGTTTTGTGAGCCGTGCTTGGAACTTTGGGCATTCATCGGCGCAGCAGATCTGGCTCTCGTTTCAGAGATGTTTCTGCCCAACGTCTGGTGTTTTTCCTCCCCCGATCCTTCCTTGCCCTTTCCAACGGCGCTGTTGGGATTCGCCAGCCATCTGGGACCTTTTAATCAGCACTTTGAATCAGTGAGCCTGTTGCGTTCTGTGAGCAAGAGACAGATGGCGGGAGGGTCCCGTTTGGCTGCAGTTACACCAAGCAGGTGGCAGGTGGCGACACAAGAGCCAATCAGGAGCTTTGGGGGAGGAGCCGCACGCGCGCTCTCCAACTCGCCGGCTCCTTCGCTCTGCGATTGAGTCAGGCATCCGACAGATTGGACCCCAAAACCCAGGAGATAGCAAACAGCACAACCTGTTTTCTAAAGATCACACACACAAACACACATGCACAGATAACAGGGAAGGCAGACCAGGAGCACACCATGCTTAATTCAGGGGATAAACTTTGCAGCCCTTGGTACCGTATTTTCCACTCTATAAGACGCACTTTTCCCCTCCTAAAAAGATAAACTTTGCAGCCCTGGGTAATTGAGGAACGCTGCCTCAACTGCTCACAAAATTAAACCAAAGAATACATAGAGAGAGTCTGCAGGATCAGGCCAATGGCCCACCTAGTCCAGCATCCTGATCTCGCAGTAGTCAAGTGTGGGAAACCCACAAGCAGGATTCGAACACAAGTGTCTACTCTCCCCCCCATCACTGCCTCCTGTGGGGAGGAGTTCCATAGGTTGTTGTTGTTTAGTCGTTTAGTCGTGTCCGACTCTTTGTGACCCCCTGGACCAGAGCACGCCAGGCACTCCTCTCTTCCACTACCTCCTGCAGTTTGGTCAAACTCATGCTGGTAGCTTCGAGAACACTGTCCAGCCATCTCGTCCTCTGTCGTCCCCTTCTCCTTGTGCCCTCCATCTTTCCCAACATCAGGGAGTCTTCTCTCCTCATGAGGTGGCCCAAGTGTCCTTCCAGTGAGCACTCAGGGCTGATTTCCTTCAGAATGGAGAGGTTTGATCTTCTTGCAGTCCATGGGACTCTCAAGAGTCTCCTCCAGCACCATATTCAAAAGCATCCATTCTTCGGCGATCAGCCTTCTTTATGGTCCAGCTCTCACTTCCATACATCACTACTGGGAAGACCATAGCTTGAACTATACGGACCTTTGTTGGCAAGGTGCTGTCTCTGCTTTTTAAGATGCTGTCTAGGTTAACCATATGCTAAGTGAAGAAGTGGTGCTTTCTTTTATCAGTCCTGAAAGTTCCAATATTTAGCTTCTTTGCGTGTTCTAGTGTTGTGAGAGAGGGAGAAAAACGTTCCTCTGCCCATGTTCTCCATGCAAGGCATGGTTTTATAAACTTCTAACACGTCAATTCTTCCTCATCTCTTCTCAGAATGGGGGGGGGGGAGGGGAAATCCCAAACATTGCCACCTTTCTTCCTAGAGGAGTCGCCCCCTCCCCTAAATCATCCTCCAGAGCTTTATCTACGGGATCGCCTCTCCTGGTCTGCCCCGCAAAGGACCTTAAGGTCCATGAATAACCATAGTTTAAAGGTCCCGGGCCCTAAGGAAGTCAGACTATCCTCTACCAGGGCCAGGGCCTTCTCAGTGATGGCTCCCACCTGGTGGAATGCTCTGTCCCATGAGACTAGGGCCCTTCAGGATTTAACCTCCTTTTGGCGAGCCTGTAAGACAGAGCTATTCCACCTGGCCTTTCATCTGAATTCAGCCTGATCTTTTATTTCCCTTCTCTTCCCTCCCCCTCCCCTTTTATGAAGATCACCCGCTCTGAGACCCCACAGCTAATTCTCCCCTGGCCTCCTCACTGGCCCAAGTGGGACCAATTCAGCCAGCTAGCCCTGGGGATTATCTAATTGATTTTTTGGATTTTATTGTTATTCAAGTTTTTATACTGTATTTTATGCTGCTTTTACAATTAAGTGTTTTAAATTTGTTGTTAGCTGCCCTGAGCCCGGTTTTTGTTTTTGTTTTTTATAATATTTTATTAAGTTTTCTTTCCAACAGTTAGAAATTTACAGAATAAAGAATAAAGAATGAAGATAAAAAGAGAAAGAGATACATAGAAACCAACTTTCCAAAATATTTTTGCCATTCCAACTGGACTTCCCCACATCTTCCGAACCCTGCGTTCTTTGCAATTAAAACATCAGCAATTTGTTACCTTATTTCATATCTTACTGTATCTTTCAAATACTATGTTTCTAAGTTCAAAATACTGTATCTCCTTTATTTGTACCTTAAAAATAAACATAGTATAGTTATTTCATATTGTCCACCTCGTCTTTCTTATAACTTAATTTCCAATTCACCTATTCAAGTTGCTGAAGCAAAAGTTTCCTAATCGTAGCCGGTTTTTGAACCAGGAAGGGTGGGGTATAAATAAAAAAGGTAAAGGTACCCCTGCCCGTACGGGCCAGTCTTGACAGACTCTAGGGTTGTGCGCCCATCTCACTCAAGAGGCAGGGGGCCAGCGCTGTCCGGAGACACTTCCGGGTCACGTGGCCAGCGTGACAAAGCTGCATCTGGTGAGCCAGCGCAGCACACGGAACGCCGTTTACCTTCCCGCCAGTAAGAGGTCCCTATCTATCTACTTGCACCCGGGGCTGCTTTCGAACTGCTAGGTTGGCAGGCGCTGGGACCGAGCAGCGGGAGCGCACCCCGCCGCGGGGATTCGAACCGCCGACCTTTCGATCGGCAAGCCCTAGGCGCTGAGGCTTTTACCCACAGCGCCACCCGCGTCCCTGGGGTATAAATAAATTATTGCTATTATTATTATTATTATTATTATTATTATTATTATTATTAATGGATCCCATCAGTTCTAAGGTCCTGCAATGGCTATCATTGCCAATGGGCTATCGGAGATGACTGTCACTTCATGAAGATTTACAGCTTAAGCAATAAGGATGGGGGTTCCACCTGCACAGCTGGTTTAACACACTCTCCAAATCGGAGCCTTGGCATGAAGAAAGAGACAGAAGACAGGAGTTATGCAGCAACAAGTCAAGGGAGGCTCTGGCTGGCGTAGTCTAGGCTGCAACCAGCCTCTCTTTTCAGGGGCCACCCCATGCCCTGACCCATCTGCCTCCACTGGAATCCCCTGCAATGTACAAGGGACTCTCAGGCGACAGGGGGCGGGGGATTTCAGGCACCCAGAAATCTGCAATTATGGATCTGAGATCTTTCCTACCCCGTATCTGCATAGAAGAGGCTTGCCAATTGGTCGGGAGTGTCTGAAAACCGGTCTGGGATTTGCATTTTGCCCCTGCGCCAGCCCCGGGTGCGAGAGCATGGAGGACTGGAAGATCCTTCAGAAATTCCCGTCTACAAGGGGAAAATGTGCTTATCTCCTTAGCTGCTTTCAAAGAGCCAGCCAGCCCGAAAGCCTGCCGTTGTTCCTGGTGTTCACTCCTTATTGAAGTCATAATCCTTGCTCAGTCGCAGCAGGTTGCTATGGAAATGATGGCAACCGCAGCCTGAATATTACGACTTTGCACAACGGAACAAACAGGTGATGGGGTTGCAGTGGCGGCGGCAGCTAGAAAGGAAAGCAGTCTCCTGCTTCTTTTAGTCTGGGGTGTGTGAGGGGGCTTTTTCAAACTGAGGGACACATTCCCTTATGGGCAACCACTCAGGGGCCACATGCCAGCAGCAGGCAGGGCCAGAGCCAAAAGTGGGTGGAGGAACCAATACAGTGGTGCCTCGCAAGACGAAATTAATTCGTTCCGCAAGTTTTTTCTTCTTGCGAGTTTTTCGTCTTGCGAAGCACGGTTTCCCATAGGAATGCATTGAAAATCAATCAATGCGTTCCTATGGAAACCGACTTCAGACCAGGTCCGGGCACAGTCTGTCCCCCGACCTCTTCTGAAGGCTGGGGGGGGGGGCAAGGGCTTTTCTTCCCACCCCCAGCATTTTAAAAAACCCTGGGACAGCGGAGGACTTCTCCGCTGTCCCGGGGCGATTTAAAAGCCCCCGGGAAGTCAGGCAGGGGGGAGCAAAGACTTTTGCCCCCCGCCGGCCTTCAGAAGAGGTCCTGGACCTCTTCTGAAGGCCGGCGGGGGACAAAAGTCTTTGCTCCCCCCCCCCCACCTGCCTTCAAAAGCCGTCCGGGATAGCGGAGAAACGAAGGCTGGTGGCGGGAGGTCTCTCCGCCCCGCCGCCAGCCTTCGGAGTAGGTCCGAGGACAGTGGGGAAGACGCGCTGCGCTTCTCCGCTGTCCCGGAGATTTCCCTATGGGCTTCGTCTTGCGAAGGAAGCCCATAGGGAAATTCGTTTTGCGAAGCGCCTCCAAAACGGAAAACCCTTTCGTCTAGCGGGTTTTCCGTCTTGCGAGGCGTTCGTCTTGCGGGCCACCACTGTATAATAATAATTTATTATTTATACCCCGCCCATCTGGCTGGGTTTCCCCAGCCACTCTGGGCGGTTTCCAACAAAAGATTAAAATACAAGACTCTATTAAACATTAAAAGCTTCCCTAAACAGGGCTGCCTTCAGATGTCTTCTTAAAGTCTTGTAGTTGTTTTTCTCTTTGACATCTGGTGGGAGGGCGTTCCACAGGGCAGGCGCCACTACCAAGAAGGCCCTCTGCCTGGTTCCCTGTAAGTTGGCTTCTCACAGGGAGGGAACTGCCAGAAGACCCTCAGCACTGGACCTCAGTGTCCAGGCAGAACGGTGGGGATGGAGACGCTCCTTCAGGTATATTGGACCGAGGCCGTTTAGGAAGCTGAACGTCCAACATGGCTTCCAATTGAGTGCAGGAAACTCCTGCAGCCAATTGGAAGCCGTGCCTTGCTTTTCGAACCATTCTGGGAGTTGAACAGACTCCTGGAATGGATTAAGTTCGATAACCAAGGTACCACTGTATCTGAGTTTCTAACACTGCCTTTGTACAGTAGGCTAGTTTCTCCACACAACCCCCTCTCTATTCACCGCCCAGGCAAGGAAGAGGTGTTATCAGTGCTCAAGGACACATTCCAGAAAGGCAAAAACATTCAAGGAAGATGCACAACAACAGGGCTGATGATGGAGGTGCAGCTGATGAAAGACTTCAGGCTACAGGGAGAGAGATCAAAACCTGTGAAATCTTATGCGGCTCAGGACCCCAGGAACACCTCTCTGCATATCAACCAAACAAGACCCTTGAGGGGAAGTTCATCTCAATTCATGCTGGGGTTTGGAAACACTAAGTTCCAGCTCCTGCCAACCTAGCAGTTCGAAAGCACATCAAAGTGCAAGTAGATAAAGAGGTACCATTCTGGCGGGAAGGTAAACGGCGTTTCCGTGCGCTGCTCTGGTTCGCCAGAAGCGGCATAGTCATGCTGGCCACATGACCTGGAAGCTGTACGCCGGTTCGCTTGGCCAATAAAGCGAGATGAGCGCCGCAACTCCAGAGTCGGCCACGACTGGACCTAATGGTCAGGGGTCCCTTTACCCTTTACCTTTAATAAGTTGCAACAGGTTTCTACTGCTCCAGAGTGTCTCTGAAATGCGATGTGAAAATGAGATATCAACACACATGCGCAGAGAGAGAGAGAGAGAGAGAGAGAAAGAAAGAAAGAAAGAAATGAAAGGATAGAGTGTCTTCTACATGTGCCCAAAGATTTGCAGGAAGCTACTAATAATGGTTGCCTACCAAGATCAGCCAAACTCTGCGGGTGGCGCTGTGGGTTAAACCACAGAGTCTAGGGCTTGCCGATCAGAAGGTCGGTGGTTCGAATCCCCGTGACAGGGTGAGCTCCCATTGCTCGGTCCCTGCTCCTGCCAACCTAGCAGTTCAAAAGCATGTCAAAGTGCAAGTAGATAAATAGGTACCGCTCCGGTGGGAAGGTAAACGGCGTTTCCGTGCGCTGCTCTGGTTCGCCAGAAGCGGCTTAGTCATGCTGGCCACATGACCCAGAAGCTGTACGCCGGCTCCCTCGGCCAATAAAGCGAGATGAGCGCCACAACCCCAGAGTCGGTCACGACTGGACCTAACGGTCAGGGATCCCTTTACCTTTACCTTTTACCAAGATCAGCCAAACTCTGTGGTTGCCTACCTGCTTTTTATATGGAGAAAGCTAACATCTGCCTACAAAAGGACCAAAGCAGAAGGTTTGCTGGGTACAAAAATGGTTTGCAAGAAACCGGTATGCTTACAAGAGTCCATTAAAAGAGAAAGAAAGAAAGAAAAAACTGCCCAAGCAGCCATAACCCAGAACTCAAAACAGCAAACTCAGGCAGACAGTGCTCATTCCATCGCCTCCCTTTATCAGAGGCTGCAAACTTCCGCCCTGCCACTCCAAAGGGTGAAACATTCCCTTGGATTTCCAAGCACTCAAAAGTGGAGGGGGCAGTGTGTGCTGAAATGCACGCCAAGAACCCGTCAGCAAAGCTAAACCAACCGGGAGAGGTTGGCATTTATATTGTGCAATAAAGGGGGCGTTTTCCCCCCAGTGCAGAATAGGCACTTGAGCCCAGGGTGGGGTGGGAAAGTGAGCTACTTTTATTTGTAATTTTAATTGTGGTGATTTTTGCCACCACACACACCCCAAAGTAAATAGAGACACAGATACTAATGTTATACTTGCACCATTTTTGGATTCATTTATTTCAAACCGCTGGTCCTTCAATGCCTAAGTACCATACGGTGGTACAGTGGTACCTCGCAAGACGAATGCCTCGCAAGACAAAAAACTCGCTAGACGAAAGGGTTTTTGGTTTTTTGAGTTGCTTCGCAAGACGATTTTCCCTATGGGCTTGCTTTGCAAGACGAAAACGTCTTGCAAGTTTGTTTCCTTTTTCTTAAAACCGTTAATACAGTTGTGACTTGACTTCGAGGAGCAACTCATAGCACTCGTAGCCTTTTTTGAGGTTTCTGAAGACTGGTGATTTTTGAAGCTTTTCCAAAACTTTTCCGAAACCGTGCTTCGCAAGACGAAAAAAATCGCAAGACGAAAAAACTCGCAGAACGAATTAATTTCGTCTTGCGAGGCACCACTGTAGTTCTTTGGGACTTTGGGCAAAGCCCTTTCTCACCGCCAGCTATCAAATCTTCTGAATGGAGAATTCCAAAAATTAATCTTGAGACCCTTCCACATAGGGGAAGATGCTCCGGCACTGAGCTATGACCTCTCGATCTCTGCTCAGCAATGAGAGGCAGGATTTTCCCCCATTGCCCAGTGCTTTATTCTTGCACAGAAAACTTTCCATTTTCTAAGTTCACCAGCAACAATGAATGGGCGCCAACTGCAAATACCATCCTATGAAAGCTTGGCAGTTTCAGAGTCTTTAACTTGGTTTATAAAAGGCAAGTAAAATAAACATGCCAAAGCAGATCCCTTTCTAGGGCAGCCTTCGCCAACTTGGCGCCCCATCTAGAAGTTCTGGACTACAGCAGGCTTCCTGAACCTCGGCCCTCCAGATGTTTTGATACTACAATTCCCATCATCCCTGACCACTGGTCCTGCTAGCTAGGGATCAGGGGAGTTGTAGGCCAAAAACATCTGGAGGGCCGAGGTTCAGGAAGCCTGGACTACAACTCCCTCCCATCATCCCTGGCCATGCTGGCTGGGGCTGATGGGATTTGTAGTCCAAAACATCTGGAGGGCAGCCAGTTGGTGAAGGCTGTTCTAAGTCATCAGTTTCCAATGCAAACTGAACATTTTCTGATGCAGTTTCCATCCCCAAAAAACCCCTTCACTGCCCCCACCTTACAAGTACAGTGGTACCTCGGGTTACATACGCTTTGGGTTACATACGCTTCAGGTTACAGACTCCACTAACCCAGAAATAGTACCTCGAGTTAAGAACTTTGCTTCAGGGTGAGAACAGAAATTGTGCTGCGGCGGCGCAGCGGCAGCAGGAGGCCCCATTAGCTAAAGTGGTGCTTCAGGTTAAGAACAGTTTCAGGTTAAGAACGGACCTCCGGAGCGAATTAAGTACTTAACCCGAGGTACCACTGTATCTGTATCTCTGGCCAACTCACTGGATCTACTCACTAAATCGCATGACTATTCTGACAAGCGGGTGAATCGCTTAACTGTCAGGGGTCCTTTACCATTACATTTTATGTATACCGAGGTCTCAATTCACTTCCTTATTGTGCAACAACTGACTTTCTGCCATGTGCAGGAAATCTCTTGACACTTATTATGACAGTCACTTGCTACCTCTTCATTTAAAACTGGAATTCCCAAGGACTGAATCAGGGACCTTCCTGCACGCAAAGTTCTGGAGTTTCTCCGATGTGACAACACTGCTGTTTTCCCTTCCAAGAAGGTGGTTAACAGTTAGAAATATATGCAAAAAGGTAGCTTCACCTGGCTGCCAAATCAGCCAAGTGCAGAAGGAGGAGATCTTAACAAAGAGATGTCCCATTGCCTCACCCACCCACCCAACACCTGCACTTTTTGACATCACTGACACAGCTGTATGTGGGTGGGCAGGCTATTTAAAAATGTTTTGTTTTTTTAAGACTACTAATCTCTGAGTTTCTTTGCAGGAAAATGAGCAAGGCAATGGCCTTCTCATTTTTATGTACCACATAATAAATATTTCGTCTTGCTACGTTGTTGTTGTTAATGCATCTTCTTCTATATGGCTTTTGGGATTTTTTTGACTGTACCAAAACCGATTTTGGTAAAAGCTATTACAGTGGTAAAGGTAAAGGTACTCCTGCCCGTACGGGCCAGTCTTGCCAGACTCTAGGGTTGTGCGCCCATCTCACTTAAGAGGCCGGGAGCCAGCGCTGTCCGCACACACTTCCGGGTCACGTGGCCAGCGTGACAAGCTGCATCTGGCGAGCCAGCGCAGCACACAGAACGCCGTTTACCTTCCCGCTGGTAAGCGGTCCCTATTTATCTACTTGCACCCGGGGGTGCTTTCGAACTGCTAGGTTGGCAGGCACTGGGACCGAACCACGGGAGCGCACCCCGCCGCGGGGATTCGAACCGCCGACCGTGCGATCGGCAAGTCCTAGGCGCTGAGGTTTTACCCACAGCGCCACCCGCGTCCCTATTACAGTGGTACCTCGGGTTAAGTACTTAATTCGTTCCAGAGGTCCGTTCTTAACCTGAAACTGTTCTTAACCTGAAGCACCACTTTAGCTAATGGCGCCTCCTGCTGCCGCCACGCGGCCGGAGCACGATTTCTGTTCTCATCCTGAAGCAAAGTTCTTAACCTGAAGCACTATTTCTGGGCAAGCGGAGTCTGTAACCTGAAGCGTATGTAACCTGAGGTACCACTGTAAAGGGAAATTTGCAAATATTTAAAAAGAAACCATTGGCCACCAAACATGGGCATCCAAAAATCTCCTCTCAGATTTTGCGTTCAACATGCCACCCCACAAGCCCAGACAGTATGTCTGTGAAAAGCTAAACACTGGCTATGCTAAAAATGGGGAAGCCACTGCAGAATATAAAACTGTGAGTTCTTCCCCCTTGTACCAGTTAGCCAGCCCTGAATGTGTCAACTGATTCTTCCTGGTTTGCACAGAAGAAAGCGTTCAAACCTATCCGGTTATAAGGTCCTCAAGGGCAAAAGCTTGTTCTTGTGTTCTCGCTCTCTCTTCAGCCGTCTGTAAATAGCCATCCGTGTACAGCACTGCTGTGATATTAACAAATATTCAAGACCGAAGCTGCTATTTATATATATGATGTGAACACACATAACAGGTTAATTTCAAACAACACCAGGGAGTCGTTTGCAGATGTAAATCACATGCTTCGCAGATACTAATTAAGCATTCCCACTTGGGTGCAAGACACAGATCTAACTGTGCATTTTTGGAGTTGATCATTAACCTAGTTTCCCCCTAGTCTTCTCTTACCACCCCCCTCCCTCACAATCCCTTTTTAAATCAAACACAAAAGCCCTGTTGGGGAAAGGCAGAGCTGCTTGACGAGGGATACAGTTCAATAATACAGGCCCAGTTAGCCAAGCCAGGGCTGGCATTTTAAAAGCAGAAAAGAGAACACGCTCTTCATGGGCATTTGATTTTGTCCTTTCAAAACCTGAAATTCCTTGAGGAGCCTTGGCTCTTCACAAGGGGAGTCGCTGCTGCTATCTTTGGATTGTAAGCCTGGAAACAAGAAGGGAGGGCCGAAACTTTGGCTGGGAAATCTAACATTCATTAAAAGTGACCTTGGCTGAGAGCAACTCCTGCCCGGCTGAAGACAACAGAGTTAACCACCGAGGTGCGGCAAACCACTCAGATATGTGCAGAAGAATACACCAGGCCACTTGGCTACCACCAGGAAAACCAATTCTATGGCATCAATGGTTAGGTGCCGCAAGAGCCACCTTGGTGGCCTAAAGGTTAATCCTCCAACACTAAAACCAGCTAGCTTTGAATGTAAGGGTTGCATTGGCTCAGGCTGTTAAGGAGGAGAATATTTGAGAGACAGACAAAATGGTCAAGGCATGTTTAGAATTCGCTGCCCAAGATTGCAGCCACTACGGCATGGATCTTCAAAGTGCTTGTTGTTGTTGTTTAGTCATTTAGTCGTGTCCGACACTTCGTGACACCACGGATCAGAGCACGCCAGGCACTCCTGTCTTCCGCTACCTCCCGCAGTTTGGTCAAACGCATGCTGGTAGCTTCGAGAACACTGCCCAACCATCTCATCCTCTGTCGTCCCCTTCTCCTTGTGCCCTCCATCTTTCCCAACATCAGGGTCTTTTCCAGGGAGTCTTCTCTTCTCATGAGGTGACCAAAGTCTTGGAGCCTCAGCTTCAGGATCTGTCCTTCCAGTGAGCACTCAGGGCTGATTTCCTTCAGAATGGAGAGGTTTGATCTTCTTGCAGTCCATGGGACTCTCAAGAGTCTCCTCCAGCACCAGAATTCAAAAGCATCAATTGTGCTAGGCCTCGGGTTACCTGGACACCCATTATATTTTGATGCCAGAATGTAAGAAGCTGAAACGTTTTTCGGCCTTGTGCACAAACCCGGCATATTAACCTTTTGGAAGGCTTTCCTGGCCAAGGGGATTAAAAAGCAAGTCGCTAGGTGCTCCATCGGCAGAACTTTAAGACTCTGACTACAACTCCCAGCAGTCTGGGATGAAGGGAGTCCACAACATCTGAAGCAGACCATGCTGGCTACCCCTGGCCTAAATTTCAATTCTTTTTTTCTGACCCCTATAAACCATGACTACAAGGTGAATCCAGAAAGAGAGAATTAGCCAAGACTGGAAAAGTTAAGTGGGTGGGTTGGGGAAAAAGAACACAGCATGGGTTCTTAAGACACGGAAGGCACTTTGCTATAAAATTCCTCACTTTCCATGTACTTGTAAAATGTGTTTAGAAAGTTGTCTCGCAGCCTTGTTCCACATTTGTTATCCACATCTAGCCCTCTTTCGCTTCTTTATTTATACCAGTACACAGACTGGCGCCGACCGATCTAAAAAGCTTGATAGCAAGTTTTCAAAGCTGTCACGTCCTCTGCGCTCAAGGAGAGAGATTTCACCACCTTTTCTGCCCTCTGTTAGCACAGTTTCTCTTTAACTCTGAGCAACGCTCTGCTGCCAAGACCCAGATTCTGCAGAAGAGAGGAGGGAGGGAATGTGAACCGTGTGGCTTCGGGGTTGCTCAAGAAATAAGTTACAACTGGCTGGATTGGAAAGTTCTCCTGTCCCATGCCACAGAGGCGCAGCAATGCTACCAGCAGGGAATATTTCTAGCATGCATACAGCACCACAAACCCGGCTAAAATATATAAAGGCTGCAATTTGGGACTGGGAAAACACTCCGCAGGGCAGTTCCAAAAGTGGGAGTCCTGTAGCCGCAGATATCAGGGGTGTGGAAACAAGTGAGGCATAAACCTCTCAAAACAAGGGCCTTACTAAACTCGCTTAAGTTGAAAGCATGCACCAAGATGTGAAAAGCCGCTGGGCCAGGGTAGGTCACTGGCATGAAGAAGGACTAACGTTATCTCCATATGTATCCCTTTAGCACTTCTGAACAGCCTTCTGAGAGCCACATGCGAGCAGAGCAACACAGTGGTACCTCGGGTTACATACGCTTCAGGTTACAGACTCCGCTAACCCAGAAATAGTACCTTGGGTTAAGAACTTTGCTTCAGGATGAGAACAGAAATCGTGCAGCGGTGGCGCAGCGGCAGCAGGCAGCCCCATTAGCTAAAGTGGTGCTTCAGGTTAAGAACAGTTTCAAGTTAAGAACAGACCTCCAGAACAAATCAAGTTCTTAACCCGAGGTACCACTGTACATGCAGTTCTTCCTTTGTACAGGGACTGTTGCTGTAGCATCTTTTCTTTATTTTTAATGCAATTTAAAATCCAAATAAGTCAGTTACTTTTTTAAAAAATGCATTAACATCCCTTAAAAACTACCCAGCCTAAGCCTTGATAACGATCATTTGCTAAGACAGCAGAAAGTGTTTCGTGAGCCAGCGAAACCAGGCTTTGGTTGTTAAAATGGAAAGCTATCATTTGTATTCTGAAATCAGGCAGCGACACAAGAGCTTCACTTCCTGCCTTAGCCGGAGCAAACCACAGACCTTATCACACCAACGCAAGCGGTCTCTTTCCTATTTTTCTCTGGGGCTCTGCTTAACGTGGCCTGAAGACGCTGTTCCACTTCCTCATGCAGTGTGAAAACAGGAAAGAAAACAGGAAATGCACAGCTGAACAGAGTGTCATCCCTTTAATAAGGCCTGGACAAAAAAAAACCATCTCCGTGAGGAACGTGACTCGCATTAGGCTTTATTTTGTGTCTTTTCGGGCCTATAGGGTCACCAAGATGCAACAAGAACTCCCCCAAAGCAAAACCAGAAGCAGGCTTTAGTCTACGCTGGGTGAGCCAACATTCAGCCCTTGGTAGCTGACAGGAAGAGGGGGGTCTGCAGACAGCACTTTCCCACAGCGGCCGAGGGAGCGATCCTGTGCCACACTGCTTTGGGCTCCCACTGGCAGCGTCAGTGGCATGGCTGTTCCAGAGCCGCCTCCATCTGCAGATCTTTGCCCACTCGCCCACTCTCACCTGGCGGAGCGAAGCTGAGACACATCTCCCTTCTTGGCCACCCCAACACACTTGACCTGGGAGCTCTTCGTCCAGCGGCAAAGCCCAGGTGCGGGTGGGCGCCAGAGTTAGAAACCCAGCTGCAGTGGTAGCTCCGGTTACAAACTTAATTCATTCTGGAGGTCCGTTCTTAAACCGAAACAGTTCTTAACACGAGGCACGCTTCCGCTAATGGGGCGTCCCACCGCTGCCGCACCGCCGGCGCGCGACTTCCGCTCGCATCCAGGGGCAAAGTTCGCAACTAGGGGCTCCTTGGTTAGTGGAGCTTGTTACCAGAAATATTTGTAAGGAGGACGGTATGTAACCCAAGGTTCCACCGTATATATAACCAAATGGCGACTTAAGCCTAGGTTACAATCGTCAAAATGGACTGTCTAGGCCAGGGGTCTGCAAACTTTTTCAGCAAGGGGCCGGTCCACTGTCCCTCAGACCTTGTGGGGGGCCGGACTATATTTTGGAGAGAAAAAATGAACGAATTCCTATGCCCCACAAATAATCCAGAGATGCATTTTAAATAAAAGGACACATTCTGCTCATATAAAAACACGCTGATTCCTGGACCGTCCGTGGGCCGGATTTAGAAGGCAACTGGGCCGGATCCAGCCCCCAGGCCTTAGTTTGCCTACCCATGGTCTAGGCGCTATTTTTCCTTTATTTTCAAGGAACTTCGTTGTTGTTGTTGTTATTTGCTTGGAAGTAAGAACTGCTGCATCCAGAGGAGCTTTCTTATCCTCAAAAAAGTGTGCCTAGAATTGCAGCTGGAAAGACAGATCGTGAAGCTGAGGCTCCAAGACTTTGGCCACATGGTGAGAAGAGAAAACTCCCTGGAAAAGACCCTGATGTTGGGGAAGATGGAGGGCACAAGGAGAAGGGGACGACAGAGGACGAGATGGTTGGACAGTGTTCTTGAAGCTACCATCATGAGTTTGCCCAAACTGCGGGAGGCAGTGGAAGACAGGAGTGCCTGGCGTGCTCTGGTCCATGGGGTCACGAAGAGTCGGACACAACTAAACGACACAACAACAACAACAACAACAACAACAACAGGATTGCAGCAGTGCCATCCAGCCAGATGGAGATGTCAGTTGCCAACCTAGCATCTAGAGATCTCCATATGGTCGCAACTGGGCAACACAGGATTGTATGCCTGGCAGATTTCAAGCACTGGCCCCACAACTCTGTGAACTTTTCTTCTTCTTCACGGGCTGCGTTTATCTACTGGCTTCACCAAAGCCTTGAATCATTTTGACTGGAAGCCGTCTAAAATAATTTATTATAATATTTATTTATACCCCATCTTTTTATATCCTGACAGGAGCTCAATGTCTGCGTTATTAATTTTGCGAAATAAATAAGTATATTAAATCTATTAATTGTGCATTTAATTACATATATTCTATTAAATATATTGTGTATATTAAATAATATTAGCTATACAGTGGTACCTCGGGTTAAGTACTTAATTCGTTCCGGAGGTCCGTTCTTAACCTGAAGCACTTTAGCTAATGGGGCCTCCTGCTGCAGCCGCGCCGCTGGAGCACATTTTCTGTTCTTATCCTGAAGCAAAGTTCTTAACCTGAAGCACTATTTCTGGGTTAATGGAGTCTGTAAACTGAAATGTATGTAACCTGAAGCGTATGTAACCTGAGGTACCACTGTACTGTGAACACTTTAACTCATAATATGGAAATTTAATTCAGTGTGTGGCTCGTGGGTTCTGTGTCAAAGTACTGCTGCGGCCCACCTGGTCTGAGAGGCTGAACCGCCTGGCCTGAAGCAATCCATTTTCCCAAGCTGCCAGAAACTTTATTAGTCAGGCTATTAATAAACGATGAGCTGTGGGGGTAGGCGGTTTATCTTGACAGATCACTTTATTCCTAACATGGATAATTCATAGAAGCCGCAACTTCTTGGGGGCACTGGCAGCAAGGAAAGCGCCAGCAAACCTTCAGCTATCGTATTTCTTTTTAATTAAGAAATAAAAGGTTTCCAAGGGACAAAAGCAGCGCTCTTCCATGACGGCGTAGATGTGAAGTAGACAACAGCTTGTGAGAGAACAAGCACTACATGGCCTCAGCTGGGGCCAATGGAATCCCCCCTCCTCAATGTAGAATCACCAAGTCAGTTCACGTTATCAAGTTATTTCAGGATATATTGAAGATATTGTCATGGTACACAGGTTATGCATGAAGTACCCAATGCTAAACCTACACAGGTGTGCCCTGAGAAGATCTGGAATAAAGTGTTCAAATCATGAAAACATATGGACTGCCTATTTTACTCTAGCCTGGTATTCCAATAGTAGCCAGCTAGATGCTCCCAGCAGTTCACAGCTGAGGAACGATGGAGCTAACGGAGTCCTATTAGTTCCTAGTACCAGATTATCAAAAGTATTCTGAACAAGGGAGGTTTCCATTTTAGCAAATAGCCTCTGACAGATCTATTCCTCTGTGAATATGGAAGTTCTTTTTTCAAAGGAACTTCTAGCGATATTCTTCATCGGCAACTGAATCTACTGCCAATCATTTTCACTGGTGGGTTCATAGCAGACAAATTCTTTTTGCCTTGCTACACCATTCATAATCGTCAAGCATAACTCCTCAGGATTCACTACCCAAAAAAAAGAAGTCCCAAATGCTTATGCCTTCCATCATAAGGAAAATGCCCAATAAATATTACTAAATTATTATGGCATGCTCTTGTCCATGGGGTCACAAAGTGTTGGACTAAATGACTAAACAACAACAAATTATTATACAGGCAAACTCCCTATTTATGCAGGGTAAATGTTCTGAGGCATTTAAGTGAAATTGCATATACTGTATTGGGAACAAGATCGAAAAAGCCTGCAAACAGCACAACCGCTCCCTCAAAACCTCATCACTCAAACTCCAAATCTCCACAGGCCTCAAAGGTCGGTGCAAGGGCTCCCAAGATTGTTTTCGTGCTTTTTTAAGAGGTGTTTTTGCCACTTTTCGTACCACTTCCAGGTTTGTGGCAATGCACGTATGCCTTGAACGCGTGTAAACGGGGAGTTTCCGTTGAGTGCTTTTAAAGTGTTTAAAGTGGTATGTGTACACTGTGCCAGTAATACAGATAAACGATCAATCTGCAAGTTATTTATCAGTATTATCACCCACAAATTAAAAGACAGGGGCGGAGCACACACAAACACACTCAAGGCTGCCTACCGCACTCAGAACCAAGTAGAAATTTGTACCCAGGGTTTCTGGTCCAGTGCACAGTCTCTTTCATTTGACCATATGTATACTATATCAGGCATGTCCAACAGGTTGATTGTGATCAACTGGTAGATCACCTCCCGTTCGTAGTCGATTGCGGTCTAGCAATGATGCCTCCTCCCGCCCCCTGCGCTAGGGGTATCCATTGGCTCCCCCCCCCCCCCAAAGCAAGCTCTATAACTTTGGCTTTTCCCTGAAAAAAAATGGGTAGATCAGCCAGTTTTTTTGTACTGGGAGTAGATCGCAGTCTCTTGGGAGTTGGACGTGCCTGTACTATATCATCAAAGAGATGTCATATAGAAATCTCTGCCTCCTCAAATCCTTCATATCATGGCACCTTAAGCTACTCACACGCTCCTGGATTCCAAAACCCTACCTCTAGGCCTTCAAAAGTTACCACAATCTCCCCACCCACCCCTAAAACACATTAGAGCTCATTTCTGAGGATCACAGGAGATCCAAGTCCCTCATATCCTATGTCAGGCACCCCCGAACTCGGCCCTCCAGATGTTTTGGGACTACAACCCCCATCATCCCTAGCTAACAGGACCAGCAGTCAGGGATAATAGGAATTGTAGTCCCAAAACATCTGGAGGGCCGAGTTGGGGGTGCCTGCCCTACATATTCCCATTCACTTCCTGTGCCCCAAATCTCATAACTGAGGCTCGAGTTTTGGTATTCTCGTTCAATTTAAGATACAAATTTTTCTAGTTTGAGTAACACAGACCCTTAATGCTGGTAAAAGACTCTAGTCCAAACCTTTAGCAATCCAGGAAATCTACCACTACAACTCTCTTGCTGGGTTGCCATCTCATCTCTGCTTAAAAACCTCCAACGAAGAGACTCTACAACCTTCCAGGGCAGTCTATTGCACTACCCAATGGCTTGTACCACCAGAAAATTCTTCTTAATGTTGAGTCTTAATAATATAATAATAATTATTTATACCCCGCCCATCTGGCTGAGTTTCCCCAGCCACTCTGGGTGGCTCCCAATCGAGTGTTAAAAAAAAATACAGCATTAAATATTAAAAACTTCCCTAAACAGGGCTGCCTTCAGATGTCTTTTAAAGATAAGATAGCTGCTTATTTCCTTCACATCTGAAGGGAGGGCATTCCACAGGGAGGGTGCCACTACCGAGAAGGCCCTCTGTCTGGTTCCCTGTAACCTCACTTCTCGCAATGAGGGAACCGCCAGAAGGCCCTCGGAGCTGGACCTCAGTGTCCGGGCAGAACGATGGGGGAGGAGACGCTCCTTCAGGTATACTGGACCGAGGCTGTTTAGGGCTTTAAAGGTCAGCATCAACACTTTGAATTGTGCTCGGAAACATACTGGGAGCCAATGCAGATCTCTCAGGACCAGTCAAAATCCCCTAACTTGTGAGTTTTGGTCATTCCCTGTAAAGCAACCGAAAAACCACAAATCTGCTGCATCATCTGTGTGGAATCCCTTTAAACGTACATACATCAGAGAAAGAACCCTTTTAATTCAGTAACATGTGGGAAACCATCTTGGCTGTGAGTCCTGCAGAATCTGCTCCCTGTCCTGCAGGCCTTTTTCACTTGACCTGGGAGGGCAGGACCCTGACTGAATCCAGCTACAAAAGCTTAAGCTGAAAAGACTCTTGGGTTGGGGTGTTGAAGTTTGTGGGGTTTTTTAATCTTTATTACAGATATTGTTGTGATTTTTGTGCAAACTGTTCAGTTTAACTGCATATTTTTAATGACTACTTTTGTTACATTGTAGTTATGTTTATTTTCATGTTGCAAGTTGACTTGAGCGTGGTATGAGCTGTGGAAAGGTGGCTTACAAATAAAATTATGTATGTATGATTTGGCAATCATTTTCTTGTGTGTCTTACAAATAAACACACCTGCTTTCCAAAAGGAATCGCAACTTTGTATCCAAATTAGCATTAGCCACTTGCTCTGCTAATACAAGGTTTTTCTGCATGTAAAACAGAACTTCCCACACTTCCTCCCCCCACAAACGTCCTAAATCTGTTCTGAGGGTTCCCCCTTCCTTCAGAGCATATTTGGGGAGGCCCTGGGGCACACCCTGGGGGAGGAAAGTGGCCATGTGCCATTACACCAGCATAAATCCTTCCACTAATGAAGACTTGAGAAACTTGGGTCCCCAGATGTTGACGGACTACAACTCCCATCATCCCTAAGCACTGATATAAAAGTTAATTTAGAAAATCATAAGGGAAGGAAGTTGATAGTGTTATAAGAATGTTTACGTCATATATTTATGTGTGTGTATATATATATGGGATGCGGGTGGCGCTGTGGGTAAAAGCCTCAGCGCCTAGGGCTTGCCGATCGAAAGGTTGGCGGTTCGAATCCCCGCGGCGGGGTGCGCTCCCGTTGCTCGGTCCCAGCGCCTGCCAACCTAGCAGTTCGAAAGCACCCTCGGGCGCAAGTAGATTAATAGGGACCGCTTATTGGCGGGAAGGTAAACGGCGTTCCGTGTGCTGCGCTGGCTCGCCAGATTCAGCTTTGTCACGCTGGCCACGTGACCCGGAAGTGTCTCCGGACAGCGCTGGCCCTCGGCCTCTTAAGTGAGATGGGCGCACAACCCTAGAGTCTGTCAAGACTGGCCCGTACGGGCAGGGGTACCTTTACCTTTACACACACACAGATAGATAGATAGATAGATAGATAGATAGATGATTGATAGATAGATAGATAGATAGATAGATAGATAGATTAAATGTTCACAAATGTACCAAGCAAACACATATATAAATATATAAAACCACATGCCTGAAACCCACAGGAAAAGTCCTAAAGCCATTTTGACTCTTTCAGTCACCTGAAATATTTCTCAACAAGGTTGAAGGAAATGCAGAAACCTTCCCATTATCTCTGTCCTCACAAATCCTGCCTTAAGGGCACATTTAAGGTGTGAATTGGGTGAGCCTGTGACCTGGCTCAGGAATTTAGTATTATCATTAGAAAAGAATGGCCAGGCTGTCCAGGTAACCCAGTCAAAGTGACCATTAACAGGTAACCTGGCAACAAAAAAATTCCTTCCAGTAGCACCTTAGAGACCAACTAAGTTTGTTATTGGTATGAGCTTTCGTATGCATGCACACTTCTTCAGATAGTGTAAAAAAAATTGTAACATGGCAGACAGGGTAAAAACAACCCACTCAGATTTCTGTTGTAGACCGCCTTTTCTGTGACGTAGGTATGATGTACCTGGGGGGTGGAATTGAGCTACACTCCTTCTGTGATGTATGTCCGATGTTTCTTCGGGTGGTCTTGGACTCCAGCGTGGGCAATTTAAAATGTCTATATAAGGGCTTTTTTTTTTAATTGTCTATATAAAGCCTCAGCGCCTAGGGCTTGCCCATCGAAAGGTCGGCGGTTTGAATCCCCGCGGCGGGGTGCGCTCCCGTTGCTCAGTCCCAGCGCCTGCCAACCTAGCAGTTCAAAAGCACCCCCGGGTGCAAGTAGATAAATAAGGACCGCTTTCTAGCGGGAAGGTAAACGGCGTTTCCGTGTGCGGCTCTGGCTCGCCAGAGCAGCGATGTCACGCTGGCCACATGACCCGGAAGTGTCTCCGGACAGCGCTGGCCCCTGGCCTCTTGAGTGAGATGGGCGCACAACCCCAGAGTCTGTCAAGACTGGCCCGTACGGGCAGGGGTACCTTTACCTTTACCTTTATATAAGGGCTTGCACACCTTTGTTCTGGGTTCCTCTCCTCCCTCCTGCGTTGGGGCGGGAGGGGGTGAGCACCCTGTTGCAACAGTTAATAAAGATCAGGCTTCCTAGCTGCTTTGCTTCTCAATATTTTCTAGTTGGCCTCTGTTATTTTCTCCTACCAATAGAGAACCTACAAAAGAACTCTATATGGGCTCTTGGATACCCCATAAGGGAAAAAGAGCAGCTTTATTACTTAAAACCAGGCTTCCTTAAACTCGGCCCTCCAGATGTTTTGAGACTACAATTCCCATCATCCCTGACCACTGGTCCTGCTAGCTAGAGATCATGGGAGTTGTAGGCCAAAAAAAAAAAAACATCTGGGGGGCCTAGTTTGAGGAAGCCTGCTTAAAACAATAGGCTCCAAAGTGCCAGGAAAGTAAAGTGGAAAACACTGATGTGGTGATATATTACTAAGTAGAAAATTAATAATAAAATAAAATAATAATAATAAATAAAAATTATTTGAAGGGGGACACAAAAAGTGACCTGGCAGGGACGGTCATTCGCCCCTCCCCCTCCCCCTCGGGATCCACAGGGCTGAGGGGAAGCTGAGGGGCCCGATCCACCAGGGCTGCCTTCCTGCTCTCCCACCACGCCAAGCCGACCTCGGCCCTGCTCCCCCCCCCCGCCCCATTCGGACCCGAAGCCGCCGCCCTTAACCCTCCTGCCCCGCTCCGCTCCCCCTGCCGACCTGCCTGGCCGTCGCCCCGGTTCTCTCCCTCAGAGCCTTCAGCCGCTCCTTCCTCTTCAGCGCCTCCTCCTGCAGCCCACCGGGCGCCGCCATCTTGGCCCCTAGTGCGCAGGCGCAGAGCGGCGGAGCGCAGGGCCCGGCGAGCGGCGGGAGACTGCCGAGTGGTCGATGGGCGGCGTTGTGAGTGCGGAGGGAGGCGAGGCGAGCGGAGCGCAGAGAACATCGATCGGAGGAAAAGTGGGGGAGGGGCGGGTATAAAAATGTGAGGAGGATTTAGTATTAATTTTATTTTGAGAGGGGTTAGTGTAGGTTGGGGCATAAGAGAGAAGAAGGTGGCCCTTTTGGTTGGAGGAGGGGTCTGTTCAGCCACAGTGCCTCTGACCATGCACAGAGTGCTTTCCCCACTCAGGAGGGACTCTGCGCTGGGGGGGGGTTTCCCCAAATTTTATTTTATTTAATATATGCTTTATTGGGAATAAAAAGAAGTAACAAACAAAAGAGTAATCCAGAAGAAAAAAAGAAAATAGTAATATATGTTACATCCCATCACAATACATTCTTCTTGAATTTCTAACAATTTCCCGTCACTCCATCATGCATCTACCACTTAGTCAATCATCTAAAGCAAAGGTAAAGGGACCCCTGACCATTAGGTCCAGTCGTGGCCGACTCGTGTTGTGGTGCTCATCTCGCTTTATTGGCCGAGGGAGCTGGCGTACAGCTTCTGGGTCATGTGGCCAGCATGACTAAGCCGCTTCTGGCAAATCAGAGCAGTGCATGGAAACGCCGTTTACCTTCCTGCCAGAGTGGTACCTATTTATCTACTTGCACTTTGATATGCTTTCAAACTGCTAGGTGGGCAGGAGCAGGGACCGAGCAACGGGAGCTCACCCCTTCGCCTTCTCATCGGCAAGTCCTAGGCTCTGTGGTTTAACCCACAGCGCCACCCACGTCCCAGTCAATCATCTAGCGCAGTACTTAATTTCGTTTTCTTAAATTTTGTCCATATTATGGTTTCCCCCCCAAGTTTTCTCATGTCATTTGTATATCACAAAAATAGCATGATAAATGTGGGAAAATATCCACAACATATGTTTCATTGTTCGTGGTCAATGTTAGGGCAGCTTGAGGGTGAGAGAGGCCCACCAGGGAATCATAGAATGGTAGGAAGGGACCTCCGAGGGAAATCTAGTCCAACCCCCCTTGCAATGCAGGAAATTGAAGACGCGGTCTAACCGGCTGAAACCATACTGGACCCTGCTTCGCTTGGCAAATGTGCTAGCAGTTTTATTGCTGCGCCAATAACTTGCCATTGCGGGAGGATGTCTAAATTTTACAAAATATATAAATAACACCATAATTGAGGCTAACATCTGCAAAACAACAACAACCAGGGATAAGCTTGTGAACCAATGCACTCTTATTTGTTTATTATTATTTGATTTATTCAGTTTGCATTTACCTGCCAATATGCCCCATTGAATTCACTGGGATTTACTTCTGAGTAGGCATGCATATATGCCTGTTGTCTCTGTCCATGGAGTTTTCTTGGCAGGGATACTGGAGTGGTTTGCCGGTTCCTCCTCCAGGTGGATCACGTTTGGTCAAAACTCTCCACTATGACCTGTCCATCTTGGGTGCCCTGCTCGGCATAGCTCATAGCTTCTCTGTGTTATTCAAGCCCCTTCGCCACGGCAAGGCATGAAGGGGATTGCTTTTGAATTATGGTGCTGGAGGAGACTCTTGAGAGTCCCATGGACTGCAAGAAGATCAAACCTCTCCATTCTGAAGGAAATCAGCCCTGAGTGCTCACTGGAAGCACAGATCCTGAAGCTGAGGCTCCAATACTTTGGCCACCTCATGAGGAGAGAAGACTCCCTGGAAAAGACCCTGATGTTGGGAAAGATGGAGGGCACAAGGAGAAGGGGACGACAGAGGACGAGATGGTGGGACAGTGTTCTTGAAGCTACCAGCATGAGTTTGGCCAAACTGCGGGAGGCAGTGGAAGACAGGAGTGCCTGGCGTGCTCTGATCCAGGGGGTCACGAAGAGTCGGACACGACTAAACGACAACAACAAAAAGGCATGCATATGCTTGCTTAGCTGGCATGTTGAGTAAAGGGAACGGGGAAGGCCTTCACAAAGCAGCTGTGCTGTCAATATTAGAAGAGCCATTGATAAAAATTCAATGTTGCAAACAATTTTATACTGTAAAACAGGTAATTTCTTTTTTTAAAAAAAATGATATTTATTAAGATTTTACAGACAAGAAAGCGTTACAAAATTAAAAAGGAACAAGTAAAAAAGTAACAAGAAAAAAGAAAATAAAAGGTACAAAAATACAAATGAAAAAATACAAAATACATAAAAAGTAAAAAAAACAATTAAAAACAAATCAGTATTTTCATGTCTTATATTTCATTTACTTGTTTCCTGACCTCCTCACACCTCCCTTTTTTGTATTCCAGTTCACATAGTTAATTCAGCAAATCCTTTCCCTCTTTGTTTTTATCTTAATTCTATATCTTAACATATTATAACTTCGTATTTTCATCTAATTATCAATCCATTTTTACATATTCTTTTTAACCTTATTGCTAAAGCCGTTTCATTTCAATCCAACATCATTTTAACATTCATTAATTTTACAATATTTCTGCAAATAGTCTTTAAATTTCTTCCAATCTTCTTCCACCAACTCTTCTCCCTGGTCTCGGATTCTGCCAGACATTTCCGCCAATTCCATATAGTCTATCACTTTCATCTGCCATTCTTCCATGGTGGGTTAAAACAGGTAATTTCATTTCCATTTAAAAAACAACAACAACAACACCTGCCAACAGTTGTCATGCCAGAGTGCAATCTTGGGCATTCTGAATAGGATTTACTTCCAAGAAAACATGCCTAGGATTGTGCTGGATTTGACAACAGGGATAGGATTGCAGGTGGACCTACTGCTTGAGTTTGAAGGCATTTCTATATCACTTTCTACAACAGAGAAAGTTTACTGGAAGGGAAATAGAAGTTGGCAAGCCTAATCAGTATATTTCATGTTTTTGCTTATTAGTTATTACTGATTATTGTTTATTATGGAGAGAATCAATACAGCTGGCCATTGGTAATTTATGTAGCACACTATCGTAGCAAACATAGACATGTCTACTCAGAAGTAAGTCCCACAGAATTCAATGGGGCAGACTCCCAGGTAAATATATGCACACTTATTTGGGAGTAAATCACCAAAGTATTGATCTCTCCATAATAAACTTAACAATAATCAATAGAAAACAAAAGCTCCCTTTCTCTTGATAGAAATCAGGCTATCTTTAACCATTACTGAATTGAAAGCAAATTTTATTATTATTTCCATTTGTGAGCTTCATTCAATGGAGACACAAGATTTTGCCCAGTTTTTTGTTTTATTTACAGTCCACAAATCTTGACATTTGCTTGGCGTGGGACTTTGGCCCACGTTTCTGAGCACGATTCAAAGTGTTGGTTTTGACCTTTCAAGCCCTAAACAGCCTCGGTCCTGTATAGTACCTGAAGGAGCGTCTCCACCCCCATCATTCAGCCCGGACACTGAGATCCAGCGCCAAGGGCCTTCTGGCGATTCCCTCATTGCGAGAAGTGAGGCTACAGGGAACCAGACAGAGGGCCTTCTCGATGGTGGCGCCTGCCCTGTGGAAACCCTTCCATCAAATGTCAAAGAGATAAACAACTACCTGACATTCAGAAGACATCTGAAGGCAGCCCAGTTCAAGGACGTTTTTAATATTTAACGCTGTACTGTTTTTAACACTTGATTGGGAGCCGCCCAGAGTGGCTGGGGAAACTCAGCCAGATGGGCGGGGTATAAATGATAAATTATTATTATTAATATTATTATTATTTGGCCTCACTCAGATCTGAACCATTTCCAATGCACCCAATTTTGCCTCTCTTCCGCATTTCCACATCAGCCCTACCAGCGTGAATGTGCAATGGCAGTCCTGATGCTTCTGGCTTATTTCATCCAGATGTTTGCATTTTAAATAATTCAGAAGCCAGTGTACGGAGCAGACATCAAAGCAAAGGGAGAAGAGTTAGCCGTCAAAAAGAAAGAAAAAGGATGAAGGACAGAGATTAATGCTTCTCCCTAGAATAAATTACTCAGCCTTTCAGAGGTTATTTCAGAGAGATTTTGTACGATGAGATGCATGAATATGCAATGTTTGCCCTTGCGACTGACTTTTGTTGTGTTATGATGTAGAGCGTTGATCTGCAGACAAAGATCACCCAAAGATGGTGCCTGCCTGTGTGTGAAACAGAGGAGGGTAATGAGGGAGGTTCCGGGAATTTAAATACCAGTATTTAAATTTAAATACCAGAATTTACGGTGGCGCTGTGGGTTAAACCCGATCAGACTTGCTGATCAGTAGGTCAGTGGTGAGCTCCCGTTGCTCGGTCCCTGCTCCTGCCAACCTAGCAGTTCGGAAGCACGTCAAAGTGCAAGTAGATAAATAGGTACCGCTCTGGTGGGAAGGTAAACGGCGTTTCCGTGCGCTGCTCTGGTTCGCCAGAAGCGGCTTAGTCCTGCTGGCCACATGACCCGGAAGCTGTACGCCGGCTCCCTCGGCCTATAGAGCGAGATGAGCACCGCAACCCCAGAGTCGGCCACGACTGGGCCTAATGGTCAGGGGTCCCTTTACCTTTACTTATGTGAGAGAGGGTGGAAGAGAAAGAGGGTCCGGGATTTCAATTAGGAATCTGGCAGAAATATTGATCCTAAAACTTTAGACAGGGACAGCCTGTGTGATGCTCTTCAAATGTTCCTGGGCCACAGTTCCCATCATTCCTGGTAGTTGGCCACGCTAAGTGAGGATGAAGTAGTCCACAAACATCTAGAGAGCACTATCCAGGCCATGGATGGGGAACCTGTGCTGTGTGGGCCAAGACTGTTTTCCCTAAGTGACAGCCACTTGTTCCACCCATCAGCTGACAGGCAGGAAGATGGGGCTTAATCCTAGTTTGGCTGCAAAATCCTGTTCCTAGCAGGAACAAGATCAGACAGCAGAGACAGCAGGATTTAATCCCCCACTCATCAGATGAGTGGGGATTAAAGCCCTGTGCAAAAGAGCTCTTTGAATCAGCTCGGTGCCACATCAAAGAGGCTTTTGCAAAGGCTTTAAGACAGATCCTGGTCTCTTGTCTGAGCCTCCAAAGGCTCTTTAAGCCTTTTGCAAGTCGCCAATCTCAGAGACTTAAAAGATAAACAAGGCGAGACTGCCCTACTCACCTGTCAATCATGTGATGCCATGATCTGGCCTGTGTGACAAATGTGCCCCTGAAGGACCAGGTGCGCAGCCTGGGAGTCATTTTGGACTCACAGCTGTCCATGTAGGCGCAGGTTAATTCTGTGTCCAGGGCAGCTGTTTACCAGCTCCATCTGGTACGTAGGCTGAGACCCTATCTGCCTGCAGACTGTCTGGCCAGAGTGGTGCATGCTCTGGTTATCTCCTGCTTGGACTACTGCCGTGCACTCTACGTGGGGCTACCTTTGAAGATGACCAGGAAACTGCAATTAATCCAGAATGCAGTAGCTAGACTGGTGACTGGGAGTGGCTGCCGAGACCACATTTCCCCAGTCTTGAAAGATCTACATTGGCTCCCAGCATGTTTCTGAGCACACTTCAGAGTGTTGGTACTGACCTTTCAAGCCCTAAACAGACTTGGTCCAGTATATCTGAAGGAGCGTCTCCACCCCCATCGTTCAGCCTGGACACTGAGATCCAGCTCCGAGGGCCTTCTGGCGGTTCCCTCATTGGGAGAAGTAAGGTTACAGGAAACCAGACAGAGGGCCTTCTTGGTAGTAGCGCCTGACCTGTGGAATCCCTCCCATCAGATGTCAAGGAGATAAACTATCTTATCTTTAAAAGACATCTGAAGGCAGCCCTGTTTAGGGAAGTTTTTAATACTTAATGCTGTATTGTTTTTAACACTTGATTGGGAGCCAGCCAGAGTGGCTGGGTTCTGAGGTGATATTTGGTGCTTTTGTTTTTGCAAACAAATTTGCGTTTTTGTTTGTGTGGCTTTTCCATTTTTGTGACTGTGGCTTGTTTTTCGTTTTATGATTAACTGGTTGTGTGACTGCGGAAATGGATAAAAGCCCCCCATCCAAACAATGACTATCATCAGCGCAGGTAAGAAAAAATAATTATTTTTATTTTTATCATCTACAATACTGCCTTATTTATTTTATAGTACAGTACATTGATTATGGCTTTCATTTTATGGATCAATGGTCTCGTTAGATAGTAAAACCCATGTTAAATTCCTGTTTTGGGGTTGTTTTTAAAAGTCTGGAATGGATTAATCCATTTTACATTACTCTCTATGGGAAAGCACGCCTTGGTTTTGGAACGCTTTGGATTTGGAACGGACTTCCGCAACAGATTAATTTTGAGAATCAAGGTACCACTGTAGGTTTCTACAGCCACAGCAGGTGCCGCGATCTCCCAACAGTTTGACTTCACCCCCAAAGGCACACCCCTCCAATACGATAATCTTTATTGTCATTGTCCCATACAGAACAACGAAACTGAAAAAATCTACATCAGACATTCAAAAACCAACAAGCCTGCTATCCCAGCCTGGTTAGCCCCCTAAAAACTCTGATACCCCATAATTAAATACAATATACTCCCATACAGACTCCTTATACTGCGTTTAAAACCAGAATCGCATTTGGGTAGAAACTGTTTCTCAGGCGGCTAGTCCTAGTCTTTATAACCCTGTACCTTCTTCCAGAAGGCAGAAGCTGAAAGAGATCATTTCCAGGGTGCGCACTATCCTGCACTATCTCTGCAGCTTTCTTATGGCACCTGGAAGCATAGATTTGATCCAAGGTGGGAAGAGTGCACCCAATTATTCTCTCCGCAGTCTTTACAACCCTGGACAGCATTGTTTTTCCCCTGACCGTGCAGCTCCCAAACCACACACACAGACCATAAGTTAATACACTCTCCACAGTACAATGGTAAAATGACATCAACAGGTCCTTTGAGAGATTGTTTTTCCGGAGGATTCTCAGAAAATATAACCTCTGCTGTGCTCTCTTCATCAGGTCTTTGCTGTTTTCTCTCTACTGTATCCTGAGACAGATGGATGACAACAACCTGTCCAGACATTCCATTCATCATCCGATGCTCTTCCTTGTGTTCCCCCTCCAATGGAAGTATGGAGGGGGGCAAGACAGAAACGGGCCTTTCGAGTGGTGGCTCCCTAGATGTGAAATGCTCTCCCCAGTCCGATGTGCCTGGCTCCATCATCATCAGCTTCCTGGGCTTCCTGTTAACCCAGGCATTTGGCTCTTAATTGAGGTCACATAACATGAAAATAGGGGCGCGGGTGGCGCTGTGGGTAAAAGCCTCAGCGCCTAGGGCTTGCCGATCGTAAGGTCGGCGGTTCGAATCCCCGCGGCGGGGTGCGCTCCCGTCGTTCGGTCCCAGCGCCTGCCATCTAGCAGTTCGAAAGCACCCCGGGTGCAAGTAGATAAATAGGGACCGCTTACTAGCGGGAAGGTAAACGGCGTTTCCGTGTGCTGCGCTGGCTCGCCAGATGCAGCTTTGTCACGGTGGCCACGTGACCCGGAAGTGTCTCCAGACAGCGCTGGCCCCCGGCCTCTTGAGTGAGATGGGTGCACAACCCCAGAGTCTGTCAAGACTGGCCCGTACGGGCAGGGGTACCTTTACCTTTAACATGAAAATAGGGGACACGGGTGGTGCTGTGGGTTAAACCACAGAGCCTTGGACTTGCCGATCAGAAGGTCAGCGGTTCGAATCCCTGCAACGGGGTGAGCTCCCGTTGTTTGGTCCCAGCTCCTGCCAACCTAGCAGTTCGAAAGCACGTCAAAGTGTAAGTAGATACATAGGTACAGCTCCAGCAGGAAGGTAAACGGCGTTTCCGTGCGCTGCTCTGGTTCGCCAGAAGCGGCTTAGTCATGCTGGTCACATGACCCGGAAAAACTGTCTGCGGAAGCAGACAAACGCCGGCTCTCTCAGCCTATAAAGCGAGATGAGCATCGCAACCCCGGAGTCATTTGCGACTGGGCATAATTCTCAGGGGTCCCTTTACCTTTAACATGAAAATACCCTATCCTATATTGTCGGGTGGGCTAGGATTTGTCTTTCATATATGACTGCAGGATGAGCACTTTTAGTCACTTAATGTTCTTCTTTTCTTTGGGCTGTACAGTGGTACCTCAGGTTAAGAACTTAATTCGGTCCGGAGGTCTGTTCTTAACCTGAAACTGTTCTTAACCTGAGGTACCACTTTAGCTAATGGGGCCTCCCGCTACCACCGTGCGATTTCTGTTCTCATCCTGAAGCAAAGTTCTTAACCCAAGGTACTATTTCTGGGTTAGCGGAGTCTGTAACCTGAAGTGTCTGTAACCCGAGGTACCACTGTATTTTAAATTTTGCATTGCATCTACTTTTATAACATTAAGCCACTCAGAGACATTTTGTGCAGCAATTGAATGAAACAAGCAATAGTAAAAAAATAATAACTTAAGAAAAGCAGCACAGTGTCAATTTCTCAGGGAGCAGGTGCCACGCACGCTGGTCTTAGTTTTAGATAGCTTTGGCTAAAACTCCACATTCTGCTCCCCGGTTTCCATTACGAAAATAGGTTCCTGTTACAAAGAATGGCTTCAAATGGTACCTCTGCCTCTCTTGCTAGCTGGAGGGTGTCACCTTTGCAAACTGATCGGCATTGCATTCCAAAGGCTGGAGAGAGCCCGGATCGTGAGGGACTATCAGGCTCCTTTGGTTACATCTCTGATCGCCCCTCAGGTTTGGCAAGAAAAACCACAGGCCGCAGAAAGCCATTCTCACTAATCGAGACAGCCTAAACTCCGCACACAGCATCTTAAAAAGTAGAGACATCACCTTGCCAACAAAGGTCCGTATAGTTAAACTATGGTTTTCTCAGTAGTGATGTATGGAAGTGAGAGCTGGACCATAAAGAAGGCTGATTGCCGAAGAATGGATGCTTTTGAATTATGGTGCTGGAGGAGACTCTTGAGAGTCCCATGGACTGCAAGAAAATCAAACCTCTCCATTCTGAAGGAAATCAGCCCTGAATGCTCACTGGAAGGACAGATCCTGAAGCTGAGGCTCCAAGACTTTGGCCACCTCATGAGAAGAGAAGACTCCCTGGAAAAGACCCTGATGTTGGAAAAGATGGAGGGCACAAGGAGAAGGGGACGACAGAGGACGAGATGGTGGGACAGTGTTCTCGAAGCCACCAGCATGAGTTTGACCAAACTGCGGGAGGCAGTGGAGGACAGAAGTGCCCGGCGTGCTCTGGTCCATGGGGTCACGAAGAGTCGGACACGACTAAACAACTAAACAACAACAACAAACTCTGCACAATATGATAGACACCTAGCGATGTTATGCACGGTCATTGGTAGAATTTTGCAACTGCATGCTCTTAAGCAGAAGGGGGACGTGTAGCAATGTCAACACCCACATGGCCTGCAGAGAAGCAGTGCGCTGGGCATCATGCGCTCTGCTAAGTCCCTTCCTGCAGTTTGGAGATTTACGCAAGAGCAGAGTAAGAAGAACCACGAAGGTTCATCGATTCTTCTTGAACTTTCATAGCTACAGGCATTCCTTCTGCTTTAAAGTCATAAGAACATGAGGAGATCCAAGAAGAATGGCAGACGAAATTAATGGACTATGCAGAATTGGACAAAATGACAGGAAGGATCCGAAATCTGCGGAACCAGAGATTTACAGAAGATTGGAAGAAGTATATGAACTATCTGAAGAGCAACTGTAATCAACAAATTACGCTAGTAGGACTACGAGAAGTTTTGTAAGGAGAAATATACAAAGTGTTACAAAGCAGAAAAAGATAGAGATATTGGTTATGAGTTTGAAATATAATAAGGAAAATAAGAAATGCATACTAAGAGATTAGATTGGAAAATTTTCAGACAGGACTGATGGAAGTCAAAAAAATTGAATAAGATGTAAAAGTATGTTTAATTACTGTTGAAAATGATATGTTAAAAAACTAATAAAAAATTATATATATAAAAAAAGGACATAAGGAGAGCCTGCAGGATCAGGCCAATGGCCCGTGTAGTCCAGGATCCTGTCCCCACTGCAGCCAACCAGATGCCAGATCTCACAAACAGGATGCGACCACAAGAGCCCTCTCCTTGCCTGAAGCCTTCATTATACACAAGGCTTCCTCAACCTCAGCCCTCCCGATGTTTTTGGCCTACAACTCCCATGATCCCTAGCTAGCAGGACCAGTGGTCAGGGATGATGGGAATTGTAGTCTCAAAACATCTGGAGGGCCGAGGTTGAGGAAGCCCGTTATACACCTGTCCTCTCCTGTGGTTTCCATTAACCACAGGTCTTGTTAGCTAGGGATGATGGGAGTTGTAGTCCCAAAACATCTGGAGGGCTGAGTTTGGGGGTGCCTGCTCTAAGCGGTCCCTATGTGGGGTGAAGTGAATGGTGGGGAGGCCCAGGGCAGGGCCTTTGCAGTGGTGGCTCCATATATGTAGAACTTTGCACTGAAGTGTATCTGTCCCTGTCTCTTTGGCTGGCTGACTAAGATGTACCTTTTCCAGAAGCTGTTTGAAGGAGCTATTGTGGTGTAGTGGTTAGAGGGTCAAACCAGGTTTTGAGAGACCAGGGTTCAAATCCCCAATCGGCCACAAATCTCACTGGATGGTCTTGGGCCAGTCCCTACCTCTCCTGCCTTGCAGGGGTGTTGTGGGGACACTGAGGGCCAGCTCTGAGGGCCATCTGGTGGTTCCTTCCCTGAGAGGTTACAGGGAACCAGGCAGAGGGACTTCTCGGTGGTGGCACCCACCCTGTGGAATGCCCTCCCATCAGATGTCAAGGAAATAAACAACTATCTGACTTTTAAAAGACATCTGAAGGCAACCCTGTGTAGGGAAGTTTTTTATGTGTGATGTTTTATTGTGCTTTTAATATTCTGTTGGGAGCCGCCCAGAGTGATTCGCCTGGAGCCTTCATTATACACCGTTAGGCGCCGGGCAAAAATGTTCCTTTTCAACCAGGCTTTTGGTTTATCTGATTGACATCCTATGCCCTTTTAAGATGTGTTGTTGTTGTGTGTGTGTGTGTTTTGGGGGGGGGCTATTAAGGAAATCAGCCCTGAGTGCTCACTGGAAGGACAGATCCTGAAGCTGAGGCTCCAATACTTTGGCCACCTCATGAGAAGAGAAGACTTCCTGGAAAAGGCCCTGATGTTGGGAAAGATGGAGGGCACAAGGAGAAGGGGACGACAGAGGATAAGATGATTGGACAGTGTTCTCGAAGCTACCAGCATGAGTTTGACCAAACTGCGGGAGGCAGTGGAAGACAGGAGTGCCTGGCGTGCTCTGGTCCAGAGGGTCATGAAGAGTCGGACACGACTAAACGACTAAATAACAACAACATTGGGTTGTTGTTTTCATTTTTATTATAATTTATTGTACTTTATTGGTTAAAAAACAGAGCCTAGGGCTTGCCGATCAGAAGGTCGCTGGTTCTAATCCCTGCGATGGGCTGAGCTCCCGTTGCTCGGTCCCTGCTCCTGCCAACCTAGCAGTTTGAAAGCACCTCAAAGTGCAAGTAGATAAATAGGTACCGCTCTGGTGGGAGGGTAAACGGCGTTTCCGTGCACTGCTCTGGTTCGCCAGAAGCAGCTTAGTCATGCTGGCCACATGACCCGGAAGCTGTACGCCGGCTCCCTTGGCCAGTAAAGCGAGATGAGTGCCGCAACCCCAGAGTCGGTCACGACTGGACCTAATGGTCAGGGGTCCCTTTACCTTTACCTATGTACATTATTATGTACTTTTTGATTTTGAATATTGAGACCCCCGGGTATAGGGTAGTATATAAATTCAATAAAACAACAACAACTGGGGGGCTCAGATGCAAAGGAAGACCCCAAGTGTAGGACTAAGCAAAAAGCCCCCAAAGCAAAATGCCTGCAAGATCTCATCTTCTGCAATTTCCAGCAAGGGCCATTCAGAAGCATTGATTGTGGAGCCAAAGCTCTTGCATCTTTAACAGCTGTGCAGAAGAGGGGATCTCTGCAGGTGGAACTCACTTACCTTAATTAACATATTATTACTTTCTTCCGTTTATATCCCGCCCTTCCTCCTGGAGACCAGGAGCACCTGTGGACAGTCCATCTCCTGAAATCTTAAAGGTGCCTCTTTGCATGTGGCCAGCCAAACACCATTTCTCTTGACCCTGGCTGTCATTCCCACACCAAACCACACACACACACAACTGGACCCGTGTGTGCAACACAGGCAACAAAGCCATTTCACGTGCATTCAATACACTCACAACCACACGCGTTGCCGCGAACCTGGAAGCGACGGAAAGAGGGCAAAAACAGCCCTAGGAAAGAGCGCAGAAATGGCAAAATGGGGTGAAAAGTGCCTAGCAATCCCACAAGCCTTTGCAAGTGTTTTCACAAGAGCCCTTGCACAAACCGTCGAGGTCTACGGAGCGCGTGCATTTGAGCAAGGTAGCCTGGAGGGAGAAATTGTGGTCGCTTGGTTGATTTGCCACCATTCCCACCACCAGGGCAAGCACTGCTTGTTTTTAAGAGGGTTTTTTCTAGGGTTTTCGGAGGTTTAGAGCAGGGGTCAGCAAACTTTTTGGGCTGGCCCACCGTCCCTCAGACCTTGTGGGGGAACAGACTATATTTTGAAAAAATTAATAATGAATGAATTCCTATGCCCCACAAATAACCCAGAGATGCCTTTTAAATAAAAGCACACATTCTACTCATGTTAAAACACCAGGCAGGCCCCACAAATAACCCAGAGATGTGTTTTAAATAAAAGGACACATTCTACTCATGTAAACATGCCGATTCCTGGACCATCCGTGGGCTGGACTGAGGTGATTGGGCCGCATCCGGCCCCCGGGCCTTAGTTTGCCTACCCATGGTTTAGATGCCTAAACTTGGCCCACCAGCTGTTTTGGGAATACAACCCCCATCATCGCTAGCTAACAGGACCAGTGGTCAGGGGTGATGGGAATTGTAGTCCCAAAACAGGTGGAGGGCCAAGTTTGGCCATCACTGGTTTAGAGGGTGTTTGCAGGCTTTTTCAATGGGTGTTCCCAATATACACAGAGGGTGGCGCTGTGGGTTAAACCACAGACCATAGGACTTGCTGATCAGAAGGTTGGTGGTTCGAATCCCAATGACGGGGTGAGCTCCTGTTGCTCGGTCCCTGCTCCTGCCAACCTAGCAGCTTGAAAGCATGTCAAAGTGCAAGTAGATAAATAGGTACTGCTCTGGTGGGAAGGTAAACGGCATTTCCGTGCACTGCTCTGGTTCGCCAGAAGCGGTTTAGTCATGCTGGCCATATGACCCGGAAGCTGTACGCCGGCTCCCTCGGCCAGTAAAGCGAGATGAGCGCACAACCCCAGAGTCGGCCACGACTGGACCTAATGGTCAGGGGTCCCTTTACCTTTACGTTAGCAAAAATGTATGAGTAAAGTCCAAATACCTGCTGGAAATGTAAAGAAAAAGAAGGTACTTTTTATCATATGTGGTGGTCGTGCAAAGTCATAAAAGCATTCTGGGAAATGATATATCATGAAATGAAAAAAATGTTTAAAATATCTTTTATCAAAAAACCAGGAGGATTTTCATTAGGAACTGGATATTTCAAAGGATCGGAAAAAACTTTTTATGTATGCAACAACAGCCGCGCGGATGCTAGTAGCCCAGAGATGGAAAGAAGATAAAGTTCCTAGAAATGACAAACCAAACTGTTGGACTACGCTGAAATGGCAAACTGACCGGAAAGCTCTAAGAAGACAAGAATTTTAAGAAAAAATGGGGGG
This sequence comes from Podarcis muralis, assembly GCF_964188315.1. Classification (NCBI taxonomy): domain Eukaryota; kingdom Metazoa; phylum Chordata; class Lepidosauria; order Squamata; family Lacertidae; genus Podarcis; species Podarcis muralis. The sequence continues at coordinate 5,528,227 of NC_135666.1, read as the reverse complement.
GAAACTACAATTTATTTAGGAAACCACTGTAAGCGGATGAAAACATTAGCAGGATTTTAATAACACTTGTAATGTAACAAATACTATGGACAATATGGACAGATTTAAAATATGGATTATGAAATAATATGCATCTGAAAATGTTGACAATAAAGCCCAAGGAGGGGATGGTGGGAAGTCTAAAGATTCAGAGAAATCTCTAAATGTTGATATTTATTTGGTATTGTTATAACTCTACACTTGTAAACGCAAATAAAAAATATTTTAAAAATAATAATAAAATATTGCAAACCACTCCTGGGAATATGATTGGGAACAGAGTATAAAAGCACTGATAAAAATGATTTAGTCTTACATTCACCATTAACTTAGTTTAGTCCTTGCTTGGTTATAAATGTATCAAAAGACTAAAAATATTTTGCAGATTCCAGCAAGGATTTCTGACAGGGTGTGGAACTGATAAGGGCTGGATCATTTAAACCAGAAATCAAGAAGCTTCCATACAAACTTGCTTCCTTGCCTATTTTTATACTACTTGCGAGTATATTGCCACTTTGAAAGCTGGGTTACCTGGGAGTAAGCCCCATTAAACACGGACTTACTTTTGAGTAACTTTGCACAGATTGCAGTAGATGTTAAGGTGGTCGGTGGTGTTACACAATTAAAAACATTTCCCTTTAACCAATTAATTAACCTATTCATTATTTTAGTGTTTTAAGTATCGAACACTGGCTAATGCTTTGTTTGATTTCTTCTTATAGTTCTTAACTTTTATAAAACAGAATACCAAAAAACCCCATTTAAAAAAACAACTGGTTGATGCCAAACCCTTAGCAAAGGCTGGAATCCTATGCAGAATTATTTGAAAGTCCTGTTGACCTCAATAGGTCTCAATAGGCCAAATTGCTTCCTGGAACTCAGCTGGGCTAACTTTTAAGTGGTGCTGGAGGAAGTTAGAGTTAAGAATATAGTATATAAAGCAGGGTTCAGCAAACTTTTTCAGCAGGGGGCCGGTCCAATGTCCCTCAGACGTTGGGGAGGGGCGGACTATATTTTGAGTAAAAAATAATGAACAAATTCCTATGCCCCACAAATAACCTAGAGGTGCATTTTAAATAAAAGGACACATTCTACTCATGTAAAAACACACTGATTCCTGAACTGTCCGCGGGCCGGATTTAGAAGACGATTGGGCCGGATCCTGCCCCCGGGCCTTAGTTTGCCTACCCATGGTATAAGGCATCTGTCCTTAAGTTAACCCAATCACACACCACAATCCTAAATATACTCAATAGGTTTGGTAGGCTGCCTGCAGCATACAAAAGTCAGAAAGAAATTACTTTCACTTGCTTCTACTATAAAAATTCTTGAAAGCTAATAGCTGGATAGAATCTTTGGAAAGACTGTGGGATGAAGGTATTAGTTTTACTGCATGAAGTGCACTTAACGAAAATGTGATGAAAATGATGTATAGATGGTATTTAACACCATCAAAACTTGCTAAAATGTATAAGGCAAGAGCGAGCAAGTGTTGGAAATGGAAAGAAAGGGAAGGTATATTTTACCATATGCAGTGGACCTGTAAAGAGGTAAAGGCTTTCTGGGAAACGATATATAATGAGTTAAAGAAAAGGTTCAAAAACCAGAAGCCTTTTTACTGGGAATAGTAGGTGAAGAGAAACCAAAAGAAAGATAAAAGACTGTTCACGTATTTTACAACAGCGGCAAGAATCCTTTTAGCTCCAAAATGGAAACAGCAAGAAGTACCAATGAAAGAGGAGTGGCAGATGAAAATGATGGATTTTGCGGAACTGGCGAAGCTGACGGGAAAAATCTGAAACCAGCGTGATCAAGTATTCTAAAAGGACCGGAGTAAATTTATACAATATTTGAAAGATTACTGCAAGCGATTAACATCACTAGCAGGGTTGCCTGAAAACTCGTAACGAGAAGCTCTCTCCCTTTTTATTTTAACCCAAATTTTAATGCCTTTTTGTAATGAGTGAATCTAGAATTGGGAAAAGTATATAAAATGAAATGATATAAAGGATGATTTTGAAAGCCATGAGGCGGGAGGGAAGGAAGGAAGTGGATGGACTCCAAAGAGCCAGAGAGGTAAAGTGGATAACAGTGATATGATTGTATATTATTAAATGGAAAACTGATAAAAATTACTTTAAAAAAGAAGGAAAAAGCTGGTATTTTTGTATGTTCCCAGTATTACAAGGGCACACTGGAGTGATTCTGACTACACACACATACCAGTTGTGGTCTGACTTGGCTGTAACTGCAATTGGGCTATTTTCCAACTATACTGCACCCCTAGAGAGGGTCAAGTCATAGTTGGGACTACCCGGGGTCATCTAGTCTAACCCCCTGCAATGCAGAAATCTCAGCTAAAGATTCCCGGACAGTCTTGTTATCACTGCAACGCGTTTACTCCTGTTTAAGGAAGGATCCGGCCCCGAGTCAGCGCGCGAAGAGGGGTCGCAACTTGCATACTTTCTCAACGGGAGGGAGGAGTCCCATTAAACTTGTGCGCGTAGAGGTTTCGTTTCCAAGTCTAGACCCGCATCGCCACTAACGTGAGAAACCCCTCCCGTAAGAAAGTTACGTGTTTCTTGTGTTTTTCTACTGTAAACCGCCTTGTGACCCTCGGATGAAGGGCGGTGTAGAAATTCAATTCAATAAATAAAAGCCAGCATTTTAAAAAAAGCCAAGACGCACTTACCCGGGAGTAAGTTCCATGCAGCTCAGCGGGCCTTACTCCCGAGTAAGACCTGTCCGGCAGAAGGCAAAGCCTTGAGCGGCTGGAAAGAAAAGGAAAAGAAAGCGGCGGCCGTTGGGGCTGCGATCCCAGGAGCTCGAGAGGCTAATTTAATAAATAGCAACAATCCTTGAACCTACTCGGGAGTAAAGCCCCTCCTTTGAACTCGCCGTAAAAGAAGACCGGGCGGGGGGAAACGGGCATTTGAGCCCTAACCGCAAGCAACGCCGCAGGCCGCGGGGACTCCGCGAGTAAAGCGAGGCAGTTCTCCCTGCGTGAAGCTCAGGATCAGGCCCAGAACGGGGAGGCATTTCCCCGCTTCCGCAGCTGGCGGCCACGGGACTACTCTGAAGTAAAGCGCCTCGCCGAATCGGGGCCCCCACCCCACCCCAAAGGCGAGGAATCCGTGCGCCCCCAGGCGAGGCTGCGCGCCGTGGCGCACACCTGGAGGAGCAGCGGCGGCGGCGGCGGCGTTGTCGGCGAGGCGACGGCGTCTCTCCTCCCTCGGGGCCGGGGCCGGGCCGCGAATCAGGTGCTGGGAGAGGAGGAGGAGCCGGAGCCGGAGGGCTGGCACCGGCCGTCGCCACCAGCATGGCGGAGGGAGCCGATCGCGGCGCCCGGGGGAGCTTTGCGCGCCGCTTGGAGTGAAAAGCGGCGCCGCGCGTAAAGTTGTCCTTGCGCTCGCCCGGGGGAAAAGGCGCCGCCACCGCGCCATGGATCTGGCCGCCGCGTGAGCCGGGAACGGAGGGACGGGGAGGCGCAACCGCCCCGCGCCATGGCTTCCAAGGAGCGCCTCTACGAGCTGTGGATGCTCTATTTTGCCAAGGTAGGCGCTTCCCCTTTGCGCGCGCGCTTGCGCCCCTATTTTTTTTTGGGGGGGGGGGTGAGGCTGCGCCCCTATTTTTTGGGGGGGTCTGTTTCCTTCGCCTTTGGAAACACCTGCGCCGTCTCCCCGGGAATAAAAAGGACCTCTGGTTTTGGGGGTACCTGACACCCCCCCCCCACGTCTGTTGCTTGTTAAAACCTTGCCTCTCCTCCGAATTTAATCCTTTTGTTCCTTGTTTTGCGTTTATTTGGGGTCCGTGTGTTGCACCCCTATTGTTTATTTCCTTCCCATCTCTGGGGGGTACCGGTTGCCTCCTTCTTTTGGAAAATACCCGGGGGGTGGGGTGGGGGGAAGGGAGAGGTTACCTGCTTGCTCTTAAGTTGTTTGCTCCCTCGCACCTGTCCGCTCCAAAGGAGAATCCAGGTGAATCGAGAACTCTCTTTCACCCTCGATTTACCTGCTCTTTCCTTTTGTTATCGGTTCGAGAAGAGAATCCTTCCTCCCCACGCCCCCACTCCATCAGTTTGCTCCCCACCGACCTCTGCTTCTCCTTCGCACCTTTTGGGGGGCACCTGCGGCACCCCACAAATCGGCTCCAATTTCTACTTTTGTCTTGGCAAGCTCCCAACACCATGCCTTCCTTGGAGCGAACATCTTTCTCTTTCTCTACCCCCCCCCCCTTTTCAAAACACTGAAGTCAGACCACAACACCTGTTACCTGCGGTTTTAAAAAAAACCACCACCACCAATCCTCTGGCTTGGAGATGCTCAGAATTTGAACCCGGCACCTCCTGTACCACTTCCAAGTCTCGCTCCAAGTCTCCTGCACTCTACTTGGGTTACCTGCAGTCCATAATGTTCCTTACCTTGTTCCACCTGTCACCCCTTTTTTTGTTCCACCTGTCCATCCCCCCCCAAAATATTATATGCTCCTTGGAAAGTTCCCTTTGGTGTTGCGGTTCAGGATCCATGACTCCTCTTAAGCCCTACGAAGTTAGTCATCGTGTCCCTTTAACTTCAGTAGGCCTACTCTTGAGAAGGTACAAACTTTCTGCCTTAAGTTTATTGGAGGGGACAGTGTCCATTTTCTGACCCCCTGCTGATTCACCCCCCAAAAAAAAACTTCCTGGTGTGAGTGACTTTGGACCCAATCCATCCCCCTTTGCACCTGTTAACCCCCCAGTTTCTTTCTTTCACCTGGGACATCATGCCTGGAAGAGGCGATTTTTTTTCCAGTGGGAAACTCTGGGTGGACCTTTAGTTTGCAGATAATATAATCCCATCCATCTCCAATGCGTTTCATGGGGTGCTCCCCCAACTCTCCCACAATTACCTGAAATCCCTGCGCTTTCTATTCCTCCTCGCCAATTCTCCCGGCGCAATGTCTTTAAAGCACCAAAGAAATCTTAATTCCTTTGCTTCCCTCTTCTTGGGCTGTGGGTTCCTATTTTGGGGTGGGGGGTGGGTATCTGTAGCTGCCAGAAAAAAAAATCCCTAAAGGGGAGCATTTGCTGGGGGTGGGGGAGAGAAAACACCAGGCGCCGGGCTCTCCTTTGCCTATCCATCCCCTTCGCCGTCTGATGCAAAATAGAATTGCAAATTTTTGCAACCCCCTGCGGGTTCCAGTCGGAGAGCAGGAAGGTGCGCTTTCTATTGTGACCTGTGTGTGGTGGATTTGGGGAACCGCGGAGCAAGTGTGCGATGCGCGGGGGGGGGGGTAGTGGTTTGGTTTGGATTGGATGGCCGTCAGGTCACCCCCCCCACACTTTCCTTGGGGACGGAATCTCGGCGATTCACTCTGTGCAAAAACCATTGTTCCTTTTGCAAGGGCAAGGAGAAGCAAAGGTTCGTTTTTTGTGAGTTTCTCCCCCCCATTTCCCTCCTTCCCAATTAACACCCCCCCCAAAAAAAAACCCCAAACCTGAAGCAGGCCCTTAGGGAATAGCGGCGTGGGAGAGTCGAATAGCTAGTCTACTTCCTGGGTCCCTTTGCTGTGTGTGTGTGTGTGTGTGTGTGTGTGTGTGTGTGTGTGTGTGTGTGTGTGGTTTTTGGCTGCTTTTTTTGGACGGGCTTTTGTTCTTTATCTCCTTTTCCTTTTCTCCATTTAAAAAAAAGGGGGGGGGTGGCCGCCTCACGAATGTTTGCATGTGCCCACTCCAGAGACACACACGTGTGTGTGTGTGTGTGTGTGTGTGTGTGTGTGTGTTTTGTCCGGATCCTTGGGCTGGGTTTTTTGTTTGTTTCTGCTCTTAAATAAATAAATTAAAGACACAATAGCCTGGAGAAGTTTGCATGGGAGGCGGCTCCGAGCAAAGGCATGACCTCCCTCGGAAATCCTGCTTCTTGTGTGTGTCAGCCTGCAAAGCATCTCTCCTCCCGAGGGCCAGGGAGGGGTCCCTTGCACGTTAATTTGTGCAGGTCGCAAATTAAGAAATTATTATTTAATTGGAAAAGCATATCCTGCTCTTGCCGACTCTGCTCAATAATAATAATAATAAGAACAACAACTTATTTATACTCCACCCATCTGGCTGAGTTTCCCCAGCCACTCTGGGCGGCTTCCAACACTAATAATAATAATAATAATAATAATAATAATAATAATAATAATAATAATAAATTAATAAAATTATTTATACCCTGCCCATCTGGCTGGGTTTCCCCAGCCACTCTGGGTGGCTTCCAACAGAACGCTAAAATACAATAACCTATTAAACATTGAAAGCTTCCCTAAACAGGGCTGCCTCCAGATGTCTTCTAAAAGTTTGGTAGTTTGACATCTGGTGGGAGGGCGTTCCACAGGGCAGGTGCCACCACCGAGAAGGCCCTCTGCCTGGTTGCCTGTAACTTGGCTTCTCGTGGTGAGGGAACCGCCAGAAGGCCCTCGGCGCTGGACCTCAATGTCCGGGCAGAATGACGGGGGTGGAGACGCTCCTTCAGGTCTACTGGGCCGAGGCCGTTTAGGGCTTTAAAGGTCAGCACCAACACTTTGAATTGTGCTCGGAAACGTGCTGGGAGCCAGTGTAGGTCTTTCAAGACCGGTGTTATGTGGTCTCGGCAGCCGCTCCCAGTCTGGCTGCCACATTCTGGATTAGTTGTATTTTCCGGGTCACCTTCAAAGGTAGCCCCACGTAGAGCGCATTGCAGTAGTCCAAGCGGGAGATAACTAGAGCATGCACCACTCTGGAGAGACAGTCTGCAGGCAGGTAGGGTCTCATCCTGCGTACCAGATGGAGCTGGTAAACAGCTGCCCTGGACACAGAATTGACCTGTGCCTCCATGGACAGCTGTGAGTCTAGAATGACTCCCAGGCTGCGCACCTGGTCCTTCAGGGGCAATAGTCACCCCATTCAGGACCAGGGAGTCCTCCACACCTGCCCGCCTCCTGTCCCCCAAAACAGTACTTCTGTCTTGTCTGGATTCGCTATATGTTTACAGCACATTTAATGCACTTGGCTTCCCTCGGAAAAGCCCGGGAGCTGTAGTTTACCACGCGCAGTGCTACAACTCCCGGCACCCTTGACAAACTACATTTCTCAGCATTATTTTCAGGAAGCTGTGTGCTTTTAATATAGGGTGCGTATGCAGCCTGCACGTTCTCAGTGACCATGGAATGAAGAGGGGGAATTGGCAGGGCTGGGAAACTGGAGAGAGGGCAATGGAATGGAGTGCCTTAGGAAAGGGAGTGGCTGGCGGGGACCAGGAATGTGAAACACTCCACGTTGCGACCTTTCCCTGCAGGGGTTGATGATTTACTGCAGGTTTTGCCAACCTGGTGCCCTGAGATGTTTTGAACCATCAACCCATTTAAGGACCATCAGTGTTTAAGGTCAGTGTTGGTGCTGACCTTTAAAGCCCTAAACGGCCTCAGTCCTTTATACCTGAAGGAGCGTCTCCACCCGCATCGTTCAGCCCGGACACTGAGGTCCAGCTCCGAGGGCCTTCTGGCGGTTCCCTCACTGCGAGAAGCCAAGTTACAGGGAACCAGGCAGAGGGCCTTCTCGGTGGTGGCACCCGCCCTGTGGAATGCCCTCCCACCAGATGTCAAAGAGAAAAATAACTACCAAACTTTTAGAAGACTTCTGAAGGCAGCCCTGTTTAGGGAAGCTTTTAATGTTTAATAGGTTATTGTATTTTAGTGTTTTGTTGGAAGCTGCCCAGAGTGGCTGGGGAAACCTATCCAGATGGGCGGGGTATAAATAATACATTATCATCATCATCATCATTATCATTATTATTAACTTTCTCCCCCACCTAGCTACTCCTTATACACCCCTTCCAAAATCTACTCTGAAGGGCTGGGTGAACCCTAGAATAGATTTAGGGGTTCACATGGAAAGGAGATGAGAGAAAGGGGAGTTTCCTTGAGTGAATGTAACTTTTTCGCTGGGTACCACACAGGGAATTGTATCAAACCAAGCTTTACTTAGGGTAGACCCCTTGGAAATGGATGGGCCCAGGTTTTCCGTGTCCATTCACAAAATAAACGAGTTTATTTTGAGTAGGGCGAACATTGAACGCAACCCAGTAATTAGGAAACTTGACAGTTTCAAAATCGTGATTAATGTTTTCACAGGTCATTGTCCCCTCCGAGTGTGTGAATCGGGAGATCGCAGGCAGTGATTTGGGTTGTTGGAATTTATTCCTCAACAGTTTTCAGTACAGGTGATAAGAGTCTGAGACTCTGCATCTCAGGGTGGTGGGTTTGAATCCTGCGTTGGGCAAAAGATTCCTGCATTGCAGGGCGTTGGACTAGATGACCCTCGGTGTCCCTTTGAACTCAAATTCTGTGATTCTAAGAAAAGGAAGGATCTGCTGTTGTCTTTTAAATGTTTCCAAATACAGTATTCCAGGTGACACCTCTACATAACAGAATGCTTAAATCACATTAAGTGTGCCTTAATTTCCCCCCTTTAGTTATTTCGGGTTAAATACTTGTGGAATGTCCGGCGGAGGCAGCATAGCGAGCGTCAGACTTGGAAGACCCGAGTTCGAATCTCACTCGGCCCATGGAGCTCACTAGATGTGACCGTGGGCGCCACTCACCGCCTCTCAGCCGAACCTACCCATAGCTGTCAACGTTTTCCCTTTTTTAAAGGGGAATTCCCTTATTCCGAATAGGATTCCTCTCAAGAAAAGGGGAAAGTTGACAGCTATGAACCTACCTCGCAGAGCTGTTGTGGAGATTAGATGGGGAGGGGGGGAGAACCGTGGGTGTTGAATAAATAAATAACGAGACCAAAAAGCAGCGTGGACTTTTATTTTTAGCCTTGTTTGCCGAAAGAGATCCTTTGTTTTCCAACCTCCTCAGGCAACAATGACCTGAATTAGGGCTGGATTTGCCAAGACCCTCGTTGGACTAGTGGAGGGATGAGCTGGGGAATTTCCAGTCTCAAGACACAGATCTAGGGCAGCTCCCTTGTACGGGGGCACGTATTGCGTTCAGAAGGTCGCGGGTTCAAATCCGGGTACCCCCCTCTGCCTTTCGTCCTGCATTGTGGAGAATAGCCCCGATCTTGCCTTCCTGGGTAGCAGCAGAGACACAAACCAAGCGACGTGTGCCGAGCCTTTTCAAACCCTCAAAAAAGTGTTGTGAGGTTTATTTATTTATTTTTAAAATATTTTTTATTAGGAATTTCAACAAGACATTTTATCAACAAACATATCAACCTTAATCCCCCCTATTTCCCCCCTCCCCATAAAATAACCCCCCCCCTCCAGACTTCCCTCAGCTCCTCTCTCTGGTTTATCAACAAATGTTATTCTCTGCATGTTACAAAATTGTATGGATCCTTAATTTACCTAACTGACTATTGTCAATAAAAAAGTTTGCGAGTCTTTATTCAAAACCTGCCAAGGAGTCCAGTTCATTTTGTTGCTTCTTTAAGTACAGTGGTACCTCGGGTTACATACGCTTCAGGTTACAGACTCCGCTAACCCAGAAATAGTACCTCGGGTTAAGAACTTTGCTTCAGGATGAGGACAGAAATCGTGCTCCGGCAGCGCGGCAGCAGCAGGAGGCCCCATTAGCTAAAGTGGTGCTTCAGGTTAAGAACAGTTTCAGGTGAAGAACGGACCTCCGGAACGAATTAAGTACTTAACCCGAGGTATCACTGTACTTTGTAAAAGGTTCCCATTCATCTTTAAAGTCACAGTTGTCCCGTAGTTTATGTGTCAATTTTGCCAATTCTGCATAGTCCATCCGTTTTTCTTGCCATAGTTCTTTAGTCGGGATTTCCTCGTTCTTCCATCCCTGTGCTATTTAGACTCTTGCCGCCGTTGTCGCATACAAAGTGAGGTTTAAAGGATGTTCTCTCACTTACGGCTCACCGTTCTTGCAATGCTGAAACCGGGATCCCAGCGCGTTTCAAAAAATGCACCTGCTGCCTTCAGTCTGGATAGCCGTCGGAATTCTAGAATTCTAGGGCACCCCAAGGCTCATCTAGACCAGTGTTTCCCAACCTTTTTTGGGCAAAGGCACACTTGTTTCATGAAAAAAATCTCGAGGCACACCACCATTAGAAAATGTTTAAAAAATTAACTCTGTGCCTATATTGACTATATATAAACTTTTACTTATGTAAAAAAAAATAAAAAAATAGTAACAGCATAGAAGGCAATGGTTAGGCTAGCATCCCTCTTCCAAATATGCTAGGTTTTTATTTGCAGGGACTGTTCTACATGGGAAAGCATTCAGCACTGTCATTCTCCCATCTGCCATCTGAATTGGTACTATTCTGGGTCAACTTACTCTGCTGCATGTGTGGATGAAAATGGCACCAAGTGTGGGGGAGGGGGCAGAACAGGTTTCAGATACAGGATATTAAGCATACACGTACTTCAGATTGAACTGGTTGCTTGCTTTGCAAGTTTTCATTTCCCAAATGACTGCCTTGGCAAGCGCAATACCTACCAGGCTCAACGCCGGTCTCGCGCTGCCGCTTCCCGCGCTCTCAAGGACCCGGGAGGAGGAAGGCGTGAAGGGAATCCCGAAGGCGTGAAAACCTTGCGCATGCGCAGGCCTTCCGCCTGCGACAGCCCAGTAGGCCGGCCGAAGCGAGCGGCGATGGGATGTGGGAGGGAGGGAGCTCGCCGCCCCGCGTGTGCCTATGTGGGGCACGTTACAGCCCCGTGACGTCAGCGCCACGCAGGCAGCCAGGCAGGCAGACGGCGAGAGCCCCGCACTGGGCGGCCTCTCCTTGCTGCCGCCGCCCCGCCTCTCGCCGCCCGACTCGCCCGCCTCCCTCCCACGGCACACCAGGCAACGTCTCGCGGCACACTAGTGTGCCGCGGAACACCGGTTGGGAAACACTGATCTAGACCAACCCGGCTTGCAATGCAGAAATCGCAGATATTATTTATTACGCTTGGGCCCCACATTCCTTCAAAGAATTTGAGGCGACGCCTACAGTTTCTGTCTCTGTTTTTGCCGCACAACGACCCTGTAAGGTAGGCTGGTTTGAGAGGCAGCACTTTGCTCAAGGCCACACACCCAGTGAGTTTCGTGGCAGAGAGCCGGGGATTCAAACAATGGTCTCTCGTAGGTCCTAGTCTGACACTCTTAACGCAGCCATGGGACCCTGGATGCCGTTGGACTACGACTCCCATTGTCCCTAGCCAGCAGGACCAGCGGTCAGGGATGATGGGAATTGTAGTCCCAAAACAGTTATATTTAACAGATATATTAAGAAAAAAGTTTAATTATGATAAAAGTGTGTATTGGCATTAAATAACTGGCAATAAGTAATATGGAATAGACAGGAGGTTGGGTCTTTAGTGTTAAGACCAATTTATGTTTTATTGTTTAAGAAAATTATGTTGTTTTTTCTTTTTTTAAAAAAATTAAATTTTCCACAATTATAACAAAAACCACAGAGCAAAATAACACACGAAAACAGGAAAAAAGGAAAATTACAACATTATAGAAGAAAGAAAAAGGAACAATAAACAAATAAAGAATAAAAACAGACTTAATTCTTTAAATATCCCACCTTTTTAAACCTCTTAATTGACTTCCTAGTCCCTCCCTTCTGAGTTTCCTTATATGTTAAGAAAATTATGTGTCTATGGTTATTCCTGTGTGTAATATGGTATTTGTGTTTTTTCGTTTTTTCTTGCAATATCAATAAAAATAAAATAAAATAAAATAAAATAAACAATTGGGGGGAGGGCCGAGTTTGAGAAAGCCGGCTCTAGCCACTACAGCACACTGTGCAACACAAAAAGTTTATGAAAGGGCTGCTTTCCTCTCTGTCACATTGACAGTTCTGGCTGTTTTGCCCTCCCCAAAATCACTTCCCTCTCCGGAGATCAGAACCGGGAGCAGGGAGGTCAGGGCAGCTGCCGTTGCGAGTTCGAGAGTTGCCACTTCAGGGAAGGAGATTGTCTGTCTGGGCTCTGGGCTGCTTGTCTGAGGTTACTTGAGGGATCGGGTCTCGGATCGCTGAATACAGGAGACAAAATATTTCCCGGCCTTCTCTGCAGACTCTCGTTTCAGGGCCAAACCAACAGAACAGTTTCCCAGATATTTCTTCCCCTCTTCTCTACCTCCCCTTTTTTTTTTGGCTACCGTCCCTCCGTTAGGCAAATTGTGTCCCCTACAACAAGATCTTTGTTTTCATTCTGCAAAAAGAAGAAAAAAAGCGAAAACTGCCCGGGCGAAGGGGAATTCCTCTCTCTGTTGTTGTTGTGTTGAAGAGGAAGCCAATGTAGCTTGCAGAATACTAATAAAGCCAATTGAGGAAAATAAACAAGATCTGATTTGCTTGGAATAAGCATCTGCAAAAATAAATATATATATTTAAAAAGAATACTCAGGGTGGTGGTGCCTCCGTTGCGCCGATCAGAAGAGCAATGGCAGAAGAGGTAAAAAAAAAAAAAAAAAGGTTTAAATAGAGATAAAGAATTGGGTCGCTCTGGTCTTTTCGTTTCGTTTTCTGCTCCGGGTCGTAAATTAACAAATTGACTTTTTATATGAAGGTTAAGATGCGGGGTTCATTTACTGGTCTGTTTTGCTGTGCCTGCTCTCAGTTGAATTTGTCTGGTATCCTTTTAAAGCCACGGGGGTTTGTCTCATCCCTACTTCTAAGCTCATCCAAGTCATCGGCCGTCACCGCATCTTGTGGCAGGGAGTTCCGCAGGGTGCACTGGGAGAAGGAGCCCTTCCATGGAGACGCGTGTAGTAGCTCAGAGGTAGAGCATCGCTTTTCCCACAGAAGGACTCGGACTCTGGCTCATAGCTGTCAACCGTCCCTTATTTGGCGGGAAACTCCCTTTTCCCAGCGCCGTGTCCCGCTGCTGTCCCTTACTGATGATGTCCCTTAAATTTCCCGGGTTTCAAAGGAAGCAGCTCCTCTCCCTCCCTCCCTGCTGGCCAGGGAGGAGTGAGGCTCCAGCTGTGTTGCTTGGCTGCGTTGCTCACCCAATAAGGAGTCTAAGAACGACTGGGGGGTGGAGCTTGCATGCCTTGTGCCGATCAAATCAACCGCCTTGCCTGGGGACTCGCCTTTGCTCAGCGCTTCCCAGCGGAGAGGTGACGGTGGTTTTCCTTGCTGCATCCCCTTTGCTGGGTTGCTGCACTGTGGGAACCACTGCTTGAGGCTTTGTTTGGCTGCTGGCTGGGCTTTCTGCCTTTGGCTCGGAGGGGCTCAGAAGTTGAACATACCTGTGTTCTGAAAATCCCTTATTTTGGCTGCTGATCCCGTATTTTCGAGGCTGCTGGTCCCTTATTTTCAAATCTGTAAGTTGACAGCTATGGGCGAAGGACTCCTTCCATGGAGTTGCTCAGAGGTAGAGCACCTGCTTTTCTCACAGGACTCAGACTCTGGCTGGTGTTTTCAGGAAGCGATAGGAAGACCTGCTGCCGGAAATTGCGGGAAAGTTTCTGCCAATCAGTGTAGGCAACATTGAGCGAAATGAATCTGCGAGTCTGAGCTAGACGCATCAAAGCCAACTCTCTCTCTCTCTCTCTCTCTCTCTCTCTCTCTCTCTGCATGTCTATTGACAGATTATTTGGTTTCTCTACCTCTTTTGTGGGACGCGGGTGGCGCTGTGGACTAAACCACAGAGCCTAGGGCTTGCTGATCAGGAGGTCGGCGGTTCGAATCCCCGCGACGGGGTGAGCTCCCGTTGCTCGGTCCCTGCTCCTGCCAACCTAGCGGTTCAAAAGCAAGTAGTCAAAGTGCAAGTAGATAAATAGGTATCGCTCCGGCGGGAAGGTAAACTGCGTTTCCGTGTGCTGCTCTGGTTCGCCAGAAGCAGCTTAGTCATGCTGGCCACATGACCCGGAAGCTGTACGCCGGCTCCCTCGGGCAATAAAGCGAGATGAGCGCAGCAACCCCAGAGTCGGTCACGACTGGACCTAATGGCTAGGGGTCCCTTTACAACTTTACTAGCATCTCTCAGTATTGTGAACGACACCAAACTTACCTTTGGTTGGTATCTCCATGAACTTACCTAAAAAGATAAAGAAAACAAAAGTCTGAGTTAAGCACTTGCAAAATCCATTGAAATCAGACATTATAAGTTCAGCTTAGGTTGGGTAGTTCACAAGTCTCTGTGGCTTTGCATAAGGTTTTGCATTTTTATCAGAAGTTGGATAAAGAATGTATAATCATTTTGGTAATTGATGTGTGTATATTAGTCGCCAACATGTTGCATGAGTCCCCAATCTCAGCCTGATTCCTGTCTTCCGGGTTAGCTCCCAAGTGTGCAAATTTGACTTCTAAAGGGCGTTGCATTTTGCGAGTGACTCTTTGGAGGAAATGGAAAATATTTTTGCAGCGCCCTAGTTGTCTGGGAGTCCTTCATATCATCGGGTTTTTCACCTTGACTTGCTGCTGTCAAATGCCTGGTTGCCTGAGCTAAAGCCTGAGTTGAGCTGCTTCTCTGAACCACACGACGGACGCAGGTTCATTCCTGATAACCGCCTTGACTATAAACTGCTCCGCGTGAAACTCAAAGCGACGGCGAGAGCCATTTCCAGAAGGCCTGCAGCGGTCTCAGGAAAGTGATGATCGTTACGCTCGCCGGGAGCTTCTAAAAATCTTGCTTCCCCTTGGCTCTTAACCTCAATTTATTTAATTGGCCCCAGTCCAAGCATGGCAGAGAAATGCACGCAGCCTGTTCGTGTTCAAAATTCGCCAGGCGCATTTTGCACCTGGCTATCAGACAAAGGGACGCGGGTGGCGCTGTGGGTTAAACCACAGAGCCTAGGGCTTGCCGATCAGAAGGTTGGCGGTTCGAATCCCCATGACGGGGTGAGCTCCCATTGCTCAGTCCCAGCTCCTACCAACCTAGCAGTTCGAAAGCACGTCAAAGTGCAAGTAGAGAAATAGGTACCGCTCCGGCAGGAAGGTAAACGGCGTTTCCATGCGCTGCTCTGGTTCGCCAGAAGCGGCTTAGTCATGCTGGCCACATGACCTGGAAGCTGTACGCCGGTTCGCTTGGCCAATAAAGTGAGATGAGCGCCACAACTCCAGAGTCGGTCACGACTGGACCTAATGGTCAGGGGTCCCTTTACCTTTTTTCTCAGACACTTGCGATCAATTGAGGATGCCTGGACATCTGGATGGTGCCTGACGTCTCCACCATCTGGAGCTGCGTGCCTGGGGATCCTTGGATCGGGGCCGTTTTCACACACTAGCAACACATCCTGTAGAATTCAATCCGTTCTATTTTATCTGCGCCATCAGAATGAATTTCGGGAACCAAATTGCTTTTTCCGCCCAGCCTGAGCAGGAGCAGTCACCGTTAGGAATAAAGAGGTCGGAATCAGCCAATATATAGGTGAACTGTCCCTGCCTCAAGTGACTTTTCTTCTCAAAGCTCTTAACCAAGCTCAAGGTTGTCAGCTGAAGTAGCCAGACGATCAACTTAGAATCAAGCGCAGTCAGTCCATTATAGTGCTACCTTGGTTCGCAAACGCCTTGGTTCTCAAATGCCGAAAACCCGGAAGTAAGTGTTCCAGTTTCCGAACGTTTTTCAGAAGCCGAACGTCTGATGCGGCTGTCGGCTATTGTTTCCGCGATGCCTACACCAATCAGAAGCTGCGCCTTGGTTTTCAAACGTTTCGGAAGTCAAACGGACTTCCAGAACGGATTAAATTTGGCGCTTTTGTTTTTGCTATTTTTTATGTTTTTGTTTGTGTGGCTTTTTCATTTTTCTGACTGTGGCTTGTTTTTCGTTTTACGATTGATTGATTGCGTGACTGCGGAAATGGATCAAAGCCCCCCATCCAAACAATGACCATCATCAGTGCAGGTAAGAAAAAAAGTTAATTTTAATTTTTATCATCTGCAGTACTGTCTTATTTATTTTATAGTACAGTACATTGATTATTGCTTTCATTTTATGGATCAATGGTCTCGTTAGATAGTAAAATCCATGTTAAATTGCTGCTTTGGGGTTGTTTTTAAAAGTCTGGAATGGATTAATCCGTTTTGCATTACTTTCTATGGGAAAGTGAGCTTTGGCTTTGGAACACTTTGGTTTTGGAACGGACACCTGGAACGGATTAAGTTTGAGAACCAAGCTACCACTGTATTTGGAAAATTAGGCTTTAGTCTTGCCCCAAAATGACAACTAGACATTCTGTTTTGGTGACTGTAACCGTGGTTTAAGGAGCCATTTGCTACCTAGCTTATCTATCAAGTATCTTCAGTTAATTCTTTGTGTGAGGAAAATTAGTGTGACGAGGCGTCATTGGACTTCCATGGGAAGAAGGATAATGGGAGCAAGAGATCTGGAGGAATTTGACAGGTTGGCTGGCCTGAGGGCTGTCTTAGGAGGAACATGGTTCTAGAAGATCAATTTATTCCATTTCTGGACAATCCATCGACCAAAGTCCTCTTGGAGATTGGCGAAAATCAATAAAATACACAAACGGCGTCAATAAAACGATCACTTGGAAATCAGAGAAACCCCGCCGGCCGGCATAAAAATGATATTGAGAGCAGCATAGGAACGGACTGGTTTAAAATTGAATTGAAACCAGGCAAAAGTCCACGAGAGCAATCCCTTCTGCAGTTTCCAGAAATTGAATATCCCTATGTTATGAATGGGACGCGGGTGGCGCTGTGGGTTAAACCACAGAGTCTAGGGCTTGCCGATCAGAAGGTAGGCGGTTCGAATCCCCACGACGGGGTGAGCTCCCGTTGCTCGATCCCAGCTCCTGCCAACCTAGCAGTTCAAAAGCACATCAAAGTGCAAGTAGATAAATAGGTACCGCTCCGGCGGGAAGGTAAACGGTGTTTCCGTGCGCTGCTCTGGTTCGCCAGAAGCGGCTTAGTCATGCTGGCTACATGACCCGGAAGCTGTACGCCGGCTCCGTCAGTGAATAAAGTGAGATGAGCGCCGCAACCCCAGAGTCAGTCACGACTGGACCTAATGGTCAGGGGTCCCTTTTACCTTTACTTTATGTTATGAATGGTCTGTGTCACCATTAAGAAAAAGAGGTTGGTATAGGCCAATATAGATGTGAACTGTCCCTGGATCAAGTAACTTTTCTTCTTTAAGTTCTCAAACCTAGCTCAAAGCTTTCCTCTGAACCAGGCAGATGTTTAATTGACAATCCATCACCGTCAGTATTTCGTTTGAAAAATAACACTTTAGAGCTGTCTTACCCCAAAATGGCAACCAGACATTTTGGCGACTGGTTTAAGGAGCCATTTGGCACCTAGCTTATGTGAAAATGTTCAGGATATTTATTAATATCCTTCCTAACTTGTGCTAGCAAGTTCCTTTGCTTATCAGAGTTGCATTCCCCCTTTTACATGCACAGTGGATAGCTGGTTGCAGGCTCGTGTGAGCCTCTCACTGTTACACTATTTAGTCTGTCTCGGACTGAATTGTACGTTTCTGGTAAGTTCCCTTGAATCCCTCTTAAAAGAATAAAGGCGCCACAATCTTAATCAAAGTCAATAAAAGAAGTTTACTCACATCAGTTCACGGTTGGATTCCTGAAGGCAGACTTAGTTACAAGTATGTACGTGTGGATCTACCCTGTATGGGGGAATAATCCCAGTGCTTCTGCTAGCTGAGAGCTAGCAGAGCAGTCCTAGCTAGAAGCTGGTCAAAGGAAGAAGGAAGTCAAAAAGAAAAGCTGGGTGACTTCTGCTTTTGTTACCTGGACAGGTAAGGTCACGCCCTTCTATCGCATGCAAAAGGAAGGATGCTCCAGCCAGGAGGAACAAGAAGTTTCAACTGGCTGGAGCAAACATTCCCTTGCATGTCCACTCTAGGAAAACAAGGAATGCTTTACTTGACTGCTCCCAGTGGATTCCATCCCACAGTTTATACAGTGATACCTCGGGTTGCATACGCTTCAGCTTACAGACTCTGCTAACCCAGAAATAGTACCTTGGGTTAAGAACTTTGCTTCAGGATGAGAACAGAAATCGTGCTCCGGCGGCAGCGGGAGGCCCCATTAGCTAAAGTGGTACCTCAGGTTAAGAACCGTTTCAGGTTAAGAACGGACCTCGGGAACGAATTAAGTACATAACCAGAAGTACCATTGTATATCTGAGTTTCTAACCCTGCAGTTAAGGACCAGGCTGGTGCCATATTTATTGCTTCACCCCCGTTCCTAGAAGCTGTGCTCCATTATGCATCTCCCAGACCCCGGATGCTTGCAATTGCCACCTGAACTGCATGTGCTCATATTTTGGGTGATGCGGGCCCGAAAAGCACGAGCTGCTTTCTCGTTTCCTCATTCTCACTGAGGATGGGGCCCCCGCAGTAGCCCCGTTCCTTCTTCTCCGGGCGGCAGTCGATCGCTCGTTCCTTCGTAAAGAATAATTAACAATCTCTGATCATAAACATGCTAGGCTGCCTGTCAGTAAAGATTACCCCTGCGGATGTGATCTGCAAGTTGGCTGGTGTTTTGAGTTTTTTGAGCCTAGAATCCATTGCTCTGATCAGAGCCATCTTTCCCATTGGTCTTAGTGGTGCGTTGCACCAGAGCACCGGCCTCTCGGGGCGCAGAGGACATTTTCAACCCCCTCCCTCCTTGCCTGGACACTGAGGTCCAGCTCTGAGGGCCTTCTGGCGGTTCCCTCCCTGCGAGAAGCCAAGTTACAGGCAACCAGGCCGAGGGCCTTCTCGGTGGTGGCACCTGCCCTGTGGAACGCCCTCCCAGCAGATGTCAAAGAGAAAAACAACTACCAGACTTTTAGAAGGCATCTGAAGGCAGCCCTGTTTAGGGAAGCGTTTAATGTTTAACAGACCCCTGTATTTTAATACTTTGTTGGAAGCCACCCAGGGTGTTTATATTCCTACAAGGAGGGACGTGAGTGGCGTTGTGGGTTAAACCACAGAGCCTAGGACTTGCCGATCAGAAGGTCCGCGCTTCAAATCCCCATGATGGGTTGAGCTCCCGTTGCTCGGTCCCTGCTCCTGCCCACCTAGCAGTTTGAAAGCACCTCAAAGTGCAAGTAGATAAATAGGTACCGCTCCGGCGGGAAGGTAAACGGTGTCTCCATGTGCTGCTCTGGTTCGCCAGAAGCGGCTTAGTCCTGCTGGCCACATGACCCGGAAGCTGTACGCCGGCTCCCTCGGCCAATAAAGCGAGATGAGCGCCGCAACCCCAGAGTCGGTCACGACTGGACCTATTGGTCAGGGGTCCCTTTACCTTTACCTATTCCTCCAAGGACACATGGTTCACCCCTTTCCTTAATTCATCTCTACAACGACCCTGTGAGGTAGGTTAAGGGGCTTTCACTGACTCCAGGCTCACCCAGGGAACTTAAGGACTGAGTGGGGATTTGAACCCTGATCTCCCAGGTCCTAGTCTGACACTCTAACCACTGCAACCTCCTAGAGTCCTTCCGTGATGGGGCAGCTCTCATCAGTAGGTGAGCAGGGTTGACTGCAACCCCATTCTTCGGGAATTTCGAAGATGTGGAAGTCCCCTCGCTTTCCCCCTACAACTCCGGGGGGGGGGGGGACTGAAACAGGAGGAAGAGGATTGAAATGGTATCCAGTACTTGTTTTCTTGTCAAACCTAAGCTTATGTTACTGGTTTGCCAGCATAAGATGTCATTTATAACTTGACATATAAAGCTGTGCTATTTAAAATGTATGTGCCATTTGCAGAGCAATCCATCGCCTGGTTTTGCAGAAGCACGTTCCACTCTGTTTAGCAGAGTTTGCTCCCGGATAAGTCAACACACGGACTGCAGCCTCAAAGCTTGCAAACGCCTTTATACCTTCTGTATAACAAAAATTGCAAATATACCTGATACAGGCAGCAGGAGGAGAAAATTGCAAGCTCCTGCGACTTGTGCACCATAGCCTTTGCCGCCAGAGAAGCAGGAAAATGCAGAAGGCGTTGAAAGTAAAAACACCTGCCAGATCAGGGATGGGAAATTTGTGGTTCTTCAGAAGTTGCTGGATAATCCACAAGCCCCTTTGAGCATTGTTGTGTTTTGTTTGTGAGCTGAAAGCAGCAACACTGGGTTGCATTTGCTGGACTGATACCCGTTCTGGATATGGGATAAATCAGGGAACACTGGAGATTTCTGCTCCTGTTTCCATTCAGAACATGAGAAGAGGTTGCTGGATCAGGCCAGTGGCCCTTCTTGTTTGCCAGAGGCCTGGGAAACCCACAAGTAGCAGCCAAGTGCAAGAGTCCTCTGTGAATTTGTCTACTCCTAGGTTAACCAGCATCTTTAAAAGCAGAGACATCACCTTGCCAACAAAGGTCCGTATAGTTTAAGCTCTGGTTTTCCCAGTAGTGATGTATGGAGGTGAGAGCTGGACCATAAAGAAGGCTGATCGCCGGAGAATTGATGCTTTTGAATTATGGTGCTGGAAGAGACTCTTGAGAGTCCCATGGACTGCAAGAAGATCAAAGCTCTCCATTCTGAAGGAAATCAGCCCTGAGTGCTCACTGGAAGGACAGATCCTGAAGCTGAGGCTCCAAGACTTTGGCCACCTCATGAGAAGAGAAGACTCCCTGGAAAAGACCTTGATGTTGGGAATGATGGAGGGCACAAGGAGAAGGGGACAACAGAGGACGAGATGGTGGGACAGTGTTCTCGAAGCTACCTGCATGAGTTTGACCAAACTGAGGGAGGCAGCGGAAGACAGGAGTGCCTGGCGTGCTCTGGTCCAGGGGATCACGAAGTGTCGGACACAACTAAACAGGTTAACCTAGGTTGGTCGCCACCACTGCTTCCTGCACAGGTGAGTTCCACAGTTTAACTGCACAAAGAAGTACTTTCTTTTGACTGCTCTGAGTCTTCCAGCCTCCGGCTTCCGTGGATCTTCACAGGTTCTAGTGTCGTGAGATAATTCTGTGAGAATTCACATATATCCAGCCCAAGAACGTTGGAATCTTAAGAGTTGGAAGGGACACCTGAGGGTCATTGAGTCCAACTGCAGGAATCTCAGCTTGGAGAGCTGCTGCCAGCCAGAGCCTAGACCCTCCTTCCTCCACAGCCTAGTTCTTTCCAGATGTTGCACTGCAACTCCCGCCACACCCAACAGTCAGGGATGATTTATTATTATTTATTTGTTAAAGGTCTATGCTCCCCTGCAGCTACAGATCTCTGGGTGGTTAACAGCATAAAAAATGCAACATGAAAGCACAAAATATACTATAAAAACAAGAGCAGGAAGCCAAGAACCCGAACACTGCCTTCCACAAATGCATTTAAAAGGGGTAAAGGTAAAGAGACCCCTGACAGTTAAGTCCAGTTGCGGACGACTCTGGGGTTGTGGCGCTCATCTCATCTCTTTAGGCCGAGGGAGTCAGTGTTTGTCTGCATACAGTTTTTTCCGGGTCATGCAGCCAGCATGACTAAGCCGCTGCTGGCAAAACCAGAGCAGCGCACGGAAATGCCGTTTACCTTCCCGCCAGAGCGGTACCTATTTATCTACTTGCACTTTGATGTGCTTTCGAACTGCTAGGTTGGCAGGAGCAGGGACCGAGCAATGGGAGCTCACCCCTTCGTGGGGATTCAAACCCCTGTCCTTCTGATCGGCAAGCCCTAGGCTCTGTGGTTTAACCCACAGCGCCTCCTTAAAAGGAGTACAATATGCTAATGAGCCAAAGGCTAATGAGCCAAAGGCTTGGCTGAAATGATGGAGCAAAATCTAGGCATGGTCAGTAGAGAGCGATGGTTGAGATGGCTAAACGCTTTGATCTGTCCTAAGGCGGCTCTCCGTGTTTCCAGTTCTGGTAAAGGGAGCTGGAAGCGATACAGCTTTGTTCCTCATCCTTTTATCGTTTCAACGCTTCTCTTTGGACCGGCGCCCAGATCGACAGGTGTCTGTGAGCAAAAGCAGAATGCAGGCATATGGTGGACTCTGTGTTGGGGTGTGTGTGTTTGGCGTGGTGTTGTGATATGATCTGAGGCCAAATTTAATGTTATGTGGGTAAGAGTCTGTTCGCAAGAGGAGTGGGGAATTTCAGAGCTAAAAAATTCATGGACAGAGCTTTTGATGGCTACCAGTTCCAATGGCTATGCTCTGCCTGTTATGTTTAGAGGCAGTGATGCTTTTGAATGCTACTTGTTGGAAACCAGTGTTAGAAACTCAGGTACCAAATGGCACCTTGTATCTAGGTTGTGGTCACCACAACGGAAAATCTATTTGCCTGGGGGTTCTTCAACATCAACTTCGTTGGACTGGTCATGTTGTGCGGATGCCTGATGATCGTCTTCCAAAGCAACTGCTCTATTCCCAACTTAAAAATGGAAAGCGTAATGCTGGTGGTCAACAAAAGAGGTTTAAAGACTGTCTCAAGGCAAATCTTTAAAAAAATGTAGTTTAAACACTGACAACTGGGAAACACTTGACTGTGAGCGCTCCAGTTGGAGAACAGCCTTTACCAAAGGTGTCATGGGCTTTGAAGATGCTCAAACTCAGGACGCAAGGGAGAAATGTGCTAAGAGGAAGGCACGCTTGGCAAATCCACACCGGGATCAACTCCCGCCCAGAAACCAATGTCCCCACTGTGGAAGGACGTGTGGGTCCAGAATTGGCCTCCACAGTCACTTACGGACTCATTGTTTAAACTGTGTTTATGGAAGACAATCTTACTCAGCTACAAAGGATCGCCGAAGAAGAAGAAGGTGGTCTGTATAACTCTAGGGATCTCTTTCAACACTACAATTCTACGATTTCAACAACAATGCTTGGCTGACGCTTGCTCTTACAACAATTTGCTCGTCCCAGTATGCAAAAAGGATCAATACACATAGTGGAGGCAGAAATGGAATTAACTATGGACTAAGGCGGAGGTTTTTAAACTGCGGTCGGCAACCTGGCGCCCAGAAATCTCCATGTAGTCACAGTTGCACCCATGCTAGTAGCGAAACACGCCTGGCGCCTGGCTAATTTCTAACCCTGCTGGAAACCACAGGAGTTTCTCTTATGCTTGAATTATTTCTATCTCACCCATCTCTGGGCAGCTTCCAGCACATATAAAAACATGTCAAACATTTTAAAAAAACTTCCCTAAACAGGGCTGCCTTCAGGTGTCTTCTAAAGCCGATAGTTCATTTCCTTCACATCTGCTGGGAGGGCGTTCCACAGGGAGGGCGCCACCACCGAGAAGGCCCTCTACCTGGTTCCCTGTAACCTCACTTCTCGCAGGGAAGGAACCGCCAGAAGGTCCTCGGAGCTGGACCTCAGTGTCCGGGCAGAACAATGGGGGTGGAGATGCTCCTTCAAGTATACAGGGCCGAGGCCATTTAGAGCTTTGAGACTATTATTATTATTATTTATTAAGATGCACATATGGGGGCTGGATTCTTCACATGTGCATTAAGAAGGGAGCATCTGCAGCCACACTATTAGAAATGTCACATGCCCAGCCTCTTGGGTTTCTCACATTTTGCATACCACGAACCCCACACCTTCTAATCCCAACCTTGCAGCCCTTTGGCTTAGAAATGCAGCTGAGCTTCTCAGGAGGTGGGTTTTGGTGCTGCATATGCTGCCGTTCTTACACTTCTGCAGATTCATAGCATACACATGGTACTAACTTTGGCCGTTTCTCCAGAAGGCCCTCAGAGCTGGACCTCAGTGTCCAGGCTGAATGATGGGGGTGGAGACGCTCCTTCAGGTATACTGAGCCGAGGCCATTTAGGGCTTTCAAGATCAGCACCAACACTTTGAATTGTGCTCAGAAACGTACTGGGAGCCAATGTAGGTCTTTCAGGACCAGTGTTATATGGTCTCGGTGGCTGCTCCCAGTCACCAGTCTAGCTGCCGCCTTCTGGATTAGTTGTAGTTTCCGGGTCACCTTCAAAGGTAGCCCCACGTAGAGCGCATGGCAGTAGTCTAAGCGGGAGATAACCAGAGCATGCACCACTCTGGCCAGACAGTGTGCAGGCAGAACAGCGCCCTCCTCATTTGTTATTCCCAGTAAATAGTACAGTGGTACCTCAGGCTGATCGCCGAAGAATTGATGCTTTTGAATTATGGTGCTGGAGAAGACTCTTGAGAGTCCCATGGACTGCAAGAAGATCAAACGCATCCATTCTTAAGGAAATCAGCCCTGAGTGCTCACTGGAAGGACAGATCGTGAAGCTGAGGCTCCAGTACTTTGGCCACCTCATGAGAAGAGAAGACTCCCTGGAAAAGACACTGATGCTGGGAAAGATGGAGGGCACAAGGAGAAGGGGACGACAGAGGACGAGATGGCTGGATAGTGTTTTCGAGGTTACCAGCTTGAGTTTGACCAAACTGCGGGAAGTAGTGGAGGACAGAGGTGCCTGGCGTGCTCTGGTCCAGGGGGTCACGAAGAGTCGGACACGACTAAACGACTAAACAACAACAACAAACCTCAGGTTACAGACGCTTCAGGTTACAGAGACTCCGCTAACCCAGAAATAGTACCTCGAGTTAAGAACTTTACCTCAGGATGAGAGCAGAAATCGCGCTGCAGTGGCAGCGGTACCTAACTAAAGTGGTACCTCAGGTTAAGAACAGTTTCAGGTTAAGAGCGGACCTCCAGAACGAACGAAGTTCTTAACCAGAGGTACCACTGTATTCAGAGGTTTACTACCTCTGATAGTGAAGGGAAAACATAGCTATCTTCCTATGAGTTCATTAGGTTGCCCCTCCTAGCTTGTGAGGGTTAAAGTGGAAGACCAGTCTGAGCTCCTTGCAGGATAAAAATGAAATAACAATCACTCGCCCTCCTGGTTGAGAGGCTCAGAGAAACTTGGGGGGGACTGCATCCTTTTTTTTAGAGTGGAAAGGAGGGGATTTGCTTGCATAGGTGTGTGGAGGCAAGGTCAGCATGTGTAGTGGTTAGAGCAGGTTAGGGTTTTGGGTTTGGACCAAGGAAACCCAGGTTCAAATCTCTGAAGTTTTCTGGGGGGGGACGTTGGACGAGTCGCTCTTCTCTTCGCTCGTCCTTCCTCACAGGTTTGTTGTGAGGAGAAAATGGGAATAGAAAGCATTTCACACCACGCCGAGCTCCTTGGCTGGCTGAGGATAAAGATGTTCTAAAATGTAAATGAAGAGGGTAGGTTTTTTATATAAAAAATAATACCCAGAAATCTGCAGACTTGGTGTTTTCAAGGCTGGTAATGAATCTTCAGTTGGCAAGTCAAGGAGAAAGATGAGTTTTTTTAGCGGGGAATGTGTGGATGTGTTTTGCCATGGAATCGCTTCTGATGTCGGAGTGCGGCGTCTTAAATACCAGAAATAGAGTCCTTGGCTGTTTAGCTTTTTTTAAAGAGAGAGATGGATGGAAAAGCTCATGTTTTTATGGAGAAATTGTTGCCTCTGATCCAGGAACCCTCCCCTCAGTTTCCCAAATGTTGCCTGCTGTGTGGCATCCCGTACGGAGCGCACATCCTGTACAGAGGGCGAATGTGCGGCATCCCGTATGGAGTGTGCAACCTGTACAGAGTGCGCATGTGTGGCATCCCGTACGGAGCACACATCCTGTACAGAGTGCGCATGTGCAGCATCCCATACGCAGTGCGCATCCCGTACAGAGTGCGCATGTGCGGTGGCCGTACGGAGTGCACATGTGCGGCATCCTGTATGGACTGTGCATGTGCGGCATCCCATACAGAGTGCACATCCCATACGGAGTGCGCATCCTGTACAGAGTGCGCATGTGCAGCATCCCGTACGGTCGCCGTGCGAGAATGGCAGCCCATACGGACGCCGCGCGCCCTCGGCCGCTCTACAGCTGGGGGGAGGCAGGGGCCACCCTGTCACACACACACACCCCGAGGTGGCACCTGGGTCGCCCCGCTCCCTCCGCCCCCCACTTCGTACGCCCCTGATTGGGGGTCTTGTTTTTTGGAAACCGAGCGTTGCGAAACCTGCAGGATTTTCCTCTCGTCCATTTCCGGTTCTGTAATCCAGCTTGACTTTGGAGCGGTGGGCAGGGTTTGGGCGTAGTTGGGCGAGGCCCTGAGGAACAAAAGCTTCTGGCAGCCTTCCTTAGCCTGCGGTTCTTGGGTGAGCGCTGAGTTGCCCTACCGGGAGTTTGCCAGATCTCTTGATCCTACCCAGCTCTTTGGAAATGGAGTATTTGCTCGCAAAGTTCAGGGTGTCAGGATGTTTAAGCCTCGGCGCGTCAGGACCGACTAGGAAACTCTTTCCTTATTCATGCATTTAGGTCAGGTTTCCTGGAAGGTGCTTGGCTAAAGTTTCGCAACCTGAGCCCTGATGATGGCGCTCTGGTCCCGGGGTTATCTGGGGCGCATAACTCCCCAGACGTCCTTGGTCCTCTTGATTGCTGCTTCCAGGTCCCAGAAGAGGGTTAGAGAGGTTTGTTTGTTGCCACATTGACCACCCCGCCTTTCCTCCGAGGCTGGGTTCGAAATTTGCCAAGTGTGTTTCGCACCCGGCACCCGGCCACTTGGGACCGAGTGAATATGCCCGGGTCCCAGGATAGCGCCTGATATCTCCACTATCAGGGGGATCCTTGGAGCTGGACTGTTTTCACACACCAGCAACACATCCTGCAGAATTATTATATTTTATCTGCACAATCAGAATGAATTTCAGGAACCAAAATGCTTTTTCTGTGCAGCGTGAACAGGACCGGTAAATAATGTTAATTGTTGTCGCTTGTCTTCACATAACGCACCCCACTGCCCTGCTCTCAGTTGTGAAGAATATTCTTACGTTATGTATTGTCTGTGTCACCCTTAAAATAAGGTAAAGGTACCCCTGCCCGTACTGGCCAGTCTTGACAGACTCTAGGGTTGTGCGCCCATCTCACTCAAGAGGCCGGGGGCCAGCGCTGTCCGGAGACACTTCCGGGTCATGTGGCCAGCGTGACATCGCTGCTCTGGCGAGCCAGAGCCGCACACGGAAACGCCGTTTACCTTCCCGCTAGTAAGCGGTCCCTATTTATCTACTTGCACCCGGGGGTGCTTTCGAACTGCTAGGTTGGCAGGCGCTGGGACCAAGCAACGGGAGCGCACCCCGCCGCGGGGATTCGAACTGCCAACCTTTCGATCGGGAAGCCCTAGGAGTTGAGGCTTTTACCCACAGCGCCACCCGCGTCCCCATATCTATATATATCTATATATCTATATCTATATCTATATCTATATCTATATCTATATCTATATCTATATCTATATCTATATCTATATCTATATCTATCTATCTATCTGTGTGTGTGTGTGTGTGTGTATATGTCTATATATACGTGTGTGTGTGTGTGTGTATATATAGACTTAACCTGAAACTGTTCTTAACCTGAAGCACCATTTTAGCTAATGGGGGCCTCCTGCCGCTGCTGCGCCACCGGAGCACGATTTCTCTTCTCAACCTGAAGCAAAGTTCTTAACCTGAAGCACTATTTCTGGGTTAGCGCAGTATGTAACCTGAAGCGTATGTACCCTGAGGTACCACTGTATATATGTATGTGCGGCAGCAACACCTGTGCATTTAAACGGATTATCGAGCAAGCAGAATGACGCCAGATTCTGCACTCAAATATTTAAGGACCTGTTACTCATCTTGGCAAACAGTCTTGGGATTTGGAGAATAATTCCTCTTTCAACAGATGGGGAGTCGACGGCTGAGAGAGGGAGTGACGTGTACAAAGTCACCCGATATGTTTATGAACACAGATAAGTTGGAATTTGATTTCTGGACTGCTGAGGTCTCCTCCTGCTCGCCTTTCGGACAGGGTTCGAAATTAGCAGGGCGCCAGGCGCCTTTTGCGCCTAAAGATTCTTTGTTTGCGAGCACCTCAAAAAGTCTGGGCACTGTTTTTTGTGTCTGGATGACACCCAAGGATTATGAAATATATGTGCTCTGAAGCCTCAAAGTAAATGTTTTCGAGACGCTTGAAAACCATTCCACTTTATCACTACGCCTGCAGTGCAATCTCTGATGCTACGCTGACAAATAAAAGATTTATAGAACTGGACAGCTAGAAGGCGGCCAAATTGTCATCTCGTCCCACGACCTGCAGTGAAGGAAATACCGTATTTTTTGCTCTATAAGACGCACCAGACCACAAGACGCACCTAGTTTTTGGAGGAGGAAAACAAGAAAAAAAATATTCTGAGTCCCAGAAGCCAGAACAGCAAGAGGGATCGCTGCGCAGTGAAAGCAGCAACCCCTCTCGCTGTTCTGGCTTCTGGGATAGCTACGTAACCTGCATTCGCTCCATAAGACGCACACACACATTTCCCCTTGCTTTTTAGGAGGGAAAAAGTGAGTCTTAGAGAGCAAAAAATGCGGTATTTAAACGTGGGGGTTTAAGCCGCAGTTTATCAGGGGGGTGGACAAATTGCAACAAGCCACTTAGCATGAGCATAGCTGGGGGGGGCAGGGGGATAGCTGCCCCCCGTCAAGTAAATAAATAAAAATACTTAACTAAAAGTAGAAATAGGATATTTGAAATTAAAAATGACGGGGTTTTTTTTCTGAGCCCTTGGCGTCAAAACAAAGCACCGTATTTTTCGTTCTATAAGATGCACCAGACCACAAGACGCACCTAGTTTTTGGAGGAGGAAAACAAGGAAAAAAAATATTCTGAATCTCAGAAGCCAGAACAGCAAGAGGGATCGCTGCGCAGTGAAAGCAGCAATCCCTCTTGCTGTTCTGGCTTCTGGGATAGCTGCGCAGCCTGCATTCGCTCCATAAGACGCACACACATTTCCCCCTTACTTTTTAGGAGGGAAAAAAGTGAGTCTTATAGAGCAAAAAATACGGTAATTTAAAACCACTGTTGTTGAGGCATCTCATTCTGAACCTGCTAGACAGAGGTGATGGCAGGTGGGGTGTCCTGCCCCCCCAAACACAAATCCTGGCATAGGAGCCAACTCCTAAGGGCCGAGGTCCCTTCACCTCCCCCCTAATAAAATATTTGAGGGGCCTCCCCACAGAAAAAGGATGGGTATTGCCATTCAAACGGTGTTTGAGCACTGCATTATGGGATCGATTATGGGGTGTGTGTGTGTTATTTTATAGAAGTTTGTACCCCTGAGTGCTGGCTACACCCATGCCACATAGGGGGTTTTAAAAATTTTTTGCACCCTCTCAAAATAAATCTTGAAAACATGTTTTGGGTGCAAAAATACAGGGCGTGCCAGCAAATCCTTTCCCGAGGGAGTCATTCATGGCTCAGACTACCTCCTTGCCACTTCTGTGACTCAGAAAAACCACACGGAGATCCTCCAGTCTTTCCCAGCTGTGTTTGTTTGACGTTCTATACCGGGGTAGGCAACCTAAGGCCCAGGGGCCGGATCCGTTCCAATCACCTTCTCTCTTTTTTTAAAAAAATTTTTTTATTGATTTTTGCAAATAATTTCCAAAAATCATATAACACACTTTCTTATCTTATACAGTGGTACCTCTGGTTACATACTTAATTCGTTCTGGAGGTCCGTTCTTAACCTGAAACTGTTCTTAACCTGAAGCACCACTTTAGCTAATGGGGCCTCCCGCTGCCGCCGCGCGATTTCTGTTCTCATCCTGGAGCAAAGTTCTTAACCCCAGGTACTATTTCTGGGTTAGCGGAGTCTGTAACCTGAAGCGTCTGTAACCTGAAGCGTCTGTAACCACTGTACCACTGTACAATGTTTTGGACTTCCAGCAACCGCATCTGAAGATTTTTCAATCTTTATCACTTAATCTACATTTCTTAATTTCTCTATTACAGTCATACCTCATGTTACGTTTGCTTCACGTTGAGCGTTTTCAGGTTGCGTACCACGGCGACCTGGAAGTACCGGAAAGGGTTACTTCCGGGTTTCACTGCTCGCGCATGCAAAAGGACGTCATGCACAGAAGCGGCAAATTGCGATGCGCAGACGCGGGTTGCGTTCTGCTCATGTTGCGAATGGGCCTCCGGAATGGATCCCATTCGCAACCAGAGGTACCACTGTACTTTTAATCGTCCTGAACTAATAACTCTCTTCATAGTCTTCTCTGCAATATTTCGCATAATCCTCTTTGCAAAACTTATTGCAGTCCTACAAGTGTAATCTGTTTATTGCAATTGCTTCTCAAATAGTTCAAATATTTACTCCCGTCCTCTGAGAATCTCTGGTCCCACAGGTTTCGGATCCTTCCTGTCATCTTATCTAATTCTGTATAGTCCATTAATTTTGTCTGCCATTCTTCTTTTGTCGATAGTTCTTCGACCCAATCACACCTTCTCAATCCGGCCCACGGACAGTCTGGGAATGAGTGTGTTTTTACATGAGTAGAATGTGTCCTTTTATTTAAAATACATCTCTGGGTTATTTATTTAGAAGACATCTGAGGGCAGCCCTGTATAGGGAAATTTTTTAATGCTTATTGTTATGTTTTTATATTGGTTGGAAGCTGCCCAGAGAGGCTGGAGCTGGCATGCCCAAACTCAGCCCTCCCGATGTTTTGGGACTACAACTCCCATCATCCCTAGCTAACAGGAACAGTGGTCAGGGATGATGGGAACTGTAGTTCCGAAACAGCTGGAGGGCTGAGTTTGGGGATGCCTGGGCTGGAACAACACAGTCAGATGTGTGGGGTACAAATATTATTATTATTATTATTATTATTATTAGTTTGAAGCACTTGTGATATATATCACACAAGGCAGAATTTAGGGCTGCCATACGTCCATAATTTTCCGGACATAGCCAGGATTCGTCCTACGAAAATGACGTCCAAGCAGAATTTTCGGAAATTAGTTAAAATGTTTGCGCATGGCAGTCCTTATTGGAATTGCTGAATTTTTTTTTGGTGGATTTTCATAAAAATAGCTTTAATACTTCTCTTTGGGGGTGGGGGAGATTTTGCAGAAAAAGCTCCACAACTTTTCCTCCCGGATTTTCAGTTCTTGAAATACGGTCACCCTACAGAAGCGCACTGCGCTCTGCGGATGGAAGAAGCGAAAATACCACTTCCTTTTGAGTAGTTTTTCCAGTGTGGGATTTGCTGGGGTTTACTCATCGTGCAATAATAAGTGGCTCAGATAGAAAGTGGGCGACTTCTGCAAAATGTGTAGGGTGCCCTGAAGATTCACAACAGCTTGCCTTGACCGTCTCTCAAGATGCATAACAGGAAAACCCTTTGTCACCTTTTAACTGATGCGTCCCCAGTCAACCTCTAAATTTGCCGTTCCTGATTTGAGTGGCAGATATCTCTCATGCCCTCTTATTACATTTATGATGCAAGGCTCTCTTCCTGCGAGTTCTTTTCAAAACCAGTCGTAGCATCCCAAGATCAAAACGCTAAAAATAATTATTAAATACAGGATGATGTCCTCTCTCTGCTAGATTAAGATTATAAAATCCCTTAACACCCCGAAGCCCAGGCCATCATGTTAAGAATGTCATGCAAGATACTGTTTTGTTATCTAGTGCACTCCTAACACGCTCCATCCTTTCTGTGAGGCAGGGTGCTAAATCTTCCCATTTTGCAGCTGAGAAACTTGAGGCCAAGCGTGATTGTCCATGCGCTGGAGGGGGTGATGGGGGGGACATATACAGTGGTACTTTGGTTCTCAAACTTAATCCGTTACGGTAGTCCGTTCCAAACCCAAAGCGTTCCAAAACCAAGCCACGCTTTTCCATAGAAATTAATGCAAAATGGATTAATCCGTTCCAGACTTTTTAAAAAACCCCTAAAACAGCAATTTAACATGGATTTTACTATCTAACAAGACCATTGATCCATAAAATGAAAGCAATAATCAATGTACTGTGCTATAAAATAAATAAGACGGTATTGTAGGTGATAAAAATAAAAATCATTATTTTCTTAGCTGCACTGATGATGGTCATTGTTTGGATGGGGGGCTTTTATCTATTTCTGCAGTCACACAATCAATCAATCAATCAATCAATCAATCGTTTCCTGCTTGGCAGGGGGTTGGACTCGATGGCCCTTGTGGTCTATTCCAACTCTATGATTCTATGATTCAATAGCTGAGCTGGGTTCCACACAGTCACAAAAACAAATTAATCGAAAAAGCCTCAAAACAAAAAAGCAAAATAAAGAACAAAAGCGCCAAACTTAATCAGTTAGGAAGTCCATTTGACTTCCGAAATGTACAAAAACCAAGGCACAGCTTCTGATTGGCGCAGGCGCCCCGGAAACAATAGCCAACAGCCGCTCAGCTTCCAAAAAACGTTAAAAAACCGGAACACTTACTTCTGGGTTTTTGGAGTTTGAGAACCAAGGCATTTGAGAACCAAAACACCACTGTATTCCAAAACATCCAGAGCACGTCAGGTTGAGGGAAACTGATGTATAGAACAGAAAGGTAAAGGGAACCCTGACCATTAGGTCCAGTCGTGGCCGACTCTGGGGTTGTGGCGCTCATCTCGCTTTATTGGCCGAGGGAGCCGGCGTACAGCTTCTGGGTTATGTGGCCAGCATGACTAAGCCGCTTCTGGCGAACCAGAGCAGCACACAGAAACGCCATTTACCTTCCCGCCGGAGCGGTGCCTATTTATCTACTTGCACTTTGACGTGCTTTCGGACTGCTAGGTTGGCAGGAGCAGGGACTGAGCAATGGGAGCTCACCCCGTTGCGGGGATTCGAACCGCCGACCTTCTGATCGGCAAGCCCTAGGCTCAGTGGTTTAGACCACAGCGCCACCCGCGTCCCATAGAACAGAAAGAGCAGTATATAAATGATCTTAAGAATAATTCTGGAATTTCAAAGTAATTTACAGACAAGGATGGATCAACTTGTTGCCAGCGTTTTCCTGCAGTTTGCTGTTTTGAATAGGAGTGACCACAGATTCATTGAAAGAACAAGCATATTTCAGATGGTTTAATGAGGCCTGAGAAGTTCGTGTTTAAAGGTCAGCTCAGGTAAGGGAACCCCAGGTAAGAGCATCTCTTGCTCTCCTTCCCTGGGGGGTTTAAATGTTGCTCACACACCAGATGTGTCCAGGGATAAACAACATTGACGGTGCTAGAGCCCGTTCATTTTTATTTGGTCGCTATAAAGCATTTGAGAACCTGCCAGAAAGGTTCCTGGACAGTCTTGCCTAAGATGATGATGATGATGATGATGACGATGGTAATTTTTATTTATACCCCGCCCTCCCCAGCCAAGACCGGGCTCAGAGTGGCTAACACCAACTATAAAAACAAATGATTGAAATACTGCTTAAAAAACAAGATTAAAATACAGTGGTTAAGTACTTAATTCATTCCAGAGGTCTGTTCTTAACCTGAAACTGTTCTTAACCTGAAGCACCACTTTAGCCAATGGGGCCTCCCACTGCTGCCGTGCCGCCGGAGTGCGATTTCTGTTCTCATCCTGAAGCAAAGTTCTTAACCCAAGGTACTATTTCTGGGTTAGCGGAGTCTGTAACCTGAAGCGTATGTAACCTGAAGCGTATGTAACCCAAGGTATCACTGTAGAACATTAAAACATTAAAATGCAACCTCATTTCAGTGGAAACTCAATCAAAAAGTTTTTGGGGCTAACTATCCAGACTGGTCCTACATGGACCAGAAAAAGCCAAGGAAGTCCCTAAATAGGAGTTCCATCACAGAAGGAAAAAGGAAAGAGGGGGAAGGAATCAAATTGATTCCAAGCCAAAGGCCAGGCGGAACAAGATCAGCAGGAAAACAAGCCCCCAACCTACAGGTGTACCATCTAAAACTGGGGTCGGCGCGGGGATTCGCTTCCGTGGCTCCGAAAATCGCGTCTGCGCAGACGCCGGAAATCGCAGGTGCGCGTGTTCACAATCCGGTCCACAGAGGGATCTCTGCTGAAGTGAACTGGCCCAGGTGAGGTAAACCTTGCCGACCCCTGATCTTAAAAGAGATGACACAAAAGGAAAAGCTGGAGGAGGAGGGAAGAGGAAAACGAGCGATTCTTAATTGAATGATGTCATAGGTGGGTTTCACCTATGGAGGATCAGTTGCTGCCCTGCTAACTGGCTGATCACTTAGGGAATTGGATCTTCGGTCTCATCCAGCAGGTTGGTTCTTGGGTCATTAACTAAGGGGCCGCTTGTTTTGTTCTTGCGTTCACCTCCGCACTGAGATATAACAGCCAAGCTCTTAGCGTTTCGCAGCCAGGCAATGTGCATTATGGAGTGATAATTAAATTGGGACTCTGATGCCGCAATCTCTGTAGTGTTGGTGGACGGGACCAGCCCCTGTTGCGTTTTCTTGGCACGCATCGCAGGTGGCGCTGTGGGTTAAACCAGAGAGCCTAGGACTTGCCGATCAGAAGGCCGGCAGTTCGAATCCACACGACGGGGTGAGCTCCCGTTGCTCGATCCCTGCTCCTGCCCACCTAGCAGTTCAAAAGCACGTCAAAGTGCAAGTAGATAAATAGGTACCGCTCCGGCGGGAAGGTAAACAGCGTTTCCGTGCGCTGCTCTGGTTCGCCAGAAGCAGCTTAGTCATGCTGGCCACATGACCCGGAAGCTGTACGCCGGCTCCCTCGGCCAGTAAAGCGAGATGAGCGCCGCAACCCCAGAGTCGGTCACGACTGGACCTAACGGTCAGGGGTCCCTTTACCTTTACCTTTTTTACACTTTGAATAATCTAGAGAGGTGGCAACGTGGGACGGCTTTAAAAGAGGATTAGAGAAAAATAAATATAGTGTCCAGATCAAAAGAAGTAATATTCTGCCTGGGTCAGACAACTGGAGAGCGGGACGGCTGGTAATGTCATTATACACCTTTAGCCACAAGGTAAAAATGTTCCTCTTCTGCCAGGCCTTTGGCTGATTGACATTCAATGCCCTTTTAAATGTGTTTTTAGGTGGTAGGATTTTTGGTTCATTCCCCCCCCCTTGCTTTTAATATGTATTTTTTCTTTTTTTTAATTGTAATTTTATGTTGCAAACAGCCCTGAGATCTACAGATGAAGAGAAGTATCCAAATTTTAATAATAACAATAACAATAACAATAATAATAATAATAATAATAATAATAATAATAATAATAATATCAGCCTTTGTTTGGGTCCAGCAGGGCTTTTCTGACATAAGGCGCACAGACTGCCCGGCAAAAACACCTTTGGACCCAAAGTCTGTTTCTTTTCCTGAGAAACGCAGTTCATAAACACAGTCCTTCTAAATTTAGTTGCCGTTCACTCAGGTATGCAGGGCTGAAGACAAACGATAGACAGACGCTTGACCTTTTAAGGAAAATGACAGTTTTGGAATCGTGCAAACCCCGTGTTGCTTCGGCGCCCGTGTGATTTGTGAACCAGTCAAGAAGCGTTTTGCTTCCAGTTTCAGATTTGGCTCTGTGCCAGGGGTCAGCAACCTTTTTCAGCCATGGGCCGGTCCACTGTCCCTCAGACCTTGTGGGGGGCCGGACTATATTTTGAAAAAAAATTAAAAATGAACGAATTCCTATGCCCCACAAATAACCCAGAGATGCATTTTAAAGAAAAGCACACATTCTACTCATGTAAAAACACCAGGCAGGCCCCACAAATTGAGTGTTACACTGAGGTCTGTATGGTTTTGCTATTTATTTTGCATTTTTGTGGCTCTTTTTGTGTTTTTTGTGTGTGACTGTGTGGAACCCGGTTCAGCTACTGATGGATGGATTGTGTGACTGCAGTACATTATTTATTGCTTTCATTTTATGGACCAATGGTCTCGTTAGAGAGTAAAATTCATGTTCAATTGCTGTTTTAGGATTTTTGTTTTTAAAAGCCTGGAATGGATTAATCCGTTTTGCATTACTTTCTATGGGAAAGCGTGCCTTGGTTTTGGAACGCTTTGGTCTGGGAATGGACTTCCAGAACGGGTTAAGTTTGAGAACCAAGGTACCACTGTATCTGAATTTCTAGTACTGCTTGTACAGTGGGCGCTCGGGTTGCGAACATGATCCGTGCGGAATGCACATTCGCAACCCGCAGTGTTCAGAACCCGCGTCTGCGCATGTGCGGGTTGCGATTCGGCGCTTCTGCGCATGCACGACCACCAGAACCCAGAAGTAACCTGTTGCGGTAATTCTAGGTTTCGGCGGTCCGTAACCCGAAAAAACACAACCTGAAGCGGCTGTAACCCAAGGTATGACTGCACACCTCCTTCTGGTGACTCCTGCAGCCAAGCCATTTTGGTGCTGCCGGCGCAGCAAAAACAAGACGGGCGGCAGCAGTTGCAAGCTCAACCCAATTGGTGTAATGTCCGAGCACTAGGGTTTCAAAACATCCTTCTCCTTATTGGCCTCTGCAGCCATAGCGGGTCCTGTAACCTTCCAGCAGTTTGACTTCAGCCTGTCTCCCGAGACAGACGGATGTCATCACAACCCCTGTGGTGTTGACCACAGAGCTGCAACCGTTTGACCTGAAGCCTTTGCATCTAGGCCGTAGCTGACCTTTGCTTCCTGCAGACCCACAGCCTGGGGCAAAAGTCCACCGTCACCCCTCCACAACATCCTAAAAGGGAGATAATGCCAATGTATCAGTTTAGCAGGGAATCGTCTGTAAACATGGTAGGCTTAAGCTGGGGAGGAGGAAGCGAGGCTTTCCGGATCTGTCCTTCAAGGACGGCAGGGCGAGTAAAGGTAAAGGACCCCTGGACGGTTAAGTCCAGTCAAAGGTGGCTCTGGGGTTGCGGCGCTCACTTCGCTTTCAGGCCGAGGGAACCGGCATTTGTTCACAGACAGCTTTCCGGGTCATGCGGCCAGTAGGACTAAACCGCTTCTGGTGCAACGGGACACAGTGACGGAAACCAGAGTGCACGGAAACGCCATTTACTTTCCCGCTGAAGTGGTACCTATTTATCTACTCGCACTGGCGTGCTTTTGAACTGCTAGGTGGGCAGGAGCTGGGACAGAGCAACGGGAGCTCACCCCATTGCGGGGTTTCGAACCGCCGACCTTCTGATCAGCAAGCCCAAGAGGCTCAGTGGTTTAGACCACAGCACCACTCACGTCTCAGGGCGAGACCGCAAATCTGTCCAGTCTTTCCAGTGCTCCAGGTAAGATGGTGTGTTGCCAGCCTCATTCTTTCACCCCGTTCCTCCTTACCCTCACATTCCATCCCTAAAGTCCACCGCAATCCTAATCCCAGTTCCAGCTCCCCCTGCCATGTTGTTCCTAAGCCCCAACCCTAAGAAAAGAAAGAGGTTTTTAGTCCCTTCTAATAACTCTTTTAAGCCTTTATGTGGGACTCCTCTCCCTCTCAATCTATATTTCCACCCCATTCCTTTCTATGCACAACATGCACTCACATAGATTTATCTTTACCTGTGCATCCACGCTACTTTCTGCTTCTTAACCAGAATTTCACATTACTGGAAACTTAAAATTCACCTGTACACACGGACATTTTTTCCTTTCTTACCTGGATTTTGCAAAACCAGAATCCTGCAATATTCCTGTATCCACCATTCATCCGGGATGCGGGTGGCGCTGTGGGTTAAACCACAGACCCTAGGGCTTGCTGATCGGAAGGTCGGCAGTTCGAATCCCCGCGGCGGGGTAAGCTCCCGTTGCTCGGTCCCTGCTCCTGCCAACCTAGCAGTTCAAAAGCACGTCAAAGTACAAGTAGATAAATAGGTACCACTCCGGCGGGAAGGTAAACGGTGTTTCCGCGCGCTGCTCTGGTTCGCCAGAAACGTCTTAGTCATGCTGGCCACATGACCCGGAAGCTGTACGCTGGCTCCCTCGGCCAATAAAGCGAGATGAGCGCCGCAACCCCAGAGTCGGCCACGACTGGACCTAACGGTCAGGGGTCCCTTTACCTTTACCTTTACCATTCATTCATCCACCCATCCATTCTTTCATATGTGCGCCACTTTTCCATTTTTTTAAAAAAAATCATGCTCAGAGCAGCTTTCCGCAAAGAAAACAGGAATGCATTTCAAACAACTATACAAAAAAATAATATAGCAAAAGAATAACACAGTAACAATTTCATAACAACATAGCAAAACAATAGCAAATTAAAACACACATTTCAGTCCTGTAAATATAATAACATTGCTTAAGCAACACACAACTTTAGAGAGCAAAAATAACAAGGGAGCTTCACAGTTTGACCTCAGTCCTAGAAGCTGAATGTTGGAAGATTCAGATACGAGAAAGTCCTTCGTGCATCAAATAGGCTATGAAACTTCCTCCCACTCCTCCTTTTCTATTTATCATTCCTCTCTGCTCCCTCTGCTTTCCATGTGGCCCAAACCCAAGCTCTCTGTTACACCTGGGAAAAGGCCTCCTCTATTTCCCAAGTTGTTGCTTTCTCCTCTTTTAGTTCATAATCTGTTTTCAAATGTCTCTGGAACGTGCATTCCTTCCTTTTAGTCTCTGAGCAGCTGGCATGTCCTGCTCTAAGCTTTTTGCCAATTTATACCCATTTGGAAGACCTGGAATACTTACAACCTCATCAAAGCATTCTTTTTGATATGAGTTAGTAGTAGTCCACTTCAAGAGCAGCCTGTCCCTGATGGAAGGGATGTGGGTGGCGCTGTGGTCTAAACCCCCGAGCCTCTTGGGATTGCAGATCAGAAGGTCAGCGGTTCTAATCCCCGCGTCGGGGTGAGCTCCCGTTGCTCGGTCCCAACTCCTGCCAACCTAGCAGTTCGAAAGCAGGCCAGTGCAAGTGGATAAATAGGTACCACTGTGGCGGGAAGGTAAAAGGTGTTTCTGTACGCTCTGGTTTCCGTCACGGTGTCTCGTCGTACCCGGAGTGGTTTAGTCATGGGGCCACATGACCCGGAAAGCTGTCTGTGGACAAACAGTGGCTCCCTCGGCCTGAAAGCGAGATGAGCGCCACACCCCAGAGTCGCCTTTGACTGGACTTAACCGTCCATGGGTCCTTTACCTTTACCTTTTACCTTATGGGGCACCGCTGTGTTGTATTGTTCCGAAATACTCCCTCGCACCCAAACAATCTGAACCCTTGCACTCCACACAGACAGTGATCGGGGCAGCATAATGTCTAAACCAAAATACAGTGGTACCTCGGGTTACATACGCTTCAGGTTACAGATGCTTCAGGTTACAGACTCCGCTAACCCAGAAATATTACCTCCTTAAGAACTTTGCTTCAGGATGAGAACAGAAATTGTGCTCCGGCGGCGCGGCGGCAGTGGGAGGCCCCATTAGCTAAAGTGGTGCTTCAGGTTAAGAACAGACCTCCGGAACAAATTTAAGTTCTTAACCCGAAGTACCACTGTACTTTCCAGTGCTTAATTTTGCTGCGGGAAATGCTTCGTTCTGTAAGTTCGCTAGCAACCGTGATTGGACGCCAACTGCAAATACACCGTTAGGCAAAGTTGGCAGTTTCACAAAGTTTATTTATTTTGTTTACCGAATGCACGTGAAATCAACATGCTAAGCTAGATCACTCTCAAGAGCATCGGAACATATTCCACCCAGTGCAAATGGTTCCTGTGCAGATTAGCTGAATGTGCATTGAGAAACTTCCCCCAACCCATTTTCCAATGTGGGGAAGAGAGGGAACTCATGGGCACATGCGGTGGAGCTGCACCATAGTTAATGAATTTTGGAAACAAGTGATTGCAGAAATCAGTGCGCTTAGAGGTGAAAATGTGATCCTGGGCTCTTAACTATGAATTTTGTCTGGTTTTTATTTTTTATTTTATTAAGGCCATGTGGATCTTATATGCAAACAGTTAATGGTATTTCTTCTTGTAAATGTTTGATTAGTAATTGCTATGAGCTGGAAAGAAGTTGCACGCTAGATAGCCGGTTCAAGAAAGTTACATTCGTTGCTATCTTAAAGAAATGGATGTGTAATATTTGAGCGGCTAAGGATGGCGCTGGCCCTTCTGATTTTACCTCTGTTTGGGGGGTCCTTAATTAAATATGGCTAAGTGACGCGGGTGGTGCTGTGGGTTAAACCACAGAGCCTAGGGCTTGCCATTCAGAAGGTCAGCGGTTCGAATCCTCGCGACGGGGTGAGCTCCCGTTGCTCGGTCCCTGCTCCTGCCAACCTAGCAGTTCGAAAGCATGTCACAAAGTGCAAGTAGATAAATAGGTACCGCTCTGGCGGGAAGGTAAACGGCGTTTCCGTGCGCTGCTCTGGTTCGCCAGAAGCGGCTTAGTCATGCTGGCCACATGACCCGGAAGCTGTACATCGGCTCCTTTGGCCAATAAAGTGAGATGAGCGCCGCAACCCCAGAGTTGATCACGACTGGACCTAATGGTCAGGGGTCCCTTTACCTTTAAGGAACGCAGGTGGCGCTGTGGGTTAAACCACAGAGCCTAGGACTTGCCGATCAGAAGGTCGGCGGTTTGAATCCCTGCAACGGAGTGAGCTCCCGTTGCTCGGTCCCTGCTCCTGCCAACCTAGCAGTTCGAAAGCACCTCAAAGTGCAAGTAGATAAATAGGTACCACTCCAGCGGGAAGGTAAACGGCGTTTCCGTGCGCTGCTCTGGTTCGCCAGAAGCAGCTTAGTCATGCTGGCCACATGACCTGGAAGCTGTACGCTGGCTCCCTCGGCCAATAAAGCGAGATGAGCACCGCAGCCCCAGAGTCGGCCACGACTGGACCTAATGGTCAGGGGTCCCTTTATGTTTACCTAATTAAATATATGGCAACAAAGTCACAAAGGTGGCAAACCCCTTTGAAATACAGTTTTGTTTGGAAGTGTTTATAAACAGGCGAGAGCTTTTTCTCCTAGCCTCCTTCGTTGCATGATGTAAGTTGAGTTTTCCTACTCTATTCATAATTTTAGAATTGCATCCATTTCATTCCCTTCTGGGTTTTTTGTTTTGTTTTGACTATATTGTCCGAAGCTCCCAACGTAGAACTTTTTGGGTTGTTCTTAATGCATTCTTTCTCTCTCTCAATTCCTCTTTCTCTTTGTGTTGCCTGTTTTTGTTGTTCAACAAAATTAAAAAATAATACAAATGGGGGGGGGGACGACGACGCAATTCAAAATGTTTCAGAAAACTGCCGATACCTGTCTGGGTAGCCCAGTGGCGGGGGGGCTATCCTTTCTGAGAATGCCACCTTGAAAATCTTGGATTCCTATCTGCGCAACATATCCTGTCTGCGGTCATTTTACCTGATAGGCAAGTCACCTTGCGGTCAGCTCCACCCAGTACAAAATCAAATCCTTGGTAAATAGAGGCTTGGTGGTTTTTGTGTGTGTGTTTGTGGGATGGTGGTGTTTGGGGATATCAACATCCGGAGAGATCCTGGGTCCTATTGACCCTTGATCTCCCTTCGCCAGTCTCGGGGGTTTCTCGTGAGAAAGCTGCAAGCATTTGTTTTGGGTGAGGGCTTTGGTTTAGCCCAGCACTCTCTGCAAACGTACATTCCCAGTGCATGAGTGAGCCGGTGACTCAGAAGGAAAATATAGCTCGTTTTCTGCGCACCCCTCCACCTCCCCACGACTTGTCAGTTTGATCAATTTGAACTTTACCACCCTAGAATTAGGGAGGCAGCGGAGAGGTAATAAATCAGCCTCTGACTGGCAAACAGCAGGCAGAAAAGGAAATATTTTTTGTTAAATGTGTTCCTTAGATAGCGGCCAAGTGGCGAGGTAAGTGCCTTGCGAGGCGGAAAATTTGCAGCCCCGAGAAAGGCCACTTAGGCCGCAAAGAGTGTGGTTAGATGTATTAGATAGGGACCCTTGGCAGAGCTGTAGCTTGGGAGAGGGGCTAGCCGCGTTTTTTGACCTGGGACGCGGGTGGCACTGTGGGTTAAACCACAGAGCCTACGACTTGCCAATCAGAAGGTCGGCAGTTTGAATCCCCGCGATGGGGTGAGCTCCCGTTGCTCGGTCCCTGCTCCTGCCCACCTAGCAGTTCGAAAGCACGTCAAAGTGCAAGTAGATAAATAGGTACCACTCCAGCGGGAAGGTAAATGGCATTTCCGTGCGCTGCTCTGGTTCGCCAGAAGCGGCTTAGTCATCCTGGCCACATGACCTGGAAGCTGTACGCCGGCTCCCTTGGCCAGTAAAGCGAGATGAGCACTGCAACCCCAGAGTCGGCCACGACTGGACCTAATGGTCAGGGGTCCCTTTACCTAAAGCCTCGAGAGCGACGCCATTGAGGCTCCCAGCCCGTGTGTGTGTGCAAATGTGTGTGGGGTGCATGTGCCAAAACTAGGTCTTTGACCCGGGTGAAATAAAGCCTCGTTTCACCCCTGCCCTCCGACTGTCCTGGTACCAGCATCCCGATCGTGCTGGCTGTGCAAACCTCTTCAGGATTTTATTCGGGGACGCGGATAGGGCTGTGGTCTAAACCACCGAGCCTCTTGGGCTTGCCGATCCGAAGGTCGGCGGTTCGAATCCCTGCAACGGGGTCAGCTCCCGTTGCTCGGTCCCAGCTTCTGCCAACCTATCAGTTCCAAAGCACGCCAGTGCAAGTAGATACATAGGTACCGCTCTGGCGGGAAGGTCAACTGAGTTTCTGTGAGCTCTGGTTTCCGTCACAGTGTCCCGTTGCGCCAGAAGAGGTTTAGTCCTGCTGGCCACACAACCCAGAAAGCTGTCTGTGGACAAACGCTTGGCCTGAAAGCGAGATGAGTGCCACAACCCCATAGTCGCCTTTGACTGGACTTAACCGTCCAGGGGTCCTTTACCTTTTTACCTTGTGCAAACTTTTTCAGGATTTCATTAGCCTAGAAATTTGTCCCCATCCCTTGTGGCCAGGTGTCAACATGCCAGTTTGGAGTCCTGCAGTTTTATTGCTCTCCTTTATAGAAGATCAGTTAAGAAACAACAGGTGGGTGCTTTTCTGTTTCAGAGGTACTTTGCGCATGCCCAGTGGA
The DNA here is from genome assembly GCF_964188315.1 of Podarcis muralis. NCBI lineage: Eukaryota > Metazoa > Chordata > Lepidosauria > Squamata > Lacertidae > Podarcis > Podarcis muralis. The sequence continues at coordinate 5,485,514 of NC_135666.1, read as the reverse complement.
ACTCTTTCCCTTAAAACCGGTTAACAGGGATGGAGGCAATGGGCAGAGTCTCAGAGACACTGGGCCAATTTTTAAGGAGAGCAGCAAAAAACCCCCAAACCCCAGCAACTCACTCTCCAATGTTATTTTGTTTGCCTCTGCTCTTAAGTAACACCTTTATTTTCAGAGAAAGTGATTGACACATGCTCAGAGGAATTGTGCTGGCTAGGGCTGATGGGATGTTATTTATTTAAATGTTTCTCTCTTTTTTTGAAACTTTTCAACATCCAATACAATAGAAAACAAATAAAAAAGAGGAGGAAGAAGAAAACAAAGAGAGGGAAAAGGTAAACATATATATTTTTACAAAGCCCTCTATCTATGGTAGATCTTAACCCTTGTTTCATGCGAAAGGTGTGGACCCTCCTAGCTCTGTACCACATTTTCATAAAAAATATGTATCTCAACATGGTGTACAATCGAAAACCCTGGAATTAGAGTTAAAAACAACAGAAATCTCACACATGTCAATAAACGCTAAAAGACCTAAACTTAGCACTATGGTATAAAAATATGTGGCGATTGCTGGGGGGAAAATAAGCCACACATTTTCTGCTTTTAAAGGACATTTTAATGCACCTTGGTGGGGCTTTTATACCTTACATTTCATCTACAGTGGTACCTCGGGTTAAGTACTTAATTCGTTCTGGAGGTCTGTTCTTAACTTGAAACTATTCTTAACCTGAAGCACCACTTTAGCTAATGGGCCTCCCGCTGCTGCTGCGCCGCCGCCATGCGATTTCTGTTCTCATCCTGAAGCAAAGTTCTTAACCCGAGGTACTATTTCTGGGTTAGCGGAGTCTGTAACCTGAAGCATATGTAACCCGAGGTACCACTGTACCGCTGTCTGAGCAGCATCTGAGATAGAAATTTGGATGGCATCCTCTGTAAGCAAAGAGGAATTCCTAGAATCACACAGCTGAAAGGGACCCTCAGCAGTCATCTAGCCCAACCCCTTCAATGCAGGAATCTCAGCTGAAGAATCCCTGACAAATGGCTGCCCAAGGAAAGAGAACCCACCTTTTTTGTGAAAAGCTTGCATTTTGCTTCTGAGTAGCTACCATTGCAATGTGCGCTTGTGCCAGTGGCGCTCTCTTCCTCTCTCTCTCTCTCTCTCTCTCTCTCTCTCATTGCTATGCCTTCCGTGTCGAGTTTGCATCTAATCAGAGTTGATGTCTTGGAACAATTAGTCACCCAACCTTTTCAAAGCCTGCTTCGTTTCCTCTGTGAATTCATTATTAGTGTTTGTGGCCCGCGGACAGTGCCGGATTTACGCCTAAGCTAAACAAGCTAGAGCTCAGGGCCCCACTCTCTTGGGGACCCCCCCAAAAAATTAAAGGAAAAAACCCTGCTGGATGTACATTTCCAAAATATAAGATAAAAAACAAGTAAAATAAAACCTACATACAGCAACAGTGTTTTCTGATGTGTAGGCTCCTAGGATGTAAGTCATGGGCCCTGCCTGCTAGCCTGCTCCCTAAAATATCACTGTTTGCTCAATTCTATATATAGGGTGCCTACATTCTGCATGTGCAAATGGCTTTAGATACCTATGAGGTCCATAAATTACCATATACCTGTAGCATGTATTCAACACAAAAAACAGCAACAATTGGTTGTTGACAAAGGACAGCTGGATATATAAAGGGCCCCATTACCTTCACTAAATAATAATAATAATAATAATAATAATAATAATAATAATAATAATAATAATGGGACCCCTGACCATTAGGTCCAGTCATGACCGACTCTGGGGTTGCGGCGCTCATCTCACTTTATTGGCCGAGGGAGCCTGCGTACAGCTTCCGGGTCATGTGGCCAGCATGACTGAGCCGCTTCTGGCGAACCAGAGCAGCGCACGGAAATGCCGTTTACCTTCCCGCCAGAGTGGTATCTATTTATCTACTTGCACTGGTGTGCTTTCAAACTGCTAGGTTGGCAGGAGCAGGGACCGAGCAATGGGAGCTCACCCCGTCGCGGGGATTCGAACCACCGACCTTTCGATCGGCAAGCCCTAGGCTCTGTGGTTTAACCCACAGCACCACCCGCGTCCTGGTCAGTCAGTACCCATAAGTAAAACCCACCCCCATCTCAGGATATGATATACTGGTTTAGTTGGCTTCAAAAGGGGATTTGCACAGATCCGTTCAGGGAGAGGTCTATTAGACACTCTGCATTTAGAGGCATTCTACCTTAGAATACCTGGCCGGATTCTGGGGATAAAGGTCAAGGAAGGATCACGACCTCTGTGCTCCCTGTTTCAGCTTGCGGAGTCCTTTTGGCTGGCAGTTGTTAAGAGACAGACGGCTAGATGACCCCTGCCTTTGAGGAGAGGGCTGGGGCCAGGATGCCTTTATTGTTATTGTCCGTGTTTAATGGGGTTTTCATACTGTTTCAATTCTATTTGTGTTTAATGAGGGTCTCTTCTATATTTTTTGGCTCATTATTATTTTATCTGTATAAGCTGCCTTGGATCCCGGACTGGGAACGGGGCGGGATATAGATAAATGTAATAATAATAATAATAATAATAATAATAATAATAATAATGTGGATGCTCGGGTTGCGAACATGATCTGTGCGGGATGCACGTTCGCAACCCACAGCGTCACGTCTGCGCACGCGCGGGTTGCAATTTGGCGCTTATGCGCATGCGCAAAGGGCGACTACCCGTTCCGGTACTTCCAGGTTTTGGCGATCCGTAACCCAAAAAAACACAACCTGAAGCGTCTGTAACCCAAGGTATGACTGTAATAATAAACCCAAACCAGAGTACAAGAGAATTAAAGTACACAATTAAAATGGCATAAAACACAATTCCATAGCTACACAGTGACCAGTAAAATATATGACCAGGATCACTAACTTGAAAGCGTTTTTTCTGGGGGGGGGGGGAAGGGTGTAGAAAAGGGAAATATGGTCCAGTATTTGTCAAAATGGACAGAGCCAGCCTCTGAAAGTCACACACCTCTCCATCTATTTTACCTTTTTTGGAACAGTCCCCCCCTTGTCCAAAGTGTTTTCCTTGTACATTTAAAAAAGAAAAAGAGAAAGGGGAGGAAAGAAAGAAGGAAGGAAGGAAGGAAGGAAGGAAGGAAGGAAGGAAGGAAGGAAGGAAAGAAAGAAAGAAAGAAAGAAAGAAAGAAAGAAAGAAAGAAAGAAAGAAAGAAAGAATCCTAGAATCATTTAGCCCAACCTGCTGCAATGCAGGAAAAAAAGAAATGTTTTAATAGCAATGCCAAATCTCTCATCTTTGATCCTTGCAGACAGGGATTTGGCTGAATAACTCCCTAAGCGCCACAAATCAAAACAGGTTTTTGGTTTTTTTTAAAGGGGAGACATGCAGAGAGCTGTCATCACCGCAGTTTGGAACAGGGTGCAGTCTGGTTGGCACACATTTTGGCAGTCGGTCTTGAGTTATAGACAGGGCACGTTTTAGATTTCGGTTTCGTTTTGCAAGCAGCCACACCTTCCTCTGCTGAGAGCTGCAGAAACTGGAACCAGCTTTGCCATTTTCTTTCCCCCAACTTGCCAGAAACTGCTCCTTCCCCGGGCAAGAAAACCGTACCCTGCTTGGGTGCCACTCTCAGGTGGTTTGGCCCTAGAAATCAAAGTGGGTTTAAGCCCTGCCCACAAGCAGAGGCGAGTGAAGGGGGCAGTAGCCCCAGTTGTGAGGAGAAGGTGTCTTTGTGGGGTGGGTGTGTCATTTTCACCTAAAGGTAAAGGTAAAGGGATCCCTAACCGTTAGGTCCAGTCGTGGCCGACTCTGGGGTTGCGGCGCTCATCTCGCTTTCTTGGCCGAGGGAGCAGGCGTACAGCTTCTGGGTCATGTGGCCAGCATGACTAAGCCGCTTCTGGCGAACCAGAGCAGCACACGGAAACGCCTTCCCACCAGAGCGGTACCTATTTATCTACTTGCACTTTGATGTGCTTTCAAACTGCTAGGTTGGCAGGAGCAGGGACTGAGCAACGAGAACTCACCCCGTCACAGGGATTTGAACCGCCGACCTTCTGATCGGCAAGTCCTAGGCTCTGTGGTTTAACCCACAGCGCCACCCGTGTCCCATTTTCACCTAGTGGTCCCCAAAATCTAAAGCCAGCACTTCTTCCTTGGAGAGGGTCTCCAGGTGTACCTGCAGCTGTCCAAAAAGGGTGAGGAGGTGCTGGTGCTTATTTTCATCATCATCATTATATATATATATATATATATATATATATATATATATATATATATATATAAATTTATACCCTGCCCATCTGGCTGAGTTTCCCCAGTCACTCTGGGCGGCTCCCAACAGAATATTAAAAACACGATAAAATATCCAACATTAAAAACTTCCCTGAACAGGGCTGCCTTCAGATATCTTCTAAAAGTCAGATAGTTGCTTATTTCCTCGACATCTGGTGGGAGGGCGTTCCGCAGGGCGGGCGCCACCACTGAGAAGGCCCTCTGCCTGGTTCCCTGCAACCTCACTTCTCGCAGGGAGGGAACTGCCAGAAGGCCCTCGGTGCTGGATCTCAGTGTCCGGGCTGTACGATGAGGGTGGAGATGCTCCTTCAGGTATACTAAGCCAGGGCCATTTAGGGCTTTAAAGGTCAGCACCAACACGTTGAATTGTACCCGGAAATGTACTGGGAGCCAATGTAGGTCTTTAAGGACCGGTGTTATATGGTCTCGGCGGCCGCTCCCAGTCCAGCTGCTGCATTCTGGATTAGTTGTAGCTTCCAGGCTGGAAGCAACTTTTTTAAAGACTGCACTACGCCGCACCTGTTGAATGTCTGCCTTCCATGCCTTTGGTTTGTCTTCGTTCCAGAAATCAAATGGGGAATCCTCATAAGACGTGCTGCTTATATTTCAGCCTCCCTGCAAATTGCTTCCATCCCATTATGGTTTAAATAAAAATAGACTTTCCCCCACTCCTCTAATCTCCACAGGGTCCCATTTAGGAACCTTGAACCACCAGCTCTTTCATGCACCAGGTGTGAATCAACACAAACACACATATTATCTCTCGTCTTCCAGGTACAAATGAGCATTTGGGATGCTGTCCGTGGGCCCTGGTTTCCTTGGCAACCGGAACAGCTGCCTGGGGGGGGGGAACAAACAGGAAGGGGGTGGGCATTGCCATGCCTTTGCCTCCCCCCCTTCCCCTCGCCTTCTGGAGTGGGGAACAATGAACAGCGCCTTAATCCCAGGGTCAATATTGAACAAGGGCAGGGCTGAGCTCCTTGGGATCAGTTCCCTGCTTTCCTTTATTCCTCCTCCCCCCCATTTTTTCTTTCTGGAACTTTTGCTGTTCCTGGCTGCGGCCTGTGACGTTGTCGTCCATGGTCTCTCGCCTCCCTGTTGCCTCCGATGAAATAGAATTTTTTAGGACCAATAAAAGGAAGAGCAGTCGACCTATGGAACTGCCTGCCACTGGAGGGAGTGATGGCCCCTGCCATCGCTTAGGGAATCCTGCCACGTCCCATGTCATGGGCATGACCAGCGCAGACGTCGCTGAGACCTTATTGCAAACGTGGCCTTGGGTGAGCACATCTTAGCTTGAGATGATACCCAGCTCTACCTCTCTTTTAAATCAGAACCAGTGAAGGCGGTGAAGGTCCTGTGTGAGTGTCTGGAGACGGTTGGAGGATGGATGGCGGCTAACAGATTGAGGTTGAATCCTGACAAGACAGAAGTACTGTTTTTGGGGGGACAGGAGGCAGGCGGGTGTGGAGGACTCCCTGGTCCTGAATGGGGTAACTGTGCCCCTGAAGGACCAGGTGCACAGCCTGGGAGTCATTCTGGACTCACAGCTGTCCATGGAGGTGCAGGTCAGTTCTGTGTCCAGGGCAGCTGTTTACCAGCTCCATCTGGTGCGCAGGCTGAGACCCTCCCTGCCTGCACACTGTCTCGCCAGAGTGGTGCATGCTCTGGTTATCTCCCGCTTGGACTACTGTAATGCGCTCTATGAGGGGCTACCTTTGAAGGTGACCCGGAAACTGCAATTAACCCAGAATGCAGCAGCTAGACTGGGGACTGGGAGCGGCCGCCAAGACCATATAACACCGGTCTTGAAAGACCTACATTGGCTCCCAGTACGTTTCTGAGCACAATTCAAAGGGTTGGTGCTGACCTTGAAAGCCCTAATGGCCTCGGTCCTGTATACCTGAAGGAGCGTCTCCACCCCTATCATTCTCCCTGGACGCTGAGGTCCAGCTCCGAGGGCCTTCTGGTGGTTCCCTCACTGCGAGAAGCCAAGTTACAGGGAACCAGGCAGAGGGCCTTCTCGGTGGTGGCGCCCGCCCTGTGGAACGCCCTCCCACCAGATGTCAAAGAGAGAAACAGCTACCAAACCTTTAGAAGACATCTGAAGGCAGCCCTGTTTAGGGAAGCTTTTAATGTTTGATGTATTACTGTATTTTAATATTTGGTTGGAAGCCACCCAGATGGGCGGGGTATAAATTATTATTAATATATTATTATTGAGACTCTGTCCTGCCGTGTGATGCCTGAAATCTTCCGAACACGGTGCATGTGGAAGGCATTGAGGCATTGCTCCTGGCGAATGTAATTTGCCCACAACTCTCTTCCAGATACAGTGGTACCATGGTACTCAAGCAAACTGGAACCAAAACACTGCAAACCTGGAAGTAAGTGTTCCAGTTTGCGAACTTTTTTTGGAAGCCGAACATGCTCCGTTTTGAGTGCCACACTTCCGTTTTGAGTGTTACGCTGAGGTCTGTCTGTTTTTGCTATTTATTTTGCATTTTTGTTTTTTGTTTTTTTGTTTAAACTTTTTAATATTTATTTATACAACAAGAAAAAAAACCCCCACAAAAAAACCACAAATACCAAATTACACACAAATTACAAAAATAACCATAGACACATAATTTTCTTGGCAAACAATAAAACATCTATAGGTCTTAACACTAAAGACCCAACTTCCCGTCTATTCCATATTTCAAATTCATATTCCTTATTGCCAATACACATTTTTTTCATAATTAAACTTATTCTCAATAAATCTAATTTCTTCTATCTACCTAGCAACTATTACTGAAGTTCCTCGAATGCTGCAACAGAATTTAAACTACTATATTTATTTTTCAGATAATCTTTGAAAACCTCCCATTTAGAAACAAATTCCTGTTTTGATTTATTCTTTATTTTTTCTGATAAACCATCTAATTCGGCATATTCTGTCAGCTTTTGGATCCAATCTTGTATAGAGGGGATTTCATTACTCTTCCATTTTGCTGCGATCAAAACTCTTGCTTTTGCGGTTCTTTTTTGTATCGTTTTTGTGACTGTCTGGAGCCCAGTTCAGCTACTGATGGATTGATTGTACATGCAGTACATTGTTTATTGTTTTCATTTTATGGGTCAATGGTCTCGTTAGATAGTAAAATCCATGTCAACTTGCTGTTTTAGGGGTTGTTTTTAAAAGTCTGGAACGGATTAATCCGTTTTGCATTGCTTTCTATGGGAAAGCGCGCCTTGGTTTTGGAACACTTTGGTTTTGGAACAGGCTTCCAGAACGGATTGAATTTGAGAACCAAGGTACCACTGTAGAAGTATTCGTGGCACTCAGGCTTGGCAGACCTCCATCCTGGCATTCTCACCTACCTTACAGGGCTGTTGTGAACATCACCGAAATATTGTATGTGAACTTTCAAAACCGGCAGTATTCTATGCTGACGAGGGGCTATCTTGAGCAACAGCCCGTGGCCTGTCCGCAAAGCAACTTTTCCTGGGTCTCTGCCCATGTGCCAAATTTAGAGAGAGCGTGTGGTAAAAGGATTGCCTCAAAAAGTCAATGCTTTTTGAGCTATCCTTTGCGTCGTCAAGAAAAAAAAGGCCAAATTCATTGGGTTTTTGTTTTCTTTTCCAACAATGGTTTCCCACGTCCTGCTGTATATATTTCCTAAATAAGAATATTTCCTGCATAGGTCGTTCTAGCCAATGGAACCTGATAGTTTACAGCAAAGTTGATCATTATGTCCAGGAAGGGGGTATACTTTTTAAGATTTTGGCAAAGAATATACCGTATTTTTCGCTCCATAAGACGCACCAGACCATAAGACGCACCTAGTTTTTGGAGGAGGGAAACAAGAAAAAAAAAATATTCTGAATCTCAGAAGCCAGAACAACAAGAGGGATCGCTGCGCAGCGAAAGCAGCGATCCCTCTTGCTGTTCTGGCTTCTGGGATAGCTGCGCAGCCTGCATTCGCTCCATAAGACGCACACACACACTTCCCCTTACTTTTTAGGAGGGAAAAAGTGAGTCTTGTAGAGCAAAAAATACGGTATATCAAGAGGCTCGCTTTCTGCTACAGTGCTTCTTTAATGAGTAACTTTGCTTACCGTGTCGGTCCAGGCAAAAGGCTTTGTAGTTGCTGGGCAGAGCAGTTTTAATGCGCAGCAGATGTAAAGGAAATGTGCTTGTTTGTTTATCAAGGGTGTCTATTCCTAATGCAAGCAAATTGCAAGGGGTCGCAGAGCATGGAAGCGCCAGGTAACAGATGAGCAGGTTGTTGCGTCGGCCTAGTGATACCCAGCTGCATCTTCCAAAGTGCAACCCTCCTTTTAAGAGTCGCGCAACTCCTGAGAATTTCTGTAAGTTGCAGGCTCTCCGTTGTCAATTTTCAGTCACCACGCTACAGTGGTACCTCGGGTTAAGCACTTAATTCGTTCCGGAGGTCCGTACTTAACCTGAAACTGTTCTTAACCTGAAGCACCACTTTAGCTAATGGGGCCTCCCGCTGCCGCCGGAGCACGATTTCTGTTCTCATCCTGAAGCAAAGTTCTTAACCTGAGGTACTATTTTTGGGTTAGCGGAGTCTGTAACCTGAAGCGTATGTAACCTGAAGCATATTTAACCTGAGGTACTACTGTATTTCTGTGCCTTTTTCAGTGACCAGGACCTCAGAGCTGTTACGGTAAAATCTGGGTGCGGGGCTACTCTGCCACCCAGCTCGTCGGACTAAGTCCGCGGGTCCCTGTGGAAGAAAATGAGCTCAGCCGGGCACAGGAGCAAACTGCAGAAGATCCAAGTTTATTGCACAACAGGTTCAAGGCGAGATTGAACAGCGAGAAAGGGGTGACATGAACTTTTGAAACTCCCTCCATGTCCCAGAATACGGTGCAAAATACATCCCAGTTAAATCATGAATACATTGAGAAGAGGTTGGGTTACACCGGATTAACATATGGAGGAGGGAGGGGGGAATATGCAGAGCTGGAGATATGCGCAGATAAGCACTTCCTGAGTACCGGTGATGAGAAGTCAATGGTCCATGTATGCATATTCTGTCACCTGGCATTGCCCGGAGGAAAGGCTTGGCAGAGTGATTTAACAGAATTAGGGTCTTGACACCTTACTTGAGGGATTATGGAGGACAGGGGAGGTGTCATGGAGTCCTAGAGAAATTGAGCAAATTGGCACGTTGATTTTCTATGAATTTTATAGATTTTAGTCCCTTTTGACATTGACAAATGGAAATAAATGGATATATTGTAGCGAAGAAGAAGGTGAAGAAGACATGCCCCCCCCCCTTCTGTATCAGAGCCATAGGCACATTTGGCCCTCAGGAATTGGAGTTACAGCTCTCCCCAAGCTGCCGGGCACTTCTTGGAAACCCGGGACTGAGCAAAAGCTTTCCGCCACCCAATTAAGAAGTACAGTTGTACCTTGGAAGCCGAACGGAATCCGTTTTGGAAGCCCGTCCAACTTCCAAAACGTTCGGAAGCCAAAGCGCGGCTTCAGCCAGTCGGAAGCCCTGTCGGATGTTCAGCTTCTGAAAATCGTTTGAAAACCTGGAACACTCACTTCCGGGTTTCGATTGTTCGGGAGCCGATCTGTTCAGGAGCCGAAGCGTTCGAGATCCTTTGTTGGTACAGTGGTACCTCGGGTTACATACGCTTCAGGTTACAGACGCTTCAGGTTACAGACTCCGCTAACCCAGAAAGAGTACCTCGGGTTAAGAACTTTGCTTCAGGATGAGAACAGAAATCGTGTGGCGGCAGCAGGAGGCCCCATTAGCTAAAGTGGTGCTTCAGGTTAAGAACAGTTTCAGGTTAAGAACGGAGCTCCGGAACGAATTACCGTATTTTTCGCCCTATAGGATGCACCGTCCCATAAGGTGCACCTAGTTTTTTGGGGGGGAAATAAAGGGAAAAAAATTATTTCCCCCCCCAGCTTCCCCCGACCCCAGCCACCAAACAGGCAGCTCTCTGCTAGCCGTGGGAGCCCAGCGCTGGCTCCCACTGCTTGGGGAGAGGTCCGCGAAGCCTGGACGCGCTGATCTCAGCGTGCGCAGGCTTCGGCATGCCGGCAACTCTCCGCAAGCAGCGGGAGCGCTCCCGCTGCTTGTGGAGAGGTCCGCGAAGCCTGGAGAGCGAGAGGGGTCGGTGCGCACCGACCCCTCTCGCTCTCCAGGCTTCAGCGAAAGCCTGCATTCGCCCCATAGGACGCACCCAGATTTCCCCTTCATTTTTGGAGGGGGAAAAAGTGCGTCCTATAGGGCGAAAAATACGGTAAGTACTTAACCCGAGGTACCACTGTATCTTCATGAACTGACCTAAAAAGATAAAGAAAACAAAAGACTGAGTTGAGCATTTGAAAAATCCATTGAAATCAGACACTATAAGTTCATCTTAGGTTAGGTAGTTCGCAAGTCTCTGTGGGCTTTGCACAAGGTTTTTTCTCAGAAGATTGATAAAGAATGTATAATTATTTTGGTCATTATTGTGTGTATGTAGTCACCAGCGTGTTGCATGAGTCGTACTACAGTGGTACCTCGGGTTAAGTACTTAATTCGTTCCGGAGGTCCGTTCTTAACCTGAAACTGTTCTTAACCTGAAGCACCACTTTAGCTAATGGGGCCTCCTGCTGCTGCCGTGCCGCCAGAGCACGATTTCTGTTCTTATCCTGAAGCAAAGTTCTTAACCCGAGGTACTATTTCTGGGTTAGCAGAGTCTGTAACCTGAAGCGTATGTAACCTGAAGCGTATGTAACCCGAGGTACCACTGTACTTCTATCAGCAGCACACGTTGCATTTTTCTAGTAGTACAGTGGTACCTCGCAAGATGAATGCCTCGCAAGACAAAAAACTCACTAGACGAAAGGGTTTTTTGTTTTTTGAGCTGCTTCGCAAGACTATTTTCCCTATGGGCTTGCTTCGCAAGACAGAAGCGTCTTGCAAGTTTGTTTCCTTTTTCTTAAAACCGTTAATACAGTTGCGACTTGACTTCGAGGAGCAACTCATAGCACGCGGTGTGGTAGCCTTTTTTGAGGTTTTTGAAGACTTTGGTGATTTTTGAAGCTTTTCCAAAACTTTTCCAAAACCGTGCTTCGCAAGACGAAAAAATCGCAAGACGAAAAAACTCGCGGAATGAATTAATTCTGTCTTGCGAGGCACCACTGTACCTCCTTGGTGCAAATCGAGGGCAGACGAGTCGGCTGAGAGCTTTTGAATCGGCAACCCTTACTCCCCGTTGCTCCTCGGTCTTCTGAGCATCCTGCTCCTTTGCCTCGGGAGGAAATTGATTTTTGTGGCTGTCGCAAAACGTGCCTTCTCCTTCGCGCCTGCTGCTTCCCAGATTCTCCTCCTCCAGAGGGGTCTGGGGGGAGGACAATTTAATCTGCTTCTGAGATGACAGAGATACCTGCCTTCCCCGCTGAGGAAGGGGCCAGGATGTTGGGCAGAGACGAGGCGCAAGGTTATCTCTCAGCTGCGGATTCTTGGACATAGAAGGGATTCATCTCTGGTGCAGAGAAAAACAGATTAAATTGTTCTCCCTTCGGGGCTGATGCCAGTGTCACGTCCATGCATTTACAGTGGTACCTGGGGTTACATACGCTTCAGGTTACAGACTCCGCTAACCCAGAAATAGTACCTCAGGTTAAGAACTTTGCTTCAGGATAAGAACAGAAATTGTGCAGCAGCGGCGCAGCGGCAGCAAGAGGCTCCATTAGCTAACGTGGTGCTTCAGGTTAAGAACAGTTTCAGCTTAAGAACGGACCTCCGGAACGAATTAAGTACTTAACCTGAGGTACCACTGTATAGAGGTCTTTTTAAAATCTGCCAATCGTACACCAAAAGTGTTAGTCGATTGCTTCCATCAGTACTTATTAATGTCTTGGATCTGGTACAGATGAAGAGCTTGCTACCGTCGTTGTTATTATTGTTATTATTATTAAAAAGTTACAAACTGTTAACGGAGAAATCTGAGGGCTCCCTTGGACAAAAAACAAGGACACCAGCCAGGAATACCAGAGCAAAACAGCAGCCAGTAGGCTTGGTCTTTATTGAAGACTGTCGCAACAGGACTCCCACCTGCCACAAGGTGGAACAAGATGGAAGCCCCAAACAAAAGAGAGCCCAACCTTTTATTAGCTGCTAATCCCCATGTTGGGACGCGGGTGTGGCGCTGTGGGTTAAACCACAGACCCTAGGACTTGTCAATCAGAAGGTCGGCGGTTCAAATCCCCGCAACGGTGTGAGCTCCCGTTGCTCGGTCCCTGCTCCTGCCAACCTAGCAGTTTGAAAGCACGTCAAAAGTCCAAGTAGATAAATAGGAACTGCTCCAGCAGGAAGGTAAACGGCGTTTCCATGCGCTGCTCTGGTTTGCCAGAAGCGGCTTAGTCCTGCTGGCCACATGACCCGGAAGCTGTATGCTGACTCCCTCGGCCAGTAAAGCGAGATGAGCACCGCAACCCCAGAGTCGGTCATGACTGGACCTAATGGACAGGGGTCCCTTTACCTTTAATCCCCATGTTACACCCCCCTAACTACATCATGGTTACATCATGAAAGGGGAGGTCTGGTGGCAGTAATCTGAGCATCCTGGACCCTGCCCCATGGTTCTCTTTGCCCTCCATCAAACACCCATCAAGTGTAACAAAAGTGGTACAGGGGTACCTCGGGTTACATACGCTTCAGGTTAAGGACTTTGCTTCAGGATGAGAACTGAAATCGTGCTCCAGCGGCGCGGCAGCAGCAGGAGGCCCCATTAGCTAAAGTGGTGCTTCAGGTTAAGAACAGTTCCAGGTTAAGTATGGAGCTCCGGAACGAATTAAGTACTTAACCCGAGGTACCACTGTATTTACATTTCCCTGTTACCCAGCCAAGTTAATCACACCCCTGATACCTGCTGGAGGGGCAACCCCTCCCCAACCTATACATAAATTCCTGCAACAATACATTTTCCATCAATATATCCCCTTATTATTCCGCTGATGAAACAATGTTTTTTATGCTCTCATTCAATGGTAGGATTACCTGGGGGGGCACGATAAGAAACAAGAGGGCCGCATATGCAAATGACTCATTGACTTCAAAAAGATTGGTATCACTGGATCCAGCCCGTTAGCCTTTTTTTAATTAACTGAACTAAAGTGTTATAATTGGATTTTGAATAAAGGTGCAATCGAGGGTCAGCCGTTTTGAATTTTATCGTGCTCTTACCTTCCTTAGTGGGCTATGCAAACCGCTATTCCGAATGCTTTTCCTAGGGGGCACTGAGAACCAAGGGGTCAGTGGCCCACCCCAAAGTTTGGGAAACGCCATGCGTGCAGGCAGCAAGCGTTATGTCTCAAGGGCTGTCACACGGAAGATGGAGCAATCTTGTTTTCTCCTGCTCTGGAGGGTAGGACCTGAACCAATGCCTTCAGGTTGCAAGGAAGGCGATTCTGACGAAATGTCAGGAAGAACCTTCTGATAGTAAAAACTGTTTGACGGTGGGACTGTCTCCCTTGGGAGGCTGTAGACTCCTTTTCATGGGGGTGGGGGGTTAAGGAGAGGTTGGGTGGCCATCTGTCATGGACTAATGAGTTTCCGAGCGCAATTCAGAGTATTGGTGCTGACCTTGAAAGCCCTAAACGGCCTCGGTCCAGTATACTTGAAGGAGCATCTCCACCCCCATCGTTCTGCCTGGACGCTGAGGTCCAGCTCCGAGGGCCTTCTGGCGGTTTCCTCCCTGTGAGAAGCCAAGCTACAGGGAACCAGGCAGAGGGCCTTCTCGGTGGTGGCACCCGCCCTGTGGAACGCCCTCCCATCAGATGTCAAAGAGAAAAACAACTACCAGACTTTTAGAAGACATCTGAAGGCAGCCCTGTTTAGGGAAGCTTTTAATGTTTAATAGACTAACCCAGAAATATTACCTTTGAATTCTGGTGCTGGAGGAGACTCTTGAGAGTCCCATGGACTGCAAGAAGATCAAACCTATCCATTCTTAAGGAAATCAGCCCTGAGTGCTCACTGGAAGGACAGATCCTGAAGCTGAGGCTCCAATACTTTGGCCACCTCATGAGAAGAGAAGACTCCCTGGAAAAGACCCTGATGTTGGGAAAGATTGAGTGCACAAGGAGAAGGGGACGACAGAGGACAAGATGGTGGGACACTGTTCTCGAAGCTACCAACATGAGTCTGACCAAACTGTGGGAGGCAGTGGAAGACAGGAGTGCCTGGCGTGCTCTGGTCCAGGGGGTCACGAAGAGTCGGACACGACTAAACGACTAAACAACAAAAGACTATTGCATTTTAATATTCTGTTGGAAGCCGTCCAGAGTGGCTGGGGTATAAATAATAAATTATTATTATTACAGTGGTACCTCGGGTTACATACGCTTCAGGTTACAGACTCCGCTAACCCAGAAACATTACCTCGGGATAAGAACTTTGCTTCAGGATGAGAACATGTGGCAGCAGCGGGAGGCCCCATTAGCTAAAGTGGTACCTCAGGTTAAGAACAGTTTCAGGTTAACAACGGACCTCCAGAACGAATTAAGTTCTTAACCCAAGGTACCACCGTATTATTATTTGAGAGTCTTCCTTTAAAATATAAAGTGGAACTATAATAATAATAATAATAATAATAATAATAATAATAATAATAATTAATAATAATAATAATTAATAATAATACTCCTTTAGGTGCCAGGCAAAAATGTTCCTTTTAAACCAGGCCTTTGGTTGACCTGATCAACATCCCATACCCTTTTAAAATGTGGCTCTTTTGGGGGAGGGCTATTATTGGGTTATTGCTTTTATTTTTGTTTTATGTACTGTGATCTTTTTATGTGAACCGCCCTGAGACCTCTGGGTATAAGGTGGTATAATAATAATAATAATAATAATAATAATAATAATAATAATAATCCCCACCAGTGGTGGGGGGGAAGGGGCCTAGATATTCTGTTGTGCCGACCGCAACCTAGGTCAAAGGTACAATTTGGCAATTAGCTTATATACAGTGGTACCTCTGGTTGGGATCCGTTCCGGAGGCCCGTCCGCAACAAGAAAAGCCCACAACCTGAAGCGCCGTATCTTCGCAGGTGCGCTGCGCAATTTGGCGCTTGTGCGCATGCGCGAAGCGTGATTTAGCGCTTCTGCGCATGCGTGAGCGGCGAAACCCGGAAGTAACCCTTTCCGGTACTGCCGGCTCGCCGCGGGACGCGACCTGAAAAAGCGTAACAGGAAGCAAACATAACATGAGGTGTGAATGTATCTGAGTTCCTAACACTGGTTGTATGAATAATGTATTCACAAACGCAATCTCTGAGCTTAATAGTGGGCACGATAGTGGTACTATTGGGAGGGGGAATCCGAGAGAAGAACGTGGAGGTATTTGTTAGATTCGGCTGCGGTGTGGCATCTACCCCTCCCTTAAAAAACGTGGCCTTTCCTGGAGCCGATCCTCTCTTTTCCCCTCTTGCCAGAATATTAAATCAGGTCAATAAATCTCCCTGGCCCGGGAGCAGCCAAACAGGCTTTGCAAGGGAAGGGAGATGGTTATGTCGTATCAGCTGCTACTGCGGGAGCAGGAAATGCAAGAAGGCATGTGTGTTGCTTGATGACGGAGGGGGGTGTTCACCCGCCTGCCCTCCCCGTTCCCTGCTAGGACTTGTCAGGGCAGGAGGGCTTGCGCCCAGACCTTAGAGGAAAGCATTTTACGCATTTCACGCCGCTTTCAATCGCCTTCCCTTTTTGCTTGCTCCGAGAGCTTAAGGGGGAAGAAAGGGCGTAACGCTGGGGTTCGGGCACCTCTCCAAAAATCCCACAGGTGTAATTGGGGCCTGGCCATGTGGCTGTGCCTGAGCATGCATTTGTGACGGCTGCGCATGCACGGCACGGCCCTAAACCACACCCCGTCTCCTGGGAAGAGAGGAGAGAGGAGATGAGCCGGTTAAGGTGGCCTCTTCCGAGCGGCCGTGGCCAGGGATGAGAGGATGGACTCGGGCGGCCTGGATCCGGGGCGCGCGGTAAGGAGCAGCCTCAAATTTCTGGGCCAAATTTCCCCCTGCGATTCTCGGGTGGGGGCCAGATGTTTGGTTTGGGCCCGGGTGAGGATGCTCTCAGGCAGATGATCCTAATGAAATTGAAGTTTTGTGGACTCCTCAGAGAAGAGGCAACTGTTTGGAGGCTGTGGTCTGTATCTGTGGTGAAATCCTGTGACGGAAGCTGGTAAAAAAGCGGATGGAAGCAGTGCTGGTTTTCCAGAAAAAGAGGGGATGGAGCTCTCCATGAACTTCTCCGTTGTTCTCTGAGAATGGCAACACCTGAATGGAGGTACAGTGGTACCTCAGGTTACATACGCTTCAGGTTATATACGCTTCAGGTTACAGACTCTGCTAACCCAGAAATAGTGCCTCAGGTTAAGAACTTTGCTTCAGGATGAGAACAGAAATCGGGCTCCGTGGCGCAGTGGCAGCAGGAGGCCCCATTAGCTAAAGTGGTGCTTCAGGTTAAGAACAGTTTCAGCTTAAGAACGGACCTCCGGAATGAATTAAGTACTTAACCCGAGGTACCACTGTATAGGGTGCCAAACTGCAGAGAGGTGGCACAATTTCTAAGACCGGGGTTGGCGCAGGTTGGGTTCCCGTGGAAGGTTTCATAGAACCGTAGAGATGGCCCTGTGGGTCATCTAGTCCAACTGACTGTATTGCAGGAAACTTTGGCCCAAAGCGGGACTCGAACCCACAACCTTGAGATTAAGAGTCTTGCGCTCTGCCTACCGAGCTCTCCCAGGGCTTATATAGGGTCTCCCAGCCAATCACAGGGCTGGGATGTCCGCATGGCAGTTGGAGCCCTAACAGCCCCTAAGCCAGTGTTTCTCAACCTGTGGGTCCCCAGATGTTGTTGGACTACAACTCCCATCATTCCTAGCCAGCTTGACCAGTGGTCAGGGAAGATGGGAGTTGTAGTCCAACAACATCTGGGGACCCACAGGTAGAGAACCGCTGCAAACAGCACTTCACCCTTCAAAGGAATATTAGAGAAGCTTTTCAAATCCTCTTCAAGGACTCTCCGAGAATGATAACAGTGGTCGTTTTTTGGGTCTGTGTTGTTAACTTTACTACTTCTCTCTGTTTTGTCCCTTTGTTTCCCTGTATTTTCTGTATTCCTCTCCTGCATTTCCTAGTGGGATGCCTTTATGGCTGTTTTGGTTGTTGTATCTCCTAGATTGAAAACGTTTTATTGTTGTTGTTTAGTTGTTTAGTCGTGTCCGCCTCTTCGTGGCCCCCTGGACCAGAGCACGCCAGGCACTCCTGTCTTCCACTGCCTCCCGCAGTTTGGTCAAACCCATGTTAGTAGCTTCCAGAACACTGTCCAACCATCTCGTCCTCTGTCGTCCCCTTCTCCTTGTGCCCTCCATCTTTCCCAACATCAGGGTCTTTTCCAGGGAGTCTTCTCTTCTCCTGAGGTGGCCAAAATCTTGGAGCCTCAGCTTCAGGATCTGTCCTTCCAGTGAGCACTCAGGGCTGATTTCCTTCAGAATGGAGAGGTTTGATCTTCTTGCAGTCCATGGGACTCTCAAGAGTCTCCTCCAACACCAGAATTCAAAAGCATCCATTCTTTGGCGATCAGCCTTCTTTATGGTCCAGCTCTCACTTCCATACATCACTACTGGGAAAACCAGAGCTTTAACTATATGGACCTTAGTCGGCAAGGTGATGTCTCTGCTTTTTAAGATGCTGTCTAGGTTTGTCATTGCTTTTCTCCCAAGAAGCAGGCGTCTTTTAATTTTGTGGCTGCTGTCACCATCTGCAGTGATCATGGAGCCCAAGAAAATAAAATCTCTCACTGCCTCCATTTCTTCCTCTTCTATTTGCCAGGAGGTGATGGGCCCAGTTGAAAATGTTTAACGTATGTCATTAAAATGTTTAACATTTGTCATTAAAAGCAAAGCACTAGAAAGTTTTTGCTTCCGGACGGCAATGCCGCTGTCTCATAATGTAGCTTGTGGCGCCCAACCTTTTTTTGGGGGGGGGGTGCCGGCATGTGTGTGTGACACCATGTAGCAGGATGAGGCCCAGCAGGGCCTGTTGTGGCCATGGGAAGACCCAAAGGGGCCTGCTGCGGCCACAGGTAAGCCTGACGGGCTCTGCCGCAGAATATTGAGGGTGCCTGGACACCTCCTTGAAAGTTTTGGGGGCCTCAGTTCCTCGGCCCCCCCCCCCAGATGTCACCCCTGGACAACTGTTAAACCAGGAATGGGGGACTTCGGATGCCTTTGGACTGCATCTTCCATCAACACCTTGGCCGTGCTGGATGGGGCAAATTCAGGAACTGGAGTCCAACCAGTGTTTGAAATCCCCCCGGCGCATTTTGCGACCGGCACAGGTCCGACTGCTTCTACCGTTATGCTGCGCAGATTACGTCATTAATGCTGTACACCGGCCCGAGGTCTTTGGATAAAGGAGAGCGTATGAATCGAATGAATGAACCAGAATAGAGCCTCTCGCCTAGGGAAGAATTTGGGATCCCCCGTCCTGATTGTCCGCATGAGGGAGTGCGTTTCTCAGATGCTGCACATTTGCTGCGGGTGTTTTGAATCCAAAAGGAGGTTAAGGCAGCTTCACATAAAGAAATCTGAGGTCCTTTCTTTGTGCAGTTGCGAGAATTGGGTTTCTACTCTCGCAAAGGGAAGGCAGGCCTGTAGATCAGTAGGTTGAGCATTTATTTTGTGTGTAGAAGGTCTCAGGTTTGATTCCTGGCTTCTCCAGATAGGGCAGGGAGGGATGCTTACCTGAATCTATTATTATTATTATTATTATTATTATTATTATTATTATTATTATTATTATTTTGTTGTAGTAAGGTAAAGGTAAAGGGACCCCTGACCATTAGGTCCAGTCGTGGCCGACTCTGGGGTTGCGGCGCTCATCTCGCTTTATTGGCCGAGGGAGCCGGCATACAGCTTCCGGGTCATGTGGCCAGCATGACTAAGCCACTTCTGGCAAACCAGAGCAGCGCACGGAAACGCTGTTTACCTTCCCGCGGGAGTGGTACCTATTTATCTACTTGTACTTTGACGTGCTTTCGAACTGCTAGGTTGACAAGAGCAGGGATCGAGCAACGGGAGCTCACCCCGTCGCGGGGATTCGAACCGCCGACCTTCTGATCGGCAAGTCCTAGGCTCTGTGGTTTAACCCACAGCGCCACCCGCGTCCCTCGTTGTTGCAGTAGTAGTATTTAATTTGTATACTGCCCTTCGTCTGAAGATCACAGGGCGTTCACAACATAAAATTGCAAAGTAAGAACACAAAATATGAAACAAAACCATGGGCAGGCAAACTAAGGCCCGGGGGCCAGACCCGGCCCAATCGCCTTCTAAATCCGGCCTGCGGATGGTCCAGGAACCAGCGTGTTTTCACATGAGTAGAATGTGTCCTTTTATTTAGAATGCGCCTCTGGGTTATTTGTGGGGCATAGGAATTCGTTCATTATTTTTTTCCAAAATATAGTCCGGCCCCCCACAAGGTTTGAGGGACAGTGGACCGGCCCCCTGAAAACGTTTGCTGACCCCTGCCTTGGAGAAAAGGGTGTGATATAAACACAATAAATGAGCTCTTCCGCTGAGCTACTTTGAAAGCTGGAGGGGCCAGCCAGGTGGAGATGTCAGTCAGCAATCAGGCACCCAGAGATCTCTACGTGGTCGCAATTGGACCAGTGCCAGTCACAAAACACGCCTGGCTCCTGGCTAATTTCTAACACTGAGCATCAGGGGGGTGGGATAAGGAGAAGCCCAAGCTAAGAATAGGCGCTTCTTCAGCCTGGGTCCACTTCTCTGTGTGCGGTTTTAGGAGGGACCCAGAAGTATCTATTATCAGTTCCCTTTCCTGCGGGTGCCAGGCTGGGATTAGTAACCACAGCCAAAATGTTTGCACACTGCAGCGAAGGCAGACGCTGGCTCCCAGTACGTTTCCGAGCACAATTCAAAGTGTTGGTGCTGACCTTTAAAGCCCTAAACGGCCTCGGTCCAGTATACCTGAAGGAGCGTCTCCACCCCCATCGTTCTGCCCGGACACTGAGGTCCAGCTCCGAGGGCCTTCTGGCAGTTCCCTCCCTGCGAGAAACCAAGTTACCGGGAACCAGGCAGAGGGCCTTCTTGGTGGTGGCGCCTGCCCTGTGAAACGCCCTCCCACCAGATGTCAAAGAGAAAAATAACTACCAGACTTTTAGAAGACATCTGAAGGCAGCCCTGTTTAGGGAAGCTTTTAATGTTTACTATTGTATTTTAATTTTTTGTTGGGGAAACCCAGCCAGATGGGCAGGGTATAAATAATAAATTATTATTATTATTATAATACAGTTGTACCTTGGGTTAAGTACTTAATTCGTTCCGG
Source organism: Podarcis muralis (assembly GCF_964188315.1). Classification (NCBI taxonomy): domain Eukaryota; kingdom Metazoa; phylum Chordata; class Lepidosauria; order Squamata; family Lacertidae; genus Podarcis; species Podarcis muralis. The sequence goes on along the minus strand of NC_135666.1, from coordinate 5,464,851 downwards.
AGGTCCGTTCTTAACCTGAAACTGTTCTTAACCTGAAGCACCACTTTAGCTATTGGGGCCTCCTGCTGCTGCCACGCCGCCAGAGCACGATTTCTGTTCTCATCCTGAAGCAAAGTTCTTAACCTGAAGCACTATTTCTGGGTTAGCGGAGTCTGTAACCTGAAGCGTATGTAACCCGAGGTACCACTGTAGTATTATTATAATGTATTTTGATGCTATCCTATACTACAATGAAGAAACGTTCGGAAACAAAATCGCAACTTCTGATTGGCTGCAGGAAGCTCCCACAGGCCAATCGGAAGCTGCGGAAGCCCTGTTGGACGTCCGGGTTCCAAAAGAACGTTCTTTGCAAACTGGAACAATCACTTCCGGGTTTGCGTCGTTCGGGAGCCAAAACGTCCAAATTCCAGGGCGTTCAACAACCAAGGTACGACTATAATAGCAATACAGTGGATGCTCGGGTTGTGACGTGATCCGTGCGGGAGGCACGTTCCCAACCCACAGCGCCACGTCTGCGCACGCTCAGGTTGCTATTCAGCGCTTCTGCGCATGCGCAAAGCGTGACTTAGCACTTCTGCGCATGCGCGATTACCGGAACCCGAAAGTAACCCGTTCCGGTACTTCCGGGTTTTGGCGCATCCATAACCCGAAAAAACGCAACCTGAAGCGTCTGTAACCCGAGGTATGACTGTAAATGCCATTGCAGAGGGGGGAAACGGAGCCTAGACGTTTTGATTTGGCGACCGCAACCTAGGTTTAAGGTGCTATTGGCAATTAGCTTATCTTATCTCAGTTTCTGATCTAGGGAATGTGAGTTTTATTCTCTGCTAGAAGCTTGGCTGGAAACTTACACACACACACACACACACACACACACACACACCCTTAGGATTTTGCCCCACCCCCTTCTAGGTGTTCCAGTGCTCTCACACACAACACAACACAACAACACAACACAACGCAGTTTGAGAACTGCTGGATCAGTTTCTCCGTAAAAAGGAACCACTGTACGGGTGAGGTTTGCAGCGCTCATTTCACCTGTACGATTTATGTCCTTCCGCTCTGTGCAGCCAGCCCGGCAGTACAAGACATTTGCGTATGATTTGGAGGCAGCCGCCCAGGCGTCTGAGAGCTACCGAAAGCAGGAACCTGCGACTTTTGTTTTGGACGGAGGCAGCAGAGGAAGTGGCGGGGAGAGCGTTTTCACTGAAAGAATTGAAAAGACCGCTGGTTCTTTCAGATCCTGGTTTGCCAAGCCTAAGGGGGACTTTCTCTTCCTCTTCGGAGGGCCGAATAAAGTCCCCCGCCCTCCAGTTCCATATCCTTAGCGCAGCTTTTAAAGCTGAACCAGGGTAATAGAGTCAAAATTGCAGGGTTGGAAAGGGACCGCGTGGGTCACCTAGTCCAACCCCCTGCAGCGAACAACGTTATAGTTAATTATAGCTTGTCTTTGCTTGACTGCCCTGCAGAATATCCCTACATTATGAATGGTCCTGTCGCCATTAAGAAAAAGAGGTCAGAATTGCCCAGTAGATACGTGACCTGCCCCTGGATCAAGGGACTTTTCTTCTTTCGGTTCTCAAAGTTCTGAACCGAGCTCAAGTTAGCAATCTGAACTAGTAAATGGTAAAGGGACCCCTGACCGTTAGTTCCAGTCGTGGATGACTCTGGGGTTGCGGCGCTCATCTCGCTTTACTGGCCGAGGGAGCCGGCGTCCAGCTTCCGGGTCATGTGGCCAGCAGGACTAAGCCGCTTCTGGCGAACCAGAGCAGAGCACGGAAACGCCGTTTACCTTCCCGCCGGAGCGGTACCTATTGATCTACTTGCACTGGTGTGCTTTCGAACTGCTAGGTTGGAAGGAGCAGGGACCGAGCAACGGGAGCTCACCCCGTCGCGGGGATTCGAACCGCTGACCTTCTGATCGGCAAGTCCTAGGCTCTGTGGTTTAACCCACAGCGCCACCCGCGTTGTTTGCGCGGCAAAAGGTTTGTGTGTCTCTTGTATCAAATCTGAACTAGCCAGATGTTTAACTGATGATCAGTCACAGTCAATCTGCCCTTTGAAAAATAAGACTTTAAAGCTGGCCTGCCCCAAAATTTCATTTCACTTTCAGTTTGTATACTGCCTTTCGGTATTGCTCTAAGCAAGGCGGTTCACAGCGGCAAAACATACAACAGAGAACTTGCAGCTTATAATAATCTGATCCGATACAGAAAGTTATAACAAAACGTAGTTTTGAAAAGGGAACTTCTGTCAAATGAAGCGATGTTCGGTAAACTCTCAAAACACCAGATAATAATTAAACATAAATTCACCCTTCACAATTGCAACAAGTAATTACGAAACTATTGTCAATAAAAGTAACTGCAAGTCACAATGCATGAAATAATACAATACATGCGAAACCATGTAAAAGGATCAAATTGGGAAGCGAAGAGACACCACTTATGAAATAATTGCTTTTTAAATCCCTGAACTAGACATTCCGTTTAAGCTGTAAGCTAGGTTTAAGGAGCCATTTAAGGAGCTTATATATCTGAGTTTCTAACTGCATAATTTGCATAATTAGCAATTGCTCGTTTTCCTCTTCCCTCCTCCTCCTCCTCCTTTTCCTTTCGTGTCACCTCTTTTCGATTATACGTCTGAGGAGTAAAGGCTTGTTTTTTCTGCTGATCTTAGGTAAGACCCTCTGGGAAACTTTCTGGCAGTTTCTAACCCTGCCATGAAGCAAATTCTCATGCAATGAACTTTGTGCAATGGATGACATTATTATTATTATTATTATTATTATTATTATTATTATTATTATTATTTAATTATTTAATTATTTATACCCCGCCCATCTGGCTGGGCTTCCCCGGCCACTCTGATCGGCTTCCAACAAAATATTGCAATACATCAAACATTAAAAGCTTCCCTAAACAGGGCTGCCTTCAGGTGTCTTCTAAAAGCCTGGTAGTTGTTGTTCTCTTTGACATCTGGTGGGAGGGCGTTCCACAGGGCAGGCGCCACCACCGAGAAGGTCCTCTGCCTGGTTCCCTGTAACTTGGCTTCTCACAGCGAGGGAACCACCAGAAGGCCCTTGGAGCTGGACCTCAGGGTCTGGGCAGAACGGTGGGGTGGAGACGCTCCTTCAGGTATACTGGACCGAGGCTATTTAGGGCTTGAAAGGTCAGCACCAACACTTTGAATTGTGCTCGGAAACATACTGGGAGCCAATGTAGATCTTTCAAGACGGGTGTTATGTGGACTGAGGCTGTTTAGGGCTTTAAAGGTTTTAGGGAGGTTGTTTACACGGCAAAAAGGCTGTGTGTCTCTTATATCAAATAAAAAGCCAGTGCTGTGCTTTCGTCTTCACACTCATCCTTCCCACCTGCTTGGAGGATGACATTGTAAAAGGGAAAAAAGGGTGTGTGTTTATACGTGGATTTCCTTTTGCAAGGTGCAGGCAAGCTGCGACCTGGCTGCTCCCCTCCTTCCCCTTGCGAGCAGCGAGGTTGTTTAATCACTGCTTGCCCAATCTCTTGCCCAATTTCTTGCAAGAGGGCAGGGAATTGAGGGAGAAGGGGAATTGCAAAACTTCCTCAGGGAGGATTTCAGTTATTTCCTTTTGATGGGCTTTTCGGCTGCTGCTCTGGGGAGGCTCTTATTTTCATTTATTTGCCCTCCTCCCGGAAAACCAACCCACCAAGTTGTGCTCTTCCAGCTTTCTCAAAGACTCGCCAAAACGACTAGCCCTAAAAAGCTGTAATAAACGGCAAGGCAGATTCGCTGACTAACGGCCCCCTGGCTCTTAAGCCCAAGCTGGGCGGCACCACCGCCATTATTTCAGTTTACAGTGGTACCTCAGGTTACATACGCTTCAGGTTACATACGCTTCAGGTTACAGACTTCGCTAACCCAGAAATAGTGCTTCAGGTTAAGAACTTTGCTTCAGGATGAGAAGAGAAATTGTGTGGCGGCAGCAGGAGGCCCCATTAGCTAAAGTGGTGCTTCTGGTTAAGAAGAGTTTCAGGTTAAGAACGGAACTCCGGAACGAATTAAGTACTTAACCTGAGGTACCACTGTATTTAACGACCCCTGTTCAGTAATCATAAATAAAACCTTGTAATCCATTTACATCAAATCATGCAGAATATTTTGGTGAAAAGACCCGGGTGTGGATGGTTGGGTTAAGCAGGAAAATGGACGTCTCAAACTGCCAAGGGGAAATCGAACTCAGTGCAACCTGGCAAGCTTTAATCTCGTACATACATACAACCTCAGGGTTGTGGGTTCGAGCCCTGGGTTGGGCATAAGATTCCTGCATTGCGGGGGTTGGGCTGGATGACCCCTGGGGTCCCCACTGACTGCAATTCTGTGATTCCATGCTCCATCCTTTCCTGCGAGTCTGAGGCTTTAGTGGCTCACTGTGAGAGCCCCAAATAGCCAGGCTTTGGGGGTCCTCGATGTTCCCGGCTGCGTAATGGGGCCATTGGCCAGCATGGGTCAAGTGCCAGAGGTGATGGTCAAAAGCAGAGCTGTCAAGTGTCCCTTATTTGAAGGGACAGTCCCTTATTCCAGCGCCATGTCCCACTGCTGTCCCTTATTGATGGATGTCCCTTAAATGATGTCCCTTAAATTTCAAAGGAAGCAGCTCCTCTCCCTCCATCCCTGCCGGCCAGGGAGGAGGGAGTCTCCAACTGTGTTGCTTGGCTGCGTTGCTCACCCAATAAGAAGCCTAAGAACGACTGGGGGGTGGAGCTTGCATGCCTTGTGTGTGGCTAGTTAATGCCCTGAGGGGTTTTTTGAATGCTGGATGCCATTTTGTTGCAGGTGCTGCTGCAAACTTTGCAGTGCAAAGCCAGGCCAGGGAGCCATCTTAGAATCATAGAATCCTAGAGTTGGAATAGACCACAAGGGCCATCGAGTCCAACCCCCTGCCAAGCAGGAAACACCATCAGAGCACTCCTGACATATGGTTGTCAAGCCTCTGCTTAAAGACCTCCAAAGAAGGAGACTCCACCACACTCCTTGGCAGCAAATTCCACTGTCGAACAGCTCTTACTGTCAGGAAGTTCTTCCTAATGTTTAGGTGGAATCTTCTTTCTTGTAGTTTGGATCCATTGCTCCGTGTCCGCTTCTCTGGAGCAGCAGAAAACAGCCTTTCTCCCTCCTCTATATGACATCCTTTTATATATTTGAACATGGCTATCATATCACCCCTTAACCTCCTCTTCTCCAGGCTAAACATGCCCAGCTCCCTTAGCCGTTCCTCATAAGGCATCATTTCCAGGCCTTTGACCATTTTGGTTGCCCTCCTCTGGACACGTTCCAGTTTGTCAGTGTCCTTCTTGAACTGTGGTGCCCAGAACTGGACACAGTACTCCAGGTGAGGTCTGACCAGAGCAGAATACAGTGGCACTATTACTTCCCTTGATCTAGATGCTATACTCCTATTGATGCAGCCCAGAATTGCATTGGCTTTTTTAGCTGCCGCGTCACACTGTTGGCTCATGTCAAGTTTGTGGTCAACCAAGACTCCTAGATCTTAAGTTGAGGCTGCATAGGCCTTGTGGTGCATGTGATTCAGATTCTATTCAGTTGAACCTCTGGTTACAAAGTTGGTTGGACAGTGTTCTCGAAGCTACCCAGCATGAGTTTGACCAGACTGCAGGAGGACAGGAAGACTGGAGTGCCTGGAACAGGTGAGGCTGCAGGTCCCTTATTTTGGCTGCTGGTCCCTTATTTTCAAATCTGTAAGTTGACAGCTAGGGTCAAAAGAGCCCGTGGCAGATGACTCCTGAATACGCAACACCAGGAAGCTTGTGTTATTGAAAGCCACAAAGAGCTAGGCAAGAGCTAAGCTATGCTTTTGTAGGGACACAGGAAGTTGACTTTTAGGGGGTCAAAGCAATGGTCCGTCCAGGACAGGATAACTGGCAGGGTTTCAGGAGAGAGTCTTCCCTACCTATTCAGAAACCACGTGCTTTCTGGACCACCCTCTCCTATCCTTCTCCAGGGCCATCTTTACTCAGGGGTGCAAGGGGTGCGGGGCACCCAGGCACCGAATTCTGGGGGGTGCCCACCGCTGAAGCCGCCTAGGCCAGGCATAGGAAACTTGGCCCTCCAGATGTTTTGAGACTACAATTCCCATCACCCCTGAATAATAAAGCGAGGGTTCAAATCTAGGTAGGAAATATTGTGGGGTATTAAGAGGAATAGGGACACGGGTGGCGCTGTGGGTTAAACCACAGAGCCTAGGACTTGCCGATCAGAAGGTCGGCGGTTCGAATCCCCGCGACGGGGTGAGCTCCCGTTGCTCAGTCCCTGCTCCTGCCAACCTAGCAGTTCAAAAGCACGTCAAAGTGCAAGTAGATAAATAGGTACCGCTCTGGTGGGAAGGTCAGTGGCGTTTCTGTGCGCTGCTCTGATTCGCCAGAAGCGGCTTAGTCATGCTGGCCCATGACCCGGAAGCTGTACGCCGGCTCCTCAGCCAGTAAAGCGAGATGAGCGCCACAACCCCAGAGTCGGTCATGACTGGACCTAATGGTCAGGGGTCCCTTTACCTTTATCTATTAAGAGGAATAGATCATCCATCTAGAGTTTAGGCCTTCGGAAGAACTTTACAGAAGTTCACATGCAAAACAAACCGCCCGCTTTCAAAACGGCCAACGCTTGGAGTAGCCCCACATAAATTAACTTGGGTCCCTTCGTTTGAATGGGTCTATTCTGAGTATAATCTAGTTCAGTCATAGGTAAACTCAGCCCTCCAGATGTTTTGAGACTACAGTTCCCATCATCCCTGACCACTGGTCCTGTTTGCTAGGGATGATGGGAGTTGTAGTCCCAAAACATCTGGAGGGCTGAGTTTACCTATGCCTGGCCTAGGTTCTTAACTATCTACCTGTTACGAAACAATAAATAATTTTGATCAAGCTAGAAAAACAAAATACATAAACCTAGGTATAACTGAAATGTATCGGCTTTGTGTGCTCATTTACCAAAGATGCGCCGCGCCAGAGGCGACGCTTATCATTCACAACGGTGGTGCTTGTCAGACTCAATGATTTGGGGGCGCTGGACGGATTTTTGCTCCCTGGCGGTGCATATGCTAAAAACGTCCGTGTCCTTCTCACTCATCAAATCCGAGAAAAAGTGGGTCCTTTCAACTGCATACAGTGGTACCTCGGGTTAAGTGCTTAATTTGTTCCGGAGGTCCGTTCTTAACCTGAAGCTGTTCTTAACCTGAAGCACCACTTTAGCTAATGGGGCCTCCTGCTGCCGCCGCACCGCCGGAGCACGATTTCTGTTCTCATCCTGAAGCAAAGTTCTTAACCTGAAGCACTATTTCTGGGTTAGCGGAGTCCGTAACCTGAAGCGTATGTAACCCGAGGTACCACTGTACATAATATTTCATCCTCCAATTTTTGTATCTCTCCATTTTTATCCATCTTATTTTCCATGTTACAAGTGTTACCGCAATCCTGCTCATGTTTTCATCTTCTTACGGTGGTCTCTCAAGTAAATTGTAAATTTCCCCCATTCTTTATTAAAAGTTCTGGTCTTCTAGGTTCCTGAGCTTTTAGGGTCAGTTTTGCCATTTCGGCACAGTTCAACCAGCTTAGTTTGCCATTTAGTAGGGACTTTATCATCTTTCCATCTCTGGGCTAGCAGCATCCGTGCGGCTGTCATCGCTCACATTAAAAAGCCTTTTCTGCTCCTTTGGGATCTCGGTACCTACGATTCCTAAACAGTGCGCTGATCTCTACCTCAGATGTGCAAAGACTTTCTCGGTCCCTTTCGATAGACCCAGGGAATCGAATTCTCAAAAGCAGCTCGATCCCTGCATGCAACTCACATCCACAATAAAGTAGAATCATAGAATCATAGAATCATAGAGTTGGAAGAGACCCCAAGGGCCATCGAGTCCAACCCCCTGCCAAGCAGGAAACACCATCAGAGCACTCCTGACATATGGTTGTCAAGCCTCTGCTTAAAGACCTCCAAAGAAGGAGACTCCACCACACTCCTTGGCAGCAAATTCCACTGTCAAACAGCTCTTACTGTCAGGAAGTTCTTCCTAATGTTTAGGTGGAATCTTCTTTCTTGTAGTTTGGATCCATTGCTCCGTGTCCGCTTCTCTGGAGCAGCAGAAAACAACTTTTCTCCCTCCTCTATGTGACATCCTTTTATATATTTGAACATGGCTATCATATCACCCCTTAACCTCCTCTTCTGCAGGCTAAACATGCCCAGCTCCCTTAGCCGTTCCTCATAAGGCATCGTTTCCAGGCCTTTGACCATTTTGGTTGCCCTCCTCTGGACACGTTCCAGTTTGTCAGTGTCCTTCTTGAACTGTGGTGCCCAGAACTGGACACAGTACTCCAGGTGAGGTCTGACCAGAGCAGAATACAGTGGCACTATTACTTCCCTTGATCTAGATGCTATACTCCTATTGATGCAGCCCAGAATTGCATTGGCTTTTTTAGCTGCCGCGTCACACTGTGGGCTCATGTCAAGTTTGTGGTCCACCAAGACTCCTAGATCCTTTTCACATGTACTGCTCTCAAGCCAGGTGTCACCCATCTTGTATTTGTGCCTCTCATTTTTTTTGCCCAAGTGCAATACTTTACATTTCTCCCTGTTAAAGTTCATCTTGTTTGTTTTGGCCCAGTTCTCTAATCTGTCAAGGTCGTTTTGAAGTGTGATCCTGTCCTCTGGGGTGTTAGCCACCCCTCCCAGTTTGGTGTCATCTGCAAATTTGATCAGGATGCCCTTGAGTCCATCATCCAAGTCGTTGATAAAGATGTTGAATAAGACCGGGCCCAAGACAGAACCCTGTGGCACCCCACTAGTCACTCTTCTCCAGGATGAAGAGGAACCATTGATGAGCACCCTTTAAGTAATGTGCAAACGAGCTTGCGAGTGTAAGTTTTTGGGAGTGCACTTGTGCGTTTGTGTGTGTATTTAGCTACCAGAAATTGTGCGAGCAAAGGAGACTTTTTTTCTGTTTGGCACGGTTTCTTTTTCTCAAGAGACAAGGTTGTGGTGTGTGTGTTCCTTTTTGCGGTGGTTCGTTTGCAGCGCGGAAAGGAAGTCTTGTCGGTTATAGTGACTTGACGTTTCCTTTTACACAAGAAGTGTTGCTCTGTCAAAGCCGCTTTCTTGTTTTCGTCGCTCTCTCAGCCTCCTTCGCTATCTGACCTCTGAGAGCTTACACCGTCCTGAAACCTGCCGCCTGCATGGATTTTCGGCTGCTCCTATTTTCCTAGCTGTCCCTCCTCCCTCCTCCAGCTGGCGATGGAGTCCTCAGCGGGTTTGCCAAACCTCCCGGCCGTGCCCTGCCAGGTAAAAACCTCCGCCAAAGTCCGCTTTTCGGCCGCGGCCGCTGAAGCCACCTGTCTCAGCTGACTGCAGCCTGCTCTCCGCTCTCTCCCAAGCGACCCGGCTGCGTCGGGATGTTGCAAGGAGTCCCAAAGGACCCTTGCCTGGGAAATAACCCCTCTCATGTCTTTGGCATCCGGTTGATTTTTCAGCTTGTGTTTCTGCGCCGTGTTGGGTAGAGCATGCTGCGGGTAATGCCAAGGTTGCAGGTTTGGTCAGCTACCTATTCCCGCGTTGCAGCGGGTTGGACTAGATGACCTTGGGGGGAGCTCCCTTCCAACTTTGATGACGTATATATCGAAGGTATTTATATAAACCGTTTAATCTGCAAAGCCTGGTAAGTGGTGTTGGGTTAGAACCGGTCCGTCTTGTGTGCTTAGCCTGCATTGCGAAACTGCTTGATTGCCTGCGTTAAGAGAGCTACCCGCGCAGAAGGCACTTTGTACATGCTCAGAGATGTGTGTCTAAAATCCACGGTTCGAGTCCTGATTCTTATTAACACCCGGTTTTTCAGTGGACTCTGGATATGATGGGTAATTGGCTGACATTGAGGCTTCCTTCCCCTGAAGGTTCTTAAACTTTCTGTGGATGTTTTTATTCTTGGCTGCTTCTCTTCAGGGACGTTCGGCATGCCAAGCGTGTGACCTGCCCCTGAGCTCTGCGTGTTTCTCTCAAACGTTCTTCCTTGTGCTGGGCCCAGTTCGCGATGGGCAGCCTCTCTCGCATTGCACTTCTGGGTGGGAAGCCTCTGAGCTGGCGTACGCCACAAAACCTTCCAGCGGCTCTGAGAACAGAGTTGCCTGAATACTTGCAGCCCGGTTTGTGTGAGGGAAGGGGAAATGTTCAGTTTGGCTGGGGTGATCAGTTGATCATAGGCAATCCTACTGAGGTATACCGTATTTTTCGCTCTATAGGATGCACTTTTCCCCCTCCAAAAATGAAGGGGAAATATGTGTGCGTCCTATGGAGCGAACGCAGGCTTTCGCTGAAGCCTGGAGAGCGAGAGGGGTCGGTGCGCAGCTATCTGCAAGCCTTCGGAGTGCGGCGGGAGTTTTTTTAAAAAATTCTTTACCCCCCCCCCCTAAAAACTAGGTGTGCCCTATGGTCCGGTGCACCCTATGGAGTGAAATATACGTTTGGGAACCGGGAGACTTGGGAGCCCAGACTCAAGGCAGAGAAAGAAGCGATGAATTGAGAATGGGGAAATTGATGGGGAAGTAGATGCAGATTTTTGAACCAACCGCCCGCCTCTTCTGCCCTCTGGGAGCTTTTGTGGGTGCCAAGGCTAGAAGTATCGGGAAACGATTTGGCTGTGGCAAACCCTTGATATACTAGTGTGGTGCATTAGCCAGCCATGAATGGTGGGCACAGGAGCCCGTTCTCATCTGGGCAGATGGTGGCGGTTGTTCTTCCTGCGTTCCTCCTCCACCTGCAGGGGCCGCTATTGAGCTGCTGCCCTTGTAGTCAACTTTCCCTCTGGATCTCAGGAGTGCAGTTAGCCATTGGGGCTTGCCTTCAAGATCTGATAGAACCATAGACTTGGAAGAGGGAGCCAAGGGTCATCTAGTCCAACCCCGTACAATGCAGGAATCTTTTGTCCAACGCGGAACTCGAACCCGCATCCCTGAGATTAAGAGCATCGTGCTCTGCCGACTGAGCTATTCCTGTACACAGCAAGAGGGGCTGCCGGTCCTAAGGAGGTCTTTGTGGACAGCGCTGGGTTTCAGCTTAGGAACACTGGGAGCAAGCTGCCATATAAAGGACCACTCGTCCACCCAACTTAGTTTTGTCTACACTGGCTGGCAGCAGCTGGCCAGGGAGATTCCCCCTCGCTCCTTGGGTATGCTGGGAAATGAACTCCAGACAGAGCATCTTCATGCCTCGGGTTATAGGCGCTTCAAGCTGCGTTTTTTCGGGTTATGGACCCGCCGAAACCCGGAAGTCATAGCTGTCAACGTATTCCTTTTTTAAAGGGAAATTCCTTTATTCCGAATAGGATTCCTCGCAAGAAAAGGGAAAAGTTGACAGCTATGCCAGAAGTACCAGAACTGGTTACTTCTGGGTTTTGGGGGTCGCGCCTGCGCAGAAGCACTAAATCGCACTTTGCGCATGCGCAGAAGCACTGAATCACAACCCATGCGTGCGCCGCTGCAGGTTGCGAACGCTGCGGGTTGCGAACGTGCATCCCGCACAGATCGTGTTCGCAGCCCGAGCACCCACTGTATTGGGTTTTGAGGGGGTCTTTAATTTTTCGCACTCTAAAAGGGGCATGGCGACAGGCCTGACCTCTACAGGCGCCTTTAAACTTGGAAGGAGATTCCACCCGCTGGCTTTCAAGGGAACGTGTTTGCCAGGAAGTGGTTTCGTGATGACTTCATTTCTCGCCCCCAAACTCTTCCGAGAGCCTTTCGGCAGCCTCGGAGCCGGGAGGAAGAGGAGGAAGAAGAAGGGGATGCGTTTCTCAGTCAAGATGTCCGCCCTGCGCCTCTTGCTAGAGTTGCATGGCAGCGCTCAAACCCGGCTTGTACAACGGTTAGCTGGATGTGGCAATGGTGCTGTTTTTGTGGTGTGCCCTCTGTTTCAGCCTTCGCCATCCTGGTCTGGCCTCCAGATAGACTGTGGCTCCCATCAGTGTGTGACTTGGCCAAGTTAGTGGAGTGTAGCTGTGAACCAGTGAGTCCCTTGTTTGAGTCCAGGCAGAGACATCACCTTGCCAACAAAGGTCCATATAGTTAAAGCTCTGGTTTTCCCAGTAGTGATGTATGGAAGTGAGAGCTGGACCATCAAGAAGGCTGATTGCCGAATTCTGGTGCTGGAGGAGACTCTTGAGAGTCCCATGAACTGCAAGAAGATCAAACCTCTCCATTCTGAAGGAAATCAGTCCTGAGTGCTCACTGGAAGGTCAGATCCAGAAGCTGAGGCTCCAAGACTTTGGCAGCCTCATGAGAAGAGAAGACTCCCTGGAGAAGACCCTGATGTTGGGAAAGATGGAGGGCACAAGGAGAAGGGGACGACAGAGGACGAGATGGTTGGACAGTGTTCTCGAAGCTACCAGCATGAGTTTGATCAAACTGTGGGAGGCAGTGGAAGACAGGAGGGCCTGGCGTGCTCTGGTCCATGGGGTCACAAAGAGTCGGACACAACTAAATGACTAAACTTGGATTGAAATTAAGTGGTTTCTAGCTGAAATGGTATAAAAGAATATGAAAAAATGTTTTTTTATAAGTACAAATTCAAGGTTATAATAATTTAAGATTAAAGATCTGGGTAGAATAAAGAGGGAAAGAAACTGCTGAGTTAATAAATTGAACTGGAATACAAAAAAGGGAGGTATGAGGAGGTCCGAGAAACAAGTAAATGAAAAATAATGTGATGAAAAGATTGATTGTTTTTAACTATTATTATTTTGTATTTTTATTTGGTATTTTTCTATTTTGTAATGTAAAAATCTTAATAAATTTTTTTAAAAAAACACAACTAAATGACTAAACAACAACAACAACAACAATTTGACAGCAGCAGCCAAGGTGAAAAATCCGATGATACGAAGGACTCCCAGATACCTAATGCGCTGTAAAAATATTTTCCACCACCCCACCCCCCGATAGTCACTTGCAAAATTTGACACCCTTTCGCAGAGTTGTGCCAGCCCGGCAGACAGGAATCAGGTAGAGATCAGGGGTTGGCAGAGTGGGATCTACTGACAGATCTCTCGGTGATCTGCAATAGATCAATAGATCAGGCAAAGCTTTCCAACTGTCTTAACAGCAACAAAACGACTTGGGCTGCTGAATTAGGGCCCCTCCTGATGTTCTTTGCACTGGGCTGTCATGATTATTTGTGCTATTGATGCTATCGCAGCAATCATAGAATCTTAGCATTGAAAGGGATCTCCAAGGGTCATCTAGTCTGACCCCCGCAATGCAGGAATCTCACCGAAAGCATCCACGACAGGTGGCCATCCAGCCCCTGCTTAAAAACCTCCAAGGAAGGAAAGACCACCACCTCCGCTGTTATTTGTTTATTTTTGCTTCTTTTAAAGTTGTCCATGGAGGCGCAGGTTAATTCTGTGTCCAGGGCAGCTGTCTACCAGCTCCATCTGGTATGCAGACTGAGACCCTTTCTGCCCGCAGACTGTCTCTCCAGAGTGGTGCATGCTCTGGTTATCTCCCGCTTGGACTACTGCAATGCGCTCTACGTGGGGCTACCATTGAAGGTGACCCGGAAACTGCAATTAATCCAGAATGCGGCAGCTAGACTGGTGACTGGGAGCGGCCACCAAGACCACATAACACCAGTCCTGAAAGACCTCCATTGGCTCCCAGTACGTTTCCAAGCACAATTCAAAGTGTTGGTGCTGACCTTGAAAGCCCTAAACGGCCTCGGTCCTGTATACCTGAAGGAGCGTCCCCACCCCCATTGTTCTGCCCGGACACTGAGGTCCAGTGCCGAGGGCCTTCTGGCGGTTCCCTCGCTGCAAGAAGTGAGGTTACAGGGAAGCAGGCAGAGGGCCTTCTCGGTAGTGGCGCCTGCCCTGTGGAACGCCCTCCCATCAGATGTCAAGGCAATAAACAACTATTTTAGTTTTAAAAGACATCCCTGTTTAGTGAAGTTTTTAATGTCTGATGCTGTATTGTTTTTAATATTCAGTTGGAAGCCGCCCAGAGTAGCTGGGGAAACCCAGCCAGATGGGCGGGGTATAAATAAATTGTTGTTGTTGTTGTTGAAGGAAGCCCAACAAAACGTGAGTCTGGTGGGACTCGAACCCACAACCTATGAATGACTTCACCCAGTCATTAGCCCAGAAGTCCAATGCGCTATCCATTGCGCCACAGAGCCTGCTTGCCACCACCTCCACTGTTGAACAGCTCTTGCCATCAGAAAGTTTTCCCCGATGTTTAGCTGGAATCTCCTAGGTAAAGGTAAAGGTACCCCTGCCCGTACGGGCCAGTCTTGACAGACTCTGGGGTTGTGCGCCCATCTCACTCAAGAGGCCAGGGGCCAGCGCTGTCCGGAGACACTTCCGGGTCACGTGGCCACCGTGACAAAGCTGCATCTGGCAAGCCAGAGCCGCACACGGAAACGCCGTTTACCTTCCCGCTAGTAAGCGGTCCCTATTTATCTACTTGCACCCGGGGGTGCTTTCGAACTGCTAGGTTGGCAGGCGCTGGGGCCGAGCAACGGGAGCGTACCCCGCCGCGGGGTTTCGAACTGCCGACCTTTCGATCGGCAAGCCCTAGGCGCTGAGGCTTTTACCCACAGCGCCACCCGCGTCCCTCTAGTCTTGTTATTAATATTTTTGTATGGAAATGCATCTTACGGATATTTTGAAAACCAAAGGAGTTCCTAATTTAAAGCAGACCCCTTTAAAAAGCCGGCGAGTGGCCGGATGCTCTCCACACCAGAGCGTCCATGTTCATGTTATCCAAGCAGCAGTTTGGTGGGGGGTCTTTGTGGGGGGGGGGACGATGGAGAAAAGGGGAACTAGGCAAAGACAATAATCTCTAGGCTTTATTTTCCTCCTTATCTCTGGTCTGGATTTTTGCTGTAAATAGAGAAGGGGCCTGGCGGTGTGTTATGGCCCCATCTCGCCGTGTTTGCCGACAAAGATTACCGCGGAATGTTAGCTCTTGTTTTTAGCAAACGGCTGGTCTGGAAACTAGCCTGAAGGTCACTCGGTCCAGCCGCAGACCTGAAGGCCGTTCTGTGCCCTGAATTAGGGGCAGAACGTGCCCACGTCCTAAAACACCCACATTGCATATGTTTGGGAAACTGGGTGGGCTCAGGCTGAACGCCAAGTGTTCTCCAGATCTGAGTGCATAGGCTTCTGAACAGGACACTAAAATGGACTTATACATTGCTTTCCTTGGTTGTGCCCATTTGATTTTCAGCATCTTTCCATCTTTCTCTCTCCCATATATGCAATGCCCAGAGAAAATTCTTTATCGCCTGCTCTTAACTGGTTCTCTGGTCAATTCCCCCCCATGAAGTGACTGTCAAGCTCTAACCTGATAAAGATCCACAAATTACGCACCCGGTAGTCAAATTTGCTCTGGCAGCTGCGAAGCTCCGTTCCGGCTATGCTAATGCTTTCTAATTTTAAAACTTTATCCTGTAAATTTTTTATCCTGTAAACTTTTATAGGTTATGTTGTGTGGTTTGTCTTGCCCTCTGCTGTTCGTTGCAAAGGCCTTTGGCTACACACAATAAAACGATGGATTGTATCTTTCTCTCTCGCTGTAATTTTTAAAAAATACACTTTCCACTTTGCATTTTCTGCATCGTACATCTTTCGTCGTACATTGTTTCTATACCGACTTCCCCGCCTATCACTCCTTGACTTTCTAGGCGACCTTAGTTGGCTGAATATCCGTTAATTTCTCTACCCTGTTTCCTTCCCTCAATTCCTTCGTTTTGTTAACTGTTGCTCAAGAGATTATCCCTACTTGCAGATTGGTTTTAATATCCTCTCCTTTTAAGTATTCTCCAAAATATTCCCATTTGCCCCTTGTTTGCCTCTCACCCCAGTTCCTCAGTTTGGCTGTCATATTTGCTCATTCTGCAAACTCTGTCAATTTATACATCCATTGTTCTTTCATTGGGACTGCTTTTTCTTCCCAATTCTTAGCATGACCTAGTCTTGCTGCTGCTCTTGAAGCCCTGGGTTCAAGTCCTGCTCTCCAGGGCAGGATAGAACAATCTTGCTCCATCTTCAGATTTTGGAAGATGGGTATCATATCTCCTCTCAGTCTCCTCTTTTCCAGGCTTCAACTGTTCCTCATAAGGCAGGCTTCCTCAACCTCGGCCCTCCAGATGTTTTTGGCCTACAACTCCCATGATCCCTAGCTAGCAGGACCAGTGGTCAGGGATGATGGGAATTGTAGTCTCAAAACATCTGGAGGGCTGAGGTTGAGGAAGCCTGTCCTAAGACATGGTTTCCAGACCCTTGATCATCTTAGTCTCCCTCCTCTGCACACCTTCCATCTTGTCAACATCCTTCTTAAATTGTGGCGTCCAGAACTGGACACAATATTCCAGGTGTGGTCTGACCAAGGCAGAAAAGAGTGGGACTATGACTCAGGGGGGGACGCAGGTGGTGCTGTGGGTTAAACCACAGAGCCTAGGACTTGCTGATCAGAAAGTCAGCGGTTCGAATCCTCGTGACGGGGTGAGCTCCCGATGTTTGGTCCCTGCTCCTGCCAACCTAGCAGTTTGAAAGCACATCAAAGTGCAAGTAGATAAATAGGTACTGCTCCGGCGGGAAGGTAAATGGCGTTTCCGTGCGCTGCTCTGGTTCGCCAGAAGAGGCTTAGTCATGCTGGCCACATGACCCGGAAGCTGTATGCCGGCTCCCTCGGCCAATAAAGCGAGATGAGCACCGCAACCCCAGAGTCGTCCACGACTGGACCTAATGGTCAGGGGTCCCTTTACCTTTAGGACTCAGGGAGATGAGATGATGTTGCTTATTCATTCTGATTTGTTTGCGGGGAGGCTAGTCAAGGTTGCATCAAAGCAAGTTGTTATCCCACACTTTGTATGGTCTTCCCATCACTTTCCATTTCACAAAAGAAAATCAGATACTCTGGGGAAGTGGGTTTCTTGCGCAATCAACTTTAATTGTGCAACCAGAATTTGCCAGAATGTGATCGAATGTGCTGTGCGAATAGGTCTTTCCTTTTGTCCTTCTGCTTCATTAGATGACCCCCAGACTTTTTCCACTTTGTGCATAATTTTATAAGCCTCTGGTCCGCTTTACTGCACAGTGGCACCTTGGTTCTCAAATGCCTTGGTACTCAAACAACTTGGAACCCAAACACTGCAAACCCGGAAGTAAGTGTTCCGGTTTGCGAAGTATTTTCAGAAGCCGAACGTGCTCCATTTTGAGTGTTACGCTTCCGTTTTGAGTGCCACGCTTCCGATTTGAGTGTTACGCTGAGGTCTGTCTATTTTTGCTATTTATTTTGCGTTTTTGGTTTTTACCGCTCTTTTTGTTTTGTTCTTGTGACTGTGTGGAGCCCAGTTCAGCTACTGGTGGATTGATTGTGTGACTGCAGTACATTGTTTATTGCTTTCATTTTATGGGTCAGTGGTCTCATTAGATAGTAAAATCCATGTTAAATTGCAGTTTTAGGGATTGTTTTTAAAAGTCTGGAACAGAATAACCCTTTTTGCATTACTTTCTGTGGGAAAGTACGCCTTGGTTTTGGAACGCTTTGGTTTTGGAACGGACTTCCGGAACGGATTAAGTTTGAGAACCAAGGTACCACTGTGCTTGTCTTTTTTCTCTGAGCTAAAAACCTCCAAGCATTGTAAAATTTCATCCAGAATTTGGTCCAGCCCCTTCGTCATTCAGGTCCCTGCCCCTGTCTTCATGGCCTTAGTTAATCTTCTGTTACTGAGAATAAATATATCATCGCAGACAAGAGCAGGCAGAATGTAGGCTGTGGTTCTTCAGCGGAGGAACCCCACAAATTTCCGGTGAACCGCTTTGACGCTGTTGGGATTGTTGCGGAAGAACGTTGGCTTGGGTGGAGCAAAGAGCCACTTCATGGCAGTCGAAGTTTCCGGACACCTTTTAAAAAGCAGTCCCACGTAGAACGTGTTGCTGTCGTCTAATCTGGATGCGATTAGGTTGTGACTCACAGCGGCTAGGTCATTCGTCGGCAGGAAAGGGTGGAGCTTGCAAACCAGTCCTGAGCTGATAAAATGCACTTATTGGCTGGGTCACATCAGTGTCTAGGTGCAAGGCAGGTCCAATAGCACCCCATGCTATGAATAACAGCTGTCCCTAGAGAGAATGCAAACCCCAAACAACACAGTAGGGCTGGGCGATACCTGGTTTTCAGCATCATGATACATCACCTACTAAACATCGCAATACAGTGGCACCTCAGGTTAAGTACTTAATTCGTTCTGGAGGTCCATTCTTAACCTGAAACTGTTCTTAACCTGAGGTACCACTTTAGCTAATGGGGCCTCCCGCCGCTGGAGCATGATTTCTGTTCTCATCCTGAAGTAAAGTTCTTCACCTGAAGCACTATTTCTGGGTTAGCGGAGTCTGTAACCTGAAACGTATGTAACCCGAGGTACCACTGTATACCAATATACTGCAGTTTCTGAAATAAGAGTCGAACTATGTAGAGGCACTGACTGGCTTCATGGTTTTCCACACATCGTGATTTTTGCCTGCGACTATTCTTGTGTTTTGCTTCTTCCTGCAATAGGCAGAGGAGCTCTCACCCGGCAGGGTTAACAAGGGGCTGCGCGAATCGAGAGAAGCTTTGGCTGGCTTCATGGTTTTCCCCACACTGTGATTTTTGCAGAGCGCAGAGATGCACGCACACACACATCTTGATTTGCAATACAGTGGTACCTCGGATTACAGATGCTTCAGGTTACAGACGCTTCAGGTTACAGACTCTGCTAACCCAGAAATAGTACCTCAGGTTAAGAACTTTGCTTCAGGATGAGAACAGAAATCGTGCTCCGGCGGCGCAGCAGCAGCAGGAGGCCCCATTAGCTAAAGTGGTGTTTCAGGTTAAGAACGGACCTCCAGAACGAATTAAGTTCTTAACCCGAGGTACCACTGTATGTCATACCCTGGTTCTCAAACGCCTTGGTACTCAAACAACTTGGAACCCAAACACTGCAAACCTGGAGGAAAGTGTTCCGGTTTGCGAACCTTTTTCGGAAGCCGAACGTGTTCTGTTTTGAGTGTTACGCTTCCAATTTGAGTACCACACCTCTGTTTTGAGTATTACATTGAGCAAATAACTTTGCTATTTATTTTGCGGTTTTGTTTTTGTGACTGTGTGGAACCCAGTTCAGCTACTGGTGGATTGATTGTGTGACTGCAGTACATTGTTTATTGCTTTCATTTTATGGATCATTGGCCTCGTTAGATAGTAAAATACATGTCAAATTGCTGTTTTAGGGGTTGTTTTTCAAAGTCTGGAACGGAATAATCCTTTTTGCATTACTTTGTATGGGAAAGCATGCCTTGGTTTTGGAACGCTTTGGTTTTGGAACGGACTTCCGGAACAGATTAAGTTTGAGAACCAAGGGACCACTGTATACAGTAAGGTCAAAAATACTGAAACCAACATCACGATATGGACTTCATACCAGCTTGGGGCGATATATCAATATATCGGCCAGCCCTACAACACAGGTTTGTTGGTTTGAAGCACTTGTACTCTGCTGTTCAGCCAAAAAGGCTTCTAGAGCAAGTTACAGAGAATCGGTTAAAACGAGGCAGCTGCCTCCTGCAGGTTTACGAGCTGAAAGACGCAGCACGAAAGGAAAAGGTGAGAGGGAGGGAAGAGGAAAAAAGCGACGTCGGGCACAGAGGTGGTATATCTGTTGTTGGGCTGGCCGTTTTCTCAGCCAGCGGTCCTCTTGGTTTTGACCTCCTTGCCCACATCATCAGCTCCAAGCATCAGTTCAGGACTTCTGCAGGTCTTCCTATGAATGAATTATGGGAAGGGGTGATGGAGTGAAGTGTTCTCATTATACTGGTTTTTGTTGTTGTTGTTTAGTCGTTTAGTCGTGTCCGACTCTTCGTGACCCCCTGGACCAGAGCACGCCAGGCACTCCTGTCTTCCACGGCCTCCCGCAGTTTGGTCAAACTCATGCTGGTAGCTTCCAGAACACTGTCCCACCATCTCGTCCTCTGTCGTCCCCTTCTCCTTGTGCCCTCCATCTTTCCCAACATCAGGGTCTTTTCCAGGGAGTCTTCTCTTCTCATGAGGTGGCCAAAGTCTTGGAGCCTCAGCTTCAGGATCTGTCCTTCCAGTGAGCACTCAGGGCTGAGTTCCTTCAGAATGGAGAGGTTTGATCTTCTTGCAGTCCATGGGACTCTCAAGAGTCTCCTCCAGCACCATAATTCAAAAGCATCCATTCTTCAGTGATCAGCCTTCTTGATGGTCAAGCTCTCACTTTCATACATCACTACTGGGAAAACCATAGCTTTAACTCCTCCAGCACCATAATTCAAAAACTATACTGGTTAGGGTTGGGGTTTTTTGCAGTCGGAACTCACCAGAACTGAGTTCCGGCCCCTCTCAGGTGGGCACCATTGTCACTGTGAGTTCTGGCACCTCTTTTTCTAGAAAAAATAGCACTGACGCTGACTACAGTCATACCTCGGCTTACGAACGCTTCGGGTTGTGCGTTTTCGGGTTGCGGACCACGCCGAACCTAGAAGTAGGTTACAGTCATACCTCGGGTTGCGAATACTGTGGGTTACATCTTTTCAGGTTCCGTCCCGCGGCAACCTGGAAGTACCGGAAAGGGTTACTTCCGGGTTTCTCTGCTCGCGCATGCTCAGACACGCAAAATAACGTCACGTGCATGCGCAGGTTGCGTTCCGGAACGGATCCCGTTCTCAACTAGAGGTACCACTGTACTTCTAGGTTTTAGCACTCGCGCATGCGCAGAAGCACAAACTGAAATCACGTACATGCGCAGACGCGTGTTACGTGCATGCGCAAATGCGGCGCTTCAGGCTGCAAACGCTGTGGGTTGCAAATGTGCCTCTCGCACGGACATAGCCGCCAACTTTCAGATTTGAAAATAAGGGATCAGCAGCCTCACCTGTCCTGGGGACAGTCTACGGGATATCTAACGATACGGGATAGCAGCGGGAAACGGCGCTTTGAATAAGGGAATTTCCTGCCAAAAAAGGGATGGTTTACAGCTATGCGCACGGATCACGTTTGCAACCCGAGATATGACTGTATTCAGAAGCTTCAGTTTCCCAATCCAACCTACTATTTAGCGGACCCTTTCTAAAAAGAATTGTGCAATTATTCCTTTTATCTCTCGCTTCCCGGGACGTATCATTGCTTTATTGCACTTTTAAAAAAATATACGAGTGTGTAAACGTTATATTTTGTTATTCTGGATTGTGTTTACGCTGCCCCGGCTCCCTTTGGGAGGAAGGGTGGTGCGAAAATGCAACAATTAAAATTCTCCTTATATATGGTTTGGTGCAATTGTTTGCCCTGTGTGCTGCCTCTGCCACCGCCTCCTCCTTCCTGAATTTAACCGTACGGGCGAGATCCCACTGAGTCAGAGATCACATAGTAAACTGGGTGATGTCATGGCATAATATTTGACTGATGTTCCTGTTGAATGGTTTCTTTAAATGTAAAGGTTCATCATTGTTCCACCCGATGTGTATGTCTTTAAGGGGCCAGAGCAAGGGCCAGAGCAAGATAACGAGACCCAACTTTAAAGCTGTGAAACATAGCAGGTGCTGCTGAGTTGTATTTGATTAAGGTGTGTCAGCATTTGGGTTTAGTATATAAGGAGCAGCACCTAGCTCTCCCATTACCCTGGGGTTTGGGTTGGTGGTTGGGTCTGGTTTGGTTGTTAATGTATTTAGTGTAAATGGAGTTTTTGTTTTTCTTATTAAAACCTTGTTTAAGTTATTTTTGAGTCCTTTTCATTTTTAATGCATGATCTCCCCAGCAAGCTATCTGCAGCGCTACCATACTGCAAATAGCCAACATCTTTGGTTATGGGCCCAGCTGCTGAGTGGATGACTGCATATTTTTGGACTCTGAGAAAGGTTTGAAAACTCCTTCTCCTGTTAGTGTAGTTTTTGTGGGTCTGGAAGAGTTCCAGAATGGTTGACCGGGTTCCTGAAGCTGAGAAGGCTCTGGTCTTCCCACAGCTAACAGATGAGAACTATAGTTTATGGTCTTTTCGGGTGGAGGCGCTTTTGACCTCTAGAGAAGTATGGACCTATGTAACTGATGACCCTCCTAACCCTGTGACTAATGCTTGGTCGAAAGGAGATGCAAAAGCCAGGGCGATAATTAATTTGGCAGTCAGCGACCAGCAAGTAGTCTATATAAGGAATAAGAAAACTGCTTAGTAAACATTAGTAAACTTGTGTGTGTGCTGATCAGTGCAACTCATCAGATTTGGCTCATTGTGGTGATGAACGACTGGGTGGGGAGCAATTTTAAACGAATACGTCTTTTTGTTTTGTTCTTTGTTTTAAATAGCTTTTATTGGTTTTTCAATATATACATCCTTTATGAAATATCTTCCGTTTTTTCCTGCTTCCCTCATACCTCCACTTTGTTTTACTTTCAATTTATTCATCCTGCGTATTATTTCCCCAATTAATTCCTAATACCTTTACATCTATTTTTTATTGTATACATTTGTGAATATTTACTCAAACCCTGCCAATGAGTCCAACTTTTCATGTTGTCTCTTCATATATGGTTCCCATTCTCTTTTAAAGTTTTGGTTTAAGTCCCTTTCATGTAATTTATCTGTTAATTTTGCTAATTCTGCATATTCCATGAGTTTGTCTTGCCACTGTCCTTTTGTCGGGGTTCCTTCTGTTTTCCAAGCTTGTGCTAGTAGAATTCTTGCCGCTGTTGTTGCATACACAAATAATTTCCAGTTGTCTTTTCTTATTTCTTGATGTAAAATCCCTAGGAGGAATGCTTCTGGTTTCTTAACATAAGTATTTTTGAACATTTTTTTCAATTCATTATATATCATTTCCCAATAATTTCTGACCTTTTTTGCATTCCCACCACATATGATAAAACGTACCATCTTTCTCTTTACATCTCCAACAAGATTTTTATCCCGTCTTATACATTTTAACCACTTTCTCTGCAAAGAATCAACGCATGCTGAAAAAAACTAGAGCCAAAAATATTTGCCCTAAATCTCGTCCTAAATCTCATCAATTCTTCGGCGATCAACCTTCTTTATGGTCCAGCTCTCACTTCCATACATCACTGCTGGAAAAACCAGAGCTTGAACTATACGGGCCTTTGTTGGCAAGGTGATGTCTCTGCTTTTTAAGATGCTGTCGGTTGCCTACCCTGCCCTATAACTTCGGATATTGAGCTACGAATAATCAATGTCCTCCTAACCGAACGAGCTTTGACATTAGCCCAGTGAGGGCTTGCCTCCTGGGATATTTTGGCCCTGTGATAGAAGGGGATTGCACTTTCTAATCGCTTCTTCTCCTTCCTTTCTTCTTCCAGAAGGACTTGGCGTACCTGCAGCAGTGGCTGGAAGCGTTCGTCGCAAATTTTGAGAAGATCATCACCGTGCATTCGATGGAACCGAGGAGGTAAGCAGAATGCATCTTGCGCTTTGCTAGTGTGGTAGAGCCAGTGTAGTAGTAGCAGTAGTGTAGTAGAGCCAGTGTGGTGTAGTGGTTAAGAGCGGCGGACTCGTAATCTGGTGAACCGGGTTCGCTTCCCCGCTCCTCCACATGCAGCTGCTGGGTGACCTTGGGCTAGTCACACTTCTCTGAAGTCTCTCAGCCCCACTCACCTCACAAGGTGTTTGTTGTGGGGGAGGAAGGGAAAGGAGAATGTTAGCCGCTTTGAGACTCCTTCGGGTAGTGATAAAGCGGGATATCAAATCCAAACTCTTCTTCTTCTTTGCTGGTCCAACAATATCGGTGGTCATTCAGCTGCTTGGTGGATAGGACTCCCTTCCGGCCCTTGAGGGTGAGATGGAAGATGGGGGCTGAATGGAAATTAGGCAATGAAACTAGGCATACGTTTCTCGTAATATAATAACAAGCAGCTCTTGATGCCATTGGTTTAGCTAGTGCTTGGGGAAGTATCCCATTTGCCCAACAGGAGGGCCGTTCCCAGCTTGGCCTGCTAGCATCACCTTCTTTGGCCAGGGCTGCAATATGTCCGGAATTTCCCGGACATAGCCAGGATTCGTCCGTCAAGAATGGCATCTGAGCAGAATTTTCAAAAATTGATTTTAATGTCTGGAGAAACCCAGGTGTATGGCAGCCCATATCAAACAATTTCCCTTAAAATATACCTTAAAAACTTGGATTTTGTTGGAGATTTTGCAAGAAAAGCTCTACAGCTTTGGGCAGGGGAAAGACAAAAAAGGCTTTTGCGTCCGGATTTTCGCTTTCTGAAATGTGGCAACGCTATCTTTGGCAAGCACAGTTGCGGTTCCTGCCTTGGCTCATTGGGCCTGCTTAAGGCATGACTTTTCTGCGTGGCGAGCAATGCTTGCAGGCATGTGAAAAAACACCCAAATGCCCTTGGTGGAAATCGCTTGCCTCGAGGCCTCATCTTAAGCCCTCTCCTTTTCTGTTCCCAACACCATTTGTGTGTTCCCTCGGCCTGTGATTAGCACACTTCCTGGTTTCCACACTGCCGTTGTGTTGCCACACACACACAACTGCCTGTTGTGACAGTTGTTGGAGGGGACCCATCTATGGTGTAGTTCCCCGTTCCTTTTGAGTAGGAGATGTGTGTGTGTGTGTGTGTGTCTGAGAGAAAGAGAGAGAAAGTGCGGAGTACATATTATACAGTGGTACCTTGGTTCTCAAACTTAATCCGTTCCGGAAGTCCGTTCCAAAACCAAAGCGTTCCAAAACCAAGGCGCACTTTCCCATAGAAAGTAATGCAAAACACATTAATCCGTTCCAGAGTTTTAAAAACAACCCCTAAAACAGCAATTTCACATGAATTTTACTCTCTAACGAGACCATTGATCCATAAAACGAAAGCAAGAATCAATGCACTGTACTATAAAACAAATAAGACAGTATTGTAGATGATAAAAATTAAAATTAATTTTTTTTCCTTACCTGCACTGATGATAGTCATTGTTTGGATGGGGGGCTTTTATCCATTTCCGCAGTCACACAATCAATCAGTCGGTAGCGGAACTGGGTTCCACACAGCCACAAAAACAAATTAATTGAAAAAGCCTCAAAAACAAAAACGCAAAATAAATAGCAAAAACAAAAGCGCCAAACTTTATCCGTTCCAGAAGTCCGTTTGACTTCCGAAATGTTCAAAAACCAAGGCATGGCTTCTGATTGGTGCAGGCGCCCTGGAAACAATGGCCGACAGCCGCATTGGATGTTCGGCTTCCGAAAAACGTTCGAGAACCAGAACACTTACTTCCAGGTTTTCAGAGTTTGAGAACCAAGGCACCACTGTATTGCCTTATCTGATCTTATTGTTTGGCTATATATCCTGCAAGCACCTTTTCCACCTGTGCATCCCATCTTTTCTTTGAGGAAAAATGTGAGCTGTTTTGGGGGGTTTTTTGCTTCATCTGCAAAGTATTGGTGGACGGCTAGGGGGCTTGGATCGGTGAATTTAAGCTCTTCGTGCTCTGTTTATGTGATGCGCAATTTCTGTCCCGGAAACGGTTTATGGTCCCGCTCGTCCCTCCCCTGAAAAGCCAAGATCTCTTGTTGAAGGTGCTGGGTGTTTCTGGGAGAGAGAGCCTTATCTCCCTCACTGAACTACAATTCCCAGAGTTCCCTGGGAAGAGGGGTTGACCGTTAAACCGCTACCTGGAAGCCCCTTCGACTTTTCTGCCGACCGTAGGATGGGTATCGCTTGAGCCACCTTTGTTTTTGTGGCTCCTGAAAGGAATGAAGCGGTCTGGATGGAAAAAAAACTTCCTTGCCACTGTCCTGTTTATGGGATGCTCTCCCCAAGGAGGTTTGGCTGGCGCCTTCAATATACAACTTTAAGCGAAAATAATAATAATGATTATTATTATTAATACCCCGCCCTTCCCGGTTCAAAACCAGGCTCTGGGCGGCTAACAACTAATTTAAAACATTCCAGGCCTTGGGCTGGTTGACATCCGATGCCCTTATATTTTTATTTTTGTTTGAAATCATTTTTACAAAGTTTATATTTTTTAAAAATTCAAATACATACCCATATACAGTGGTACCTCGGGTTAAGCACTTAATTCGTTCTGGAGGTCTGCTCTTAACCTGAAACTGTTCTTAACCTGAAGCACCACTTTAGCTAATGGGGCCTCCCGCTGCTGCCGTGCCACCAGAGCACGATTTCTGTTCTTATCCTGAAGCAAAGTTCTTAACCTGAGGCAATATTTCTGGGTTAGCGGAGGCTGTAGCCTGAAGCGTATGTAACCTGAAGCGTCTGTAACCCGAGGTACCACTATACAGAGATTCCTCCGAATCTCAGGACTTCCCCCAACCCGCTCCCTGGAGTCCCATTTTAAACATTTAAAACCGCACCTTCTTCCATACTCTAGTATATCAATCCATATTTTCCGTGGCAATTTGTTGCACTACAAGCGAAATCAAAATCCTGCCAATGTTTCCATCTGCTTACAGTGGTCTCTTAAATAGCTTATAAATTTCCCCCATTCTTTTGTAAAGTTTTTGTCCTCTTCTTGATTTCCCAGTCAGCTTTGCCATTTCAGCATAGTCCATCATAGTTTGCCCTTTTAAAATGTGATGTGGAATTGGGGTGGGTTTTTTTGCCTTGTTTTTGTTCTTGTCTTTGTTATGCATTTTGTGTCTTTTGTGCTGTAATTTTGTATTTAAAACTGCCATGAGATCTATGGATGAAGGGTGGCATATTATCATTTTGTTGTTTAGTCGTTTAGTCGTGTCCGACTCTTCGTGACCCCATGGACCAGAGCACGCCAGGCACTCCTGTCTTCCACTGCCTCCCGCAGTTTGGTCAAACTCATGCTGGTAGCTTTGAGAACACTGTCCAACCATCTCGTCCTCTGTCGTCCCCTTCTCCTTGTGCCCTCCATCTTTCCCAACATCAGGGTCTTTTCCAGGTAGTCTTCTCTTCTCATGAGGTGGCCAAAGTATTGGAGCCTCAGCTTCAGGATCTGTCCTTCCAGTGAGCCCTCAGGGCTGATTTCCTTCAGAATGAAGAGGTTTGATCTTCTTGCAGTCCATGGGACTCTCAAGAGTCTCCTCCAGCACCATAATCCAAAAGCATCCATTCTTCGGCGATCAGCCTTCTTGATGGTCCAGCTCTCACTTCCATACATCACTACTGGGAAAACCAGAGCTTTCACTATACGGACCTTTGTTGGCAAGGTGATGTCTCTGCTTTTTAAGATGCTGTCTAGGTTTGTCATTGCTTTTCTCCTAAGAAGCAGGCGTCTTTTAATTTCGTGACTGCTGTCACCATCTGAGGTGGTGATGATGATAATAACAATAACAATAACAGCAACATCTCTTTTTCAACTACCCAGATGCCTTGGAAGAAGACTTGCCTGTTAATCTGTACCTCCTTCTGCCAGGGAGTGTAGCTTTTTCTCCTTATAGCATCACAACACCCCTATGGAGCAGATTTGGCAGAGAGAGCCCATGGCGTCGTGGGCTAAGCCAGTTTTACCCACCTGGGTAACTTCGGAAGGGAGCGATGTTCTCGAGGGCTGATTTCCACGGAGGGGAGTTTGGAAACTTATTTTTTATGCCCTTTTCTTGCAGGCCGGAGGACTCTGTCTCCGAGATCCCGCTGCTCCCCTGCGACGTCCTGCAGACCCTGACCCAGCAGCTGACGTCTTGTGTGAACCAGATCTCCCGCCAGGAGGTGGCTGAGGCAGGCCTCAACCAGGCCCTCTTGCTGATCAAGTTCTTCATCATCATTTGCAGGTAGGCGTCGTTACTCCTCCTCGCTTTTGGACTCTGGTTAGCGCTGCTTCTCATTTTCTGACTTTTATTTTATTTTATTCATTAAAAATACTTTATTGAATTGCAGAGAGATGCGGCCCTAAGCTATAGCTTGTTTAGCTTATAGGTAAATACGGCACTGTTGCTTTAACAAACAAATTGATGGAACCTCCCATTTAGAGGCAGTCTACCTGCATCCCTAAGGACACGGGTGGCGCTGTGGGTTAAACCACAGACCCTAGGACTTGCCGATCAGAAGGTCGGCGGTTTGAATCCCCGCGACAGGGTGAGCTCCCGTTGGTCAGTCCCTGCTCCTGCCAACCTAGCAGTTCGAAAGCACGTCAAAGTGCAAGTAGATAAATAGGTACCGCTCCGGCGGGAAGGTAAACGGCGTTTCCGTGCTCTGCTCTGGTTCGCCAGAAGCGGCTTAGTCATGCTGGCCACATGACCCAGAAGCTATACGCTGGCTCCCTCGGCCAATAAAGCGAGATGAGTGCCGCAACCCCAGAGTCAGCCACGACTGGACCTAATGGTCAGGGGTCCCTTTAGCTTTTACCTCATGAGGGGCCACCTCATGAGAAGAGAAGACTCCCTGGAAAAGACCCCGTTGTTGGGGAAGATGGAGGGCACAAGGAGAAGGGGACGACAGAGGACGAGATGGTTGGACAGTGTTCTCGAAGCTACCAGCATGAGTTTGACCAAACTGCGGGAGGCAGTGGAAGACAGAAGTGCCTGGCGTGTTCTGGTCCAGGGGGTCACAAAGAGTCGGACACGACTAAACGACTAAACAACAACAACACCTTGGGTTACAGACGCTTCAGGTTACAGACTTCGCTAACCCAGAAATAGTACCTCGGTTAAGAACTTTGCTTCAGGATGAGAACAGAAATTGCACGGCAGCAGCGGGAGGCCCCATTAGCTAAAGTGGTACCTCGGGTTAAGAACAGTTTCAGGTTAAGAACGGACCTCCAGGACGAATAAAGTTCTTAACCTGAGGTAAGGTAAAGGTAAAAGGTAAAGGTACCCCTGCCCGTACGGGCCAGTCTTGCCAGACTCTGGGGTTGTGCGCCCATCTCACTCAAGAGGCCGGGGGCCAGCGCTGTCCAGAGACACTTTCCGGGTCACGTGGCCAGCGTGACATTGCTGCTCTGGCGAGCCAGAGCCACACACGGAAACACCGTTTACCTTCCCGCTTGTAAGCGGTCCCTATTTATCTACTTGCACCCGGGGGTGCTTTCGAACTGCTAGGTTGGCAGGCGCTGGGACCGAACGACGGGAGCGCACCCCGCCGCAGGGATTCGAACCGCCGACCTTTCGATCGGCAAGCCCTAGGCGCTGAGGCTTTTACCCACAGCGCCACCTGCGTCCCTAAACCTGAGGTACCACTGTTTTTTAATATTCTGTTGGAAGCCACCCACAGTGGCTGGGGAAACCCAGGCAGATGGGCAGGGTATAAATAATTAATAATAATAATAATAATAATAATAATAATAATAATAATAATAATAAATAATAATAATAAATTTATTTATTTATTATTATTACTCTCTTGTCCAAAGGGCGCTGCACTCTGCCCCCTTCTCTTCTCGTGCGTCTGAGGAAGAGACAGCATAAAACTGATTTGTCCCACCAAGCCGTCCTGCCCCGAATCGGCCTTTTCTGGCTCCTCGCCCGCTTTGGTTTCCAGCAGCTGAGAGCCTGGGCCGTCCCTTTGCAATAACCAGCTATCGCTCTGCTATCGAAACTCCCTTTCCTTCCTCCCTCCTGGCCTGAGTCCCAGCCCGCCTCCAGCCGTTCTGTTGCCGCTGAATATCTGTGGCTGCTCTGCTTCCCTGGCTCCACCTCTCTTAAAAACACACACACACACACACACACACACACAAAAACCCTGGGCTATTCTGGGTCTGGTGTGCTGCAAAGCCATGCTCTGTCTTCCTGTGAGGTCTGCGAGCCAGAGATAAGGACCGGCTGATAATTGCTCTTCTCGCACAGTTACAAAACACTACCGGGGGGCTGGCAGAGACCTGAAATGAAATTCCCAAGGAGAAGGGTCTTGGCTGGAAGTGCCTTTATTAATAGAGGGGCCAAGAATGCCTTTGAAGTAGGCCTGTGGTGGACTTTGAGAAAGGTGTGGGGGGGGGGGTTCTTTGTTTTTTGCACACCTGCTGGACCTCTGCAGCATCTCCACTGAAACAAGCCTCTTTGCTGAGCTGCCCTGGGTGACTGGCATTCTCTGGAATTGTGCCCGGAACAGGCAACTTGGACGTGAGTCAGGAGCGGAGATTTGCCTGTGCGGAATAATGGCTCAGGGCTTCCAGCCAAGGCCAGGCTAACCGGTTGTGCCCACTCAGACCCCCACCCACCCACCCACCCACCACTTTAGGGGCAAGGCGTAGACAGACCGTTTTCTTCGTGACTTTTTTGTGTGTGTGGACCAGGCCAAGGGGAGATGTTTTCTTCTGTGCACGCGAGAAAATAGGTTAAACCCGCATCCGCTTATCTTGAGTTGATTTTTATCCACTCTGTGCAGGAATATGAAGTTGTCCCATCCGGGTATCGAACCTGCAGCCCAACTGAGCTATGCAGGTTGTGAGCGTCAGGCTATAGGGTTTCGGGTTGTTCTCTTCCTCAGCAGGGCTCTTGTCCCTTGAAAAAGCTTTTCTCTCTTATTGGGGGGAAACTTCACCTACTGAAAAGCGCAGGAGCCCAGCTAGGGAAAAGGTGACAACCCCAAAGAGGACTGCGCTGCCTATGAGTTTGTGTAAAACTGAACCCAGGCTGTGGGGAGTCCCCTGTGTGAAAAACAGCTGTGTTCAAATTGAGTGTGCTTCAACGTTAGGCTTGGGGGAATTTTCAGGCTGGCATTTTGGGGGGTTTCCGTGGGGGATTTTGAGTATTTCCTCAGCATTCAGCTTAAATATATTTAGGGTTTTTGGGCTGGAGGGAGCAGTTGCCCCGTCCGTATTGAAGAGGGTGGTTTAAGCGAAAGCAGCTCCAGTAATTTTCTCTCCGGCGGGAAGAAGAACTGAATCATTGACCCATTTGCCTTCTGTGTGTGTTTGTTGATCTTGATTTTTTAATATATACCATATTTTTCGCTCTGTAAGACGCACCAGACCACAAGACGTACCTAGTCTTTGGAGGAGGAAAACAAGAAAAAAATATATATTCTGAATCTCAGAAGCCAGAACAGCAAGAGAGATCGCTGCACAGTGAAAGCAGCAATCCCTCTTGCTGTTCTGGCTTCTGGGATAGTTGTGCAGCCTGCATTCGCTCCATAAGACGCACACACATTTCCCCTTGCTTTTTAGGAGGGAAAAAGTGAGTCTTATAGAGCAAAAAATACGGGATATGTATATACATTTTTATTGGTTTTTTAACAAACCAGTTCCAACAGTCATACAACATACCTTCTCAACTTATACGATATTTTAGACTTCCGTCAGCACCTCTGATGATTTTCCATTCTTTATCACTTATTCCGCATTTTTAAATTTCTATATTGTCCTTAACTAATAATTCTTTTCATAGTCTTTCTTGTAACATTTCAAGTAATCAAGTAATCCACCTTACAAAACTTCTTGCAAATCTACTAGCGTTCATCACAATTACTTTTCAAATAGTTCATATATTTACTCCAGTCCTCTAAGAATCTCTGATCCCGCAGGTTTCGAATCCTTCCTGTTAATTTACCTAATTCTGCATCGTCGTATCTTGATATTAACACGCATGCACAAACATTATTTCCCTTTGAGCAGCAGCATGATCCCATGGAGAAAATTGCTCTCCCGTTTTGCAGGCTTGTCATCATGCAAACTTCATACGTATTTTCGACTCTGCGTTGTATTGATGGAAGGGGATGCGATGGAACGAGAGCATAGCTGTCAACCGTCCCTTATTTGGCGGGAAACTCCCTTATCCCAGCGCCGTGTCCCGCTGCTGTCCCTTATTGATGATGTCCCTTATATTTCCTGGGTTTCATGCTCGCCCGGCTCAGGAGGGAAGCAGCGGCTCGGGGTCCTCCGCCGTGAGAGAGCGCGCACGCATGAGCTGCCGCGTCTCCGTCTCTCCCTTTTCCCCCTCAAGGGCACGTCGTGAGGAGACGGGTGGCAGCGGGCAGGCAGGCAGCCCCTCTCTTGCAAGACTTCTGCCACGCTGCCAGGGGAAGCTGGAGGCGGCTGAGGAGGTAGCCTGAGGGAGGAGGAAGAGGAGGGGATGGGGAGGGACGCAGAAGGGTGGCGCTTCAGTGGCCGTGGCAGCACCACAACTGCCTCATGCCGGGCTCGCGGGCGGCATGAGCGAGAGTCTCCCTCCCTCCCTCCCTCCCTCCCTCTCTCTCATGCAGGGAAGGGCCGATGGAACTCCTTGCGCCAGGACGACGGCAGCCCCGACTGCTGCTTAGCATCCACTCCAACCAGTGCAGCATCTTAATGTAGTGATTTCCCCCTCTGCATCCCTTTCATAACCCTATTTTTATAAATCATTTGTCCATCCATAGTTCAAATTTTTACTACAAGTTTTCTGTCAATCCTACCAATGTATGTAACTCTTTACAATAGCTTTTCAAATAAATTATAAACTTTCCCCATTCTTTATTAAAGAGGTCCTCTTCCTGGTTTCTAATTCTGCCTGTAAGCTTTGCCATCTCGACGTCGTTCATCGGTTTTGTCTGCCACTATTCTTTGGTCGGAGTTGTAGACCCTTAGGATCATCTAGTCCAATCCCCTGCAAAACACAGTCAGTCGCAGCCAAAGCAGCCTGGCTTCATCAGTGCCAGATTTCTGTATAAGCTCAGCAAAATCCCTTATTTTCGAGGCTGCTGGTCCCTTATTTTCAAATCTGTAAATTGACAGCCATGAACGAGAGACAGGCAGAACCGACTGTCCGGAGTACCGGACGCCGTTTGCAAACAGAGCACCTCCAATTTTCCTAGATCTTGAGGGCTAGAAAATTGGCTGTCGCCTAAATTCATGGGCTGTGCACTCAGGCTCATGGCTTAATTTATATGCAAATTTCTGCAACTGTAATATTAGCAGGACAGCCGCCCCTCCTCCTCTTTGCCAACTTACTCGCTCTCTCATTACCGCCTAGTGTGAGGTGCTTCATACATAATAAATATTACCATTATCTCTCTTTTGCAGCGCATTAGCATGCATGTGAAGAAATTAGCTGGCTTGGGTCTCCGGCGGCTGCAGATGACAAAGGACTTTGTGCTTGTTGGACTGTTTCTCATCCCTCCCCTATTGCTTCTTTCCAGGAATCTCGAAAACGTCCAAACTGACCGGCCCCCGGTGTTTATTCACGAGGTGACCAGTTTGCTTTCTGCTTACTCGAAGAAGGTAAGCTCAAATTCCTCGCCCTGTGTGTTCGCCGGGGCTGGATGCTTCAAATTCCTAGGAACCGAGGAGTTAGCAAGTGGTTCAAGTTAGGTGATGAAATTCACATACCTAGCTCAGAGTCCTTAAGGGGAAGAATGATGGATTTGATGATGGGGAAGAGACAGGGCTTGCTTCCAGTTATATACAGGAGCAACATGCATGCATTATTTGACCGCCAGCATCTCATTCCACCCTTAACGGCCTCCTTTCCTCTTTCCCTTTTCCCGGTTGCTTGCTACATCCATTGGACGAGTACAGG
Source organism: Podarcis muralis (assembly GCF_964188315.1). Taxonomy (NCBI): domain Eukaryota; kingdom Metazoa; phylum Chordata; class Lepidosauria; order Squamata; family Lacertidae; genus Podarcis; species Podarcis muralis. The sequence continues at coordinate 5,431,409 of NC_135666.1, read as the reverse complement.
GCAGAAACAATATGGACTAGAAACATGATAGAGCCAAGTGGTTAATCCCTTTCAACGTGCATCCTTGGTCCTCTTCCGATCATTGTTTTTTTTTTAATTTTTAATTTTCAAAGGTCTTTATTGAATCTTAACATATATACATAATAATCAAAATTCCCAATGATTCCCTCACACAAAATATAATATCTAAATTACAACAGTTGCATAATTATAAACTTAATTATAAAACCCATCAGCCACCCTCTACTTCCCTCCACAGCAATTCAATTTCTGTATATTTCTTTCTACCTAGCCCCCCCTTGCAATTATTTCTGTTAAATCCTGATTTTTCCTTCTTTCTTTATTTGTTTTGTTACTGCTTACATTTTTCATTCTAAGCCTCTTAACATGTTATTTTTAGAACAATATTTTGACACATCATCATCGAAATACTTCCACTCCATTCTTAACTTTTGATTTGATTGATACCTTATAACTGAAGTTAATTTTGCCAATTCTATATACTCGCTTAATTTACAAACCCCCTTCCGATCATTGTTGCAATGCACAGAACAACGCCCCGAGGTGACCTCTCGGACGGAGGTTTTCCTTTTGGAGCAGGCCTCAAGTCGCACGCTCGTTTTCCTCCGCCCCGCCCGGTCTTTTTTCCTTTCCTCTCCTGGCTCTCTTGGCCTTTTTATCAGATGAATTGAATGAGTGCCCAGGGCTCTTTTCACATCTTCAAAAGCACGCTTAATGACACGAATGTATTTCGGCTAGCTGTTGGGTTGGAGAAAAAGCTTTCTCCAGAACTAGAAAGGAAGGGGGGGAACCTTGCAATCTGGAGATTAACCGAGCCGCTTGTGTCCTTGGCAGCTGAAGAACACCCAGGGACAGAATTTGCGTTACCGGAGTCAGCTGGAGAACGTAACTCTCTACGTGTTGCACCTCTATGAATGCCTCTTTGATCCCTACCAGACGTGGAGGAGGCAGCTGAGCGGGTGAGTGCATTGTACAACCGGTATGGGGATCCACTGGATCATAGAATCGTAAGAGTTGGAAGGGACCTCCAGAGTCATCTAGTCCAACCCACTGCAATGCAGGAATACCCAGATCGAACCTGCAACCTTGGCGTGATTGCAGAGTGGATTTGATTTACATCAAATCGATTTAAATTACAATTTAAATCACTAGTCCGTAAGACTTGATTTAAATCATTTTCTTACAGAAAGACTCATTCTTGCTGGTATCGTAATATTTACAACCAGAGGGAAGGTTTCATTTTTGGAATGATAAACTTTCAGAGTAGTTTTTACAGTTACATCAAAAATTACTGATTTGGTTATAATATTAGAAATACACAGAGAGATAATTATGAAATTGTGGTGAGGTTCAATAAGTTAACTGTTTATATTTGGACAACTTTTCGGCTGAACTTTATCAGAAGGAGGAAAATAATCATTTCCTTAATAACAATTTAAGCAATTTATTTAACTAAAAAAAATAACATTATAGCATATGTATCCATGTTTGTTAACTGATGTGGTTAAACACTTAAAAAACAAACTTAGACTGAGTTTTATCACGCATGAAAAACATTAAAGAAATCCTTGTTTCCTGATGAATAGCCTTTGGACTAAAATGTAACTTAAACAGAAAACTATCTTTAGAAAGATTTTTCCTCCAAATGCATTTTATTTTAAAAATCCAATTTAAATTTAAAAAACGATTACAAAAAATTCATTGATTTTTATCCATTGATTATTCATTGATTATTTTTATTGGCACCACACTCTAGCCGACTGAGCTGTGCAGGCTGATTCTGCTGAACTACAACTCCCATCATCCCTGACCACTAGCCATGCCTGCTAGGGCTGATGGGAGTTGTAGTTCGGCATCACCTGGAGGGCCAACGGTTCCCTGCTCTGGGTTTAGACCTTGCATGTCAGGAAGGAGGCTTTGGCCACCGGCAGGCAACTCAGACATTAAACCAGGATCTGGTGATCATAGAATCATAGAATAGAATCATAGAGTTGGAATAGACCACAAGGGCCATCGAGTCCAACCCCCTGCCAAGCAGGAAACACCATCAGAGCACTCCTGACATATGGTTGTCAAGCCTCTGCTTAAAGACCTCCAAAGAAGGAGACTCCACCACACTCCTTGGCAGCAAATTCCACTGTCGAACAGCTCTTACTGTCAGGAAGTTCTTCCTAATGTTTAGGTGGAATCTTCTTTCTTGTTGTTTGGATCCATTGCTCCGTGTCCGCTTCTCTGGAGCAGCAGAAAACAACCTTTCTCCCTCCTCTATGTGACATCCTTTTATATATTTGAACATGGCTATCATATCACCCCTTAACCTCCTCTTCTCCAGGATAGCTGCAACCTTGGGGTTATCACTTGAGGGTCTGGTGCTGCTCAGCTGCCAAACCGAGAGAAGAGGAATTCCGGGATTTAAAAAAACAACAATTTTTAAAGTACCTTTGTTTCGCTGTTTGAACCTCTTACATGGTTCTCTATGCGTTGTGGTATTTTACGCCTTGTGACTCACTGCTATTTTTATTGCTAATAGTTTAGTAATTATTTATCGCAGTTGACTTCCTGTTAATGATTGTTTGCTGATAATTAATTTCATTGTGCACTGTTACATTCTGATGGATTATTGAGGGTTACTTTACAGTCATACCTCAGGTTACAGACGCTTCAGGTTGCGTTTTTTCAGGTTGCAGACCGCCAAAACCCAGAAGTACCGGAACGGGTTACTTCCGCGTTTCGGCGGTCGCGCGCGCGCAGGGGTGCTAAGTTGCGCTTTGCGCATGCGCAGAAGTGACGCACTGCGACCCACACGTGTGCAGGCGCGCCGCTGCAGGTTGCGAACATGCATCCCGCACGGATGACGTTCGCAACCTGAGCATCCACTGTATTTGAAATAAGTTATTTATTTTAAAGTTCTGTTATGACTTTTTTTGTATTGGATCGGATAGTTATAAGGTGTGTGTGATCCTTGTTGTTTCGTCGGCTTGTAAACTGCCCAGTGTGATGTAGAAAGGCAGTGTACAAATTAAAAATTAAATTAAATGCTTCCCAAAGGAGGCTGCTAGGCGGATGAGTTTCTTGGCTGATTATACGGTTTGCGTTTCTCTGGGGTCTTGCTACGAAGCCGGAGAAAGGCATTTCAGTGTTTACGGTTTGAAGGCGCTCTTGAGATCTGAAAATGCCCATTTCCCTTGGGGCAGGCAGAGAATGCCAAGCAGGGCTGTTAAAACAAAAGCTTCGGTTTGTTTATACCTTCCATTAATCAAGTGCACTTAATTTTACTGGGAAATCAATGAAGCGCTGGCTTGCGCCCGGCAGCAGGAGAGCGGCTGCCGTGATTTGTGGGCTCAGGTTTTTGGGCCGGCTGCCAAAATCCATTCCTGCGAAGGGTGATTGCAGATGCGTGGAACGACGAGAGTCCGGGTTGCGACTGGGGACGGGGCTGGAAGTCCGTGGCAGCTCAGCCATTTTCACGCAGGACCTCCCGGGTTCAGCTGCTGGCATTTCCAGTTAGGAAACCAGCCGGTAGGGAACCAAGTGTCAAGGATCTGTCAAGGAGACAGGTCAATCACAGGGTGGGCACAAACAGCAGCGTCCTCTGGTTCGCCTTCACCCAGCTGAGTTGGCAAGAGCACAGCGACGATAACGCCAAGGTTGCAGGTTCGATCCCCGTACGGGATGATGATGGTAATAATAATAATAATAATAATAATAATAATAATAATAATAATAATTTATTATTTATACCCTACCCATCTGGCTGGGTTTTCCTAGCCACTCTGGGCACTCTGGACGCGGGTGGCGCTGTGGGTTAAACCACAGAGCCTAGGACTTGCCGATCAGAAGGTCGGTGGTTCGAATCCTCGCGACGAGGTGAGCTCCCATTGCTCGGTCCCTGCTCCTGCCAACCTAGCAGTTCGAAAGAACGTCAAAGTGCAAGTAGATAAATAGGTACCACTCCGGCGGGAAGGTAAACGGCGTTTCCATGCACTGCTCTGGTTCGCCAGAAGCGGCTTAGTCATGCTGGTCACATGACCCGGAAGCTGTACGCCGGCTCCCTTGGCCAATAAAACGAGATGAATGCTGCAACCCCAGAGTCGGCCACGACTGGACCTAATGGTCAGGGGTCCTTTACCCATCTGGCTGGGTTTTCCTAGCCACTCTGGGCAGCTTCCAACAAAATATTGAAATACAATACAGTAGTACCTCTGGTTGCGAACAGGATCCGTTCCGGAGGCCCGTTCGCAACCTGAAAAGTGTGCAACCTGAAGCGCTTTATCTGCGCAGGTGCGCTGCGCGATTTAGCGCTTCTGCGCATGCGCAAGCGGCGAAACCCGGAAGTAACCCTTTCCGGTACTTTCGGGTCGCCGCGGGACGCAACCTGAAAAGACGTAACCTGAAGCGTCCGTAACATGAGGTATGACTGTAGTCCATCAAACATTAAAAGCTTCCTTGAACAGCTCCAACAAACAGCTCCCTCGAAAGCTGCTCCAACAACAGAGGGAGTCAAAAAGAAGGAGAGTCCTGTGTGCCTTGTCCCTTTTGTTACCTGGGCAGGTAAGGTCACGCCCACCTCTAGTCACATGCAATGGAAGGATGTCCCAGCCAGGAGGATACAGGAAGTTTTCAACTGGCTGGACCAAACATTCCCCTGCATGTCCACTCTAGGAAAACAAGGAATGTTATACTTGACTGCTACTTAGGTATCACATCCCACAGCCTTAAAGAGGATTTCCCTCCTGGGATAAAGCAGTGGGGACATAGGGAAGTGTTGGTGAGCCCTCGGGTAGACCAGTTGTCCTGATTCTGGATAAAGCAGTTTCCCGTGTTCCTAACTCCTCCTGCAACCTCTATAATAATACCTTCAGATGTCTTCTAAAAGTCTGGTAGTTGTTCTTCTCTTTGACATCTGGTGGGAGGGCGTTCCACAGGGAGGGCGCCACCACCGAGAAGGCCCTCTGCCTGGTTCCCTGTAATCTCACTCCTTGCAAGGACAGAACTGCCAGAAGGCCCTCAGCCCTGGATCTCAGTGTCTGGGCTGACGATGGGGGTGGAGACGCTCTTTCAGGTATACTGGGCCAAGGCCATTTAGGGCTTTCAAGGTCAGCACCAACACTTTGAATTGTGCTCGGAAACGTACTGGGAGCCAATGTAGGTCTTTCAAGACTGGTGTTATATGGTCTTGGTGGCCACTTCCAGTCACCAGTCTAGCTGCCGCATTCTGGATTAGTTGTAGTTTCCAGGTCACCTTCAAAGGTAGCCCCACGTAGAGTGCATTGCAGTAGTCCAAGCGGGAGATAACCAGAGCATGCACCACTCTGGCGAGACAGTCTGCAGACAGGGAGGGTCTAATCCTGCGTACCAGATGGAGCTGGTAAGCAGCTGCCCTGGGCACAGAATTAACCTGCACCTCCATGCATAGCTGTGAGTCCAAAATGACTCCCAGGCTGCACACCTGGTCCTTCAGGGGCACAGTTACCCCACTCAGGACCAGGGAGTCCTAACTAGAGGAACGCTTCTCGCTGGCGTTTGTGCTTGTGTTGTGTTGTACCACCCTGTGTGAAAGCTGCCTCCTTCGTCTACAAAACCTTTCTCACGCCCCTCTGCATTTCTCGCCTCTCCTAGGGAGATCGTCAGCATGAAAGAGAAGAGCAAATACAAGTTTGCGCCAGCTGTGTTGCCTCAGGAGTTCAACTCGTTTTTCCAAGGTAAATACTTCAGGTTCGCTCTCTCCCCACCATCGCGGCCTTCCTGGGGTTTTCCACTCAAGAACCTTGAGTGGTACCTTGCTTCTCCAGCTTAATCCGTTCCAAAACCAAAGCGTTCCAAAACCAAGGTGTGCTTTCCTATAGAAAGCAATGCACAGTGGATTAATCTGTTCCAGACTTTTAAAAACAACCCCTAAAGCAGCAATTTCACATGAATTTTGATATCTAACGAGACCACTGAGCCATAAAATGAAAGCAATAATCAATGGACTGTACTATAAAATAAATATGACAGTATTGTAGGTGATAAAAATTAAAATAATATATTTTTCTTACCTGCACTGATGATAGCCATTGTTTGGATGGGGGGCTTTTATCCATTTCTGCAGTCACACAATCAATCAGTAGCTGAACTGGGTTCCACATAGTCACAAAAACGAATTAACTGAAAAAGCCTCAAAAACAAAATCGCAAAGTAGCAGAAACAAAAGCACCAAACTTAATCAGTTTGGGAAGTCCGTTTGACTTTCGAAATGTTCGAAAACCAAGGATCAGCTTCTGATTTGGGGTAGATGCCCTGGAAGCAATAGCTGACAGCCGCATTGGATATTCGGCTTCCGAAAAACGTTTGAAAACCGGAACACTTCTGGGTTTTCAGAAATTTGAGAACCAAGGTGTTTGAGAACCAAGGTACCACTGTTTTCCTGTTCACCGCCTGTCCCGCTGTCCATGCACAACTCATCTTAACACAACTGATCCAGGTGTTTGCAACACCGAAGTTTTCCTGATCCACTCATTCCAAGTTCTGTCGTGCCAGGTAGATAAATAGGTACCGCTCCGGCTGGAAGGTAAACGGCGTTTCCATGCACTGCTCTGGTTTGCCAGAAGAGGCTTAGTCCTGCTGGCCACATGACCCAGAAGCTGTACGCCGGCTCCCTCGGCCAGTAAAGCGAGATGAGCACCGCAACCCCAGAGTCGGTCACGACTGGACCTTATGGTCAGGGGTCCCTTCACCTTGCTTAAAAATAAACAGGTTCCACTGCCCCTTCTGCCCACAAACGACATTCCCAGTCGCCTCTCTCCCAGTAAGCCTGTTTTCCAGAGTGCTGAGGGCAACCATCTTACGCCTGCCAATTTTTTTTAAGAGTGATTAAAGAGCAATTAATCTGCATTAAGTGACTTTCTTCTACCCTGGGAGACCAGATATCCCTGCCAGTTTGCATGGTCAGCCTTTTCTCCTGCCAAGATATGTATTAGATTCACATGTCAGCTCTAAAGGGGGGGGAGCATCTATGCAAACTGAAAGAAAAATAAGGGCATCTATGAGTAGCTATTTATTTTTATTTAAAAAAAAAGCAAGGGAGATGTAATTCCCCCCCCCACCCGCCAATTCCAGGCATTTAAAGTGCCATTATCTCTCCCCTTCCCCGCCAATCTAAATTTAATTCATCTCCTTTGTTGGTTTTTATTTATCCTCTGGGCTGCTGAAGGGATGACAGTCAATAAAGGCTGGGCTGATCTCCGTGAGAAGGAAGGTCTTTGCCGCTGGTTTGTCAAGAGGCTCTTCTTCAAAAAGCATCAAATTAGTTCAGGGGAATGGATTTGCAGAAACTGTTGGCAGATTTCTGATTTTTTTTATTTTCGTATCTATAAAAAACTCCCTAGGAGTTTTCAGGGGGGTTTTTTCCCCCTTGCCAGGTGCCTGCAAACTGCAAGGCACTCACATTGACTGGCTTTGGCTGCCAGTGGGGGATTTCTCTGAGCTATTTGGGTCGTTTTGGGTGCAGCCGTGTGATTACAGAACCGTAGAGTTGGAAGGGACCCCGAGGGTCATCCAGTCCAACCCTCTTGCCCAATCTGAGACTCGAACCCACAACACAGAGATTAAGAGTCTCATGCTCTCCCCGACTGAGCATGACCAACGCTTAACCCCGCTTGGTCCAAGAAGGTAGCAAGTTGCCTTATACCAGATCAGGCCATGGGTCCATCTTTCTAGCTAAGCCTCCGCTGACTCCCAGCAGCTTTCCTGGGCTTCAGGCTAGAGGTCTTTCTCAGTCTATCGGGGATCGATCCTGCATTGCAGAGCGTTGGACTAGATCAGGGGTCAGCAAACTTTTTCAGCAGGGGGCCGGCCCACTGCCCCTCAGACCTTGCGGGGGGCCAGACTATATTTTGGAAAAAATAGTGAACAAATTCCTATGCCCCACAAATAACCCAGAGGTGCATTTTAAATAAAAGGACACATTCTACTCATGTAAAAACATGCTGATTCCTGGACCATCTGCGGGCCGGATTGAGAAGGTGATTGGGCCGGATCTGGCCCCGGGATCTGGCCAGATTGAGAAGTTGATTGGGCCGGATCTGGCCCCAGGCCTGAGGTTGCCTACCCATGGACTAGATGACCCACAGGATCTCTTCCAGCTCTGCAGTTCTGCGACATTAACATTATTTCTTTAATCTCTTCTTCTATCTTGACTTTACTCTCCTTTCACTCTAACCATTTTCTGGATCCACTCAATATCTGCCAGAAATTCTACTTTTTCCACATAAATTTTGATGCATTCCTTAAAGATAGCCCATTCACTTTTTGTACCATATCTCCTCTTATCCTCCCTGTTAGTTCGGCAATATGGAAGTATTCCATCATTCTAGATAACCAGTCTGTTTTAGTTGGGACGCTGCTGCTTTTCCAATTTTTGGCAATCGATGACCTTGCCGCCCTAGTTGCATACATAAAAATTGGTCTGACCGTTCTTTTTATTTCCTCTGACATGATACCTAGGAGAAAGGATTCTGGTTTTCCCCCCAAATGAAAATCTAAACATCTTTTTCAGTTCGTTATAGATATTTTCCCAGAATCCCACGATCTCTTAGCACTCCCACCACATATGTAGAAATGTTCCAGCCCCATTGTTGCATCACCATCAGACATCACTACAGTTTTTATCAGTCTGACCGAGGTCAGGTACCATCTGTATGGTATTTTCATTACATTCTCTCTTAAATTATAGCATGCCGTAAATTTGATATCTCTTTTCCACAGCAGTTCCCATTGGCTCATCATAATATTTCCCCCTAAATCCTGGGCCCACTATACCATCACTGTCTTCCACACAGTATAGCATTAAAATAACTTATCTTTTTATTTTCAGAATATGGATAGTAATAATAAATAATAATAATAATAATAATAATAATAATAATAATAATAATAATAATTTATTTATACCCCGCCCATCTGGCTGAGTTTCCCCAGCCACTCTAGGCGGCTCCCAATCAAGTAATAAAAAAATACAGCGTTAAATATTTAAAAACTTATCTGAACAGGGCTGCCTTCAGATGTCTTTTAAAAATAAGATAGCTGCTTATTTCCATGACATCTGGTGGGAGGGCGTTCCACAGGGCGGGCGCCACTACCAAGAAGGCCCTCTGCCTGGTTCCCTGAAACCTCACTTCTCGCAATGAGGGAACCGCCAGAAGGCCCTCTGTGCTGGATCTCAGTGTCCGGGCTGAATGATCGGGGTGGAAACGATCGGGGTGGATACAGGTTATCTTTCCAAAATGAGAGCAAGCACTTGTGTTCTGTGTTACAAACCGAGCACTGCTCAGAGTTGTTCCTCTTTGTTTTCCCATGTATTTCTTCCCCATCCAAAACGCCTTTCTCTCTTGCCTCCTTCGCTAGAGTGCTTCCAAGAGGGCGAGCAGCTTCCCGAAGTCCTTCAGGTGCGGCTGATCCATCTCTTCGGCGCCATCGTCTCCGGAGCCAAGGCAAGCTTTCCTCTCTGTGAAATTCCAGGCTCTGTCTTCTGGAGGAGCCCAGGAAGTAGAGACCCTCTGCTGGTGGTACAGTTATGCTAGGGTTACCAGACGTTCCCGGGGACAGTCCCCAGATTTGCAAATCTGTCCCTGGGAAACGTGGCAGCGGCAGCCTCAGCAGCCTGGAGCCAGCCTGGTAGTTGGCTCTGGCTGGCTTCAGGAGCTGCTTATTGCCGCCGCCACTGCCAAGTGGGAACCAGGGATGTCCGGTGGTACAGATCTCCTGCCCCCTTTGTTTTGACAGATCGGGGGAGGCTTGGGAGTCGCGAGTGGGTGGCCATTGCACAGGAGGGGCGCAAGGCGCGTGGTTTCTTTGCCAGGCAAGGTGCAAAACCCTTCTTTTGCACCCTGTGAAACATACCGTATTTTTCGCTCTATAAGACGCACCAGACCATAAGGCGCACCTAGTTTTTGGAGGAGGAAAACAAGAAAAAAAAATATCTCAAGCCATTTGCACATTGTCAGGGGCTCAGGAGCAGAGGCGCAGGGGAGAGAGGAAATGGAGAGCGAAGGGGAAGAATCCGAGGGCAGCGGAGGGCAGAATGACAGTGACCCGAGAGATTCCATAAGCCTCTCCAGTGAATCAGAAGATTCCCAGAAGGGGGCGCCGATGGCCAGGGCAAGGGGGGTCCCAGGGGGGACACACCAGAAGCAGGGGGCCAGCGGAGACTCCCAGAGCAGTAGCTGGAAATCAGGGCCAGCTTCCCCACCAGAGCGTAGTGAGAGGGAAGAGCCCCATAGGTCAGAGTCAGCGTCTCCTTCGGCAAGCAGCGACAGGAGCAGTATAACGGTCAGAAGGAAGGTGGCAGGCTGGGCGCGCGCGCCAAGTTCAAATGTACAGGTGCGCGGGACAGCAGAAAGCCCGGATTGGGAACCAGGTCCTAAAGCCCGCCGGAGGGAGGGGGAAGACTCGGGGGAGTCAGCGTCAGAAGAGTCTAGAAAGGGGAAAACCCCGGCGGACAGGTGGACCCAGAGGAAGAGGGAGCAGAGAAAGAGGTGGAGCAAGGCTAGGGTCTTAAACTGGTGTCTGGGGGGAGGAGACTCAGACGGAGCTTCGGCGGTCTAGGGTTTAAGACGTAGAGCTGCGCGCCGTGGCTGTAAATGAGAAACTGAACTTCAATAAAAACTATTTAATATAACAACGGACTGGCGTTGGTCCTCTGTGAGCTGGGACCGGGGGCAGCTCTGACACACATGTTGCACATGAAGGCTCCCCCTGCCTGGAAGAGGCTGCACACGGCTTAGGCAGAAGCCAGGACAGCAAGCGGCTATCCCAGAAGCCAGATCCCTCTTGCTGTTCTGGCTTCTGGGATTCAGAATATTTTTTTTCTTGTTTTCTTGCTGTCCTGGCTTATGGGATAGCCACGTACAGCCTCTCCCGGGCAGCGGGATGAAGAAGAAGAAGGCCACATGACCCGGAAGATGACCAGTAAAGCGAGATGAGTGCCTCAACCCCAGAGTCGGCCACGACTGGACCTAATGGTCAGGGGTCCCTTTACCTTTACCTTTTGCTTATAAAACTGAATTACCAAAATGACGTGTGTCTAAAAAGTGTGTCGGCAACATGAAAACTTTGGAAAGCTCTGCTTTGGCACAGTGGGAAATACTTCAGCACAGCCTTTCTCAAGCGCAGGCTCTGAAAGCTGGTCTTGCTTGCTTTTCTCAACAGCAAAACGCTCTCCTGGTGGTCACCCCGTCCTCGGTTGAGGTCCTCATGCTGGTGCTTCGGAGGTGGTGTTCCCCGGTCAGCGGGCCCCCCAGAGACTCCAAACTGCTGCAGCTGACCCTGAAGGGCTTGGTCGGAATGGTCCACGTTCTCCACGCCAGCAGCCCTGACCAGCGCCAAGTCGAGATCCGAGCCATCTTAGACAGCTACTTCAAGGTTTTGAACTCGGACCAGCCCATGGCGTCGCTGGAAGGCTCTCCCGGCCCTCACTGGGAGGAGAGGCTCATCGCGCTCAGGGTGAACATGTTGGGTAGGTGCTGGATTCTCTTAAATAGGGCTATGTTTAAAACTTGCCATTGAGGTTTCGTTGTTGTTGTTGTTTAGTTGTTTAGTCTTGTCCGCCTCTTCGTGACCCCCTGGACCAGAGCATGCCAGGCACTTGTGTCTTCCACTGCCTCCCGCAGTTTGGTCAAACTCATGCTGGTAGCTTCGAGAACACTGTCCAACCATCTCGTCCTCTGTCGTCCCCATCTCCTTGTGCCCTCCATCTTTCCCAACATCAGGGTCTTTTCCAGGGACTCTTCTCTTCTCATGAGGTGGCCAAAGTCTTGGAGCCTCAGCTTCAGGACCTGTCCTTCCAGTGAGCACTCAGGGCTGATTTCCTTCAGAATGGAGAGGTTTGATCTTCTTGCAGTCGATGGGACTCTCAAGAGTCTCCTCCAGCATCAGAATTCAAAAGCATCCATTCTTCGGCGATCAGCCTTCTTTATGGTCCAGCTCTCACTTCCATACATCACTACTGGGAAAACCATAGCCTTAACTATACGGACCTTTGTTGGCAAGGTGATGTCTCTACTTTTTAAGATGTTGTCTAGGTTTCATACCTTTTGTTAAGTTGTGGGTGAACATATCAGATGACACAGCGATTCTTCAAACAGCTCTTATTTATTCACAGACCAGGACAGAACTGAACTGAAGGGTTCAGTCAGCCTGCTTATATAGAGCTCCAGTACAATGTAACTGTAACAATTTTCTAAAACTATCCAATCACTGAACGTCACTTTCGACCCCGTATTTGCATAACTATCTACAGTATCCCCTGCTGGCCCAGGGTGAGAACTTCAGTACATAACACCTTCTTTAACATCAGCAGCCAGGAGCGCCTCAGCCCTGTTTTTGAGTTTCCTTGAAACTTCAAACCTCAATTACTTATTACTGCTGCTTTGTTCTCTTAAATAGGGTGATGTTTAAAACTTTTTTGAATTTCTGCCCTGTTTTTTTGAGTTTGTTTGAAACTTTAAAACCTCAATTACTTATTACTACTGCTTGGTTCTCTTAAATAGGGCCATGTTTAAAACTTGTCATTGAGGTTTTCATACCTTCTTTGTAAACTCGAGGAAGCATTTTCAGCCCTGCTCTTGAGCTTGTTTGATATCACTTGAAATCTTATAACTTCTTTATTTCCTTCTGAGGAAACTGATTAGTTCAGTGAAACGAGTTTTGTAGCCGGCTTCTCGTTAAGCCTTTGTTTAATTCTAGTTTATTTTTTGATTTTTGTTATTCTATACAGTGGTACCTCTGGTTACATACTTAATTCGTTCCGGAGGTCTGTTCTTAACCTGAAACTGTTCCTAACCTGAAGCACCACTTTAGCTAATGGGGCCTCCTGCTGCTGCTGCACAATTTCTGTTCTCATCCTGAAGCAAAGTTCTTAACCAGATGTAATATTTCTGGGTTATCGTAGTCTGTAACCTGAAGCGTATGTAACCCGAGGTACCACTGTAGTCAATTACTTCTCGTTTCAGGGATTTTCACGCTAATTTCTTTTGTTCTGTGTAATTTCTTGGTTCCGTGACGGTCCTTTTTTCACTGGCCTGGATTCCGTTGTCTTTTCCACGCCTCGTCCTTGGCTGCCATCGTATACGTCTGCATGAAGCTACAGCCAATTGGGTCCTCTAGGCAGCTATCTCCAAGCTTAGTTCCCCAGGTGTTGTTTGACTACAATCCCCACCATCCCTGGTCCAATTTGGGCCAAGATGCCTTGGGCTGATGGGAGTTGTAGTTCAGGAATATCTGGGGACTCAACCTTGCGAAAGGCCGATCTAGGCCATTGGGTCTTCCAACTTGGTGGGTCATGGACTGGCCTAAGGCGGTTTGCACCAGCAGCAATAACACCATACAAGTATACGGCAAAGAAATTAAGAAATGTTTGACATTTTATTATGTTTTTATACGTGCTGGAAGCTGCCCGGAGTGGCTGGGGAAACCCAGCTAGATGAGCGGAGTATTAATAATAATAATAATAATAATAATAATAATAATAATAATAAAATGGGTCCCCCAAATGCATGTTTGGGTAAAAAAAAATGGGTCCCTTGTCTCAAAACAATGAAGATTGTTGCTTCAGGCAGTATGAACCCATGTTGCATATATATCTTTAAAAACAAACAAAAAACTCAGTGTTAAAGTTGGTAGCACATACTATAATAATAATTATTTATTATTTATTATACCCCGCCCATCTGGCTGGGTTTCCACAGACACTTTGGGTGGCTCCCAACAGAATATTAAAAACACAATAAAACACCAAACATTAAAAACTTCCCTAAACAGGGCTGCCTTCGGATGTCTTCTAAAAGTCAGACAGTTGTTTATTTCCTTGACATCTGATGGGAGGGTGTTCCACAGAGCGGGCGCCACCACCGAGAAGGCCCTCTGCCTGGTTCCCTGTAGCCTCACTTCTCGCAGTGAGGGAACCGCCAGAAGGCCCTCGGAGCTGGACCTCCGTGTCCGGGCTGGAGACGCGCCTTCAGGTATACTGGGCCGAGGCCGTTTAGGGCTTGAAAGGTCAGAACCAACACTTTGAATTGTGCTCGGAAACATATTGCTCTTTTCCCAGTGGTGTGGCGAGTCAAGGGGAAATCCCACTGTGGAGAGCTTTAAATTCCAAGTACCCTGCTCTTCTAGAACTAAGTTGGAAGGGCTGCCATGGAAACAGGTTGTACGTTGCTAGGGTGGTGGCGTGGAGGGACGCAGCTCCTTGCTCCCATCTTCCAAAAAGGTATCAGTCCATTAGAAGGAAGGATCACATTCAAAAAGGCAGTCTCTAGTTTTGAAGGCCCCTTGAGCACCTTCATTTCTGCCAACTTCTGTCATCAGAGACTGATGCATCGCAAGGACTGTAGAGTTGCTAGAATAAGCAAGCTCCCTTCTGGAGCCTTTGCTTTCGACATCTGTGAATTGGGCTTGATCAGTGCAGGAAAGCAAATAGCGCCTGGCTATTTCTCAGAGCATCACAGTTGTTCAAACTGGCATGCCTTGGTGCAGTGCCCAGTGCCAGATTTACATAGCTAAACAAGCTATGAGGTGCAGGTGGCGCTGTGGGTTAAACCACAGAGCCTAGGACTTGCTGATCAGAAGGTCGGCGGTTCCCAGCAACGGGGTGAGCTCCCGTTGCTCGGTCCCTGCTCCTGCCCACCTAGCAATTCAAAAGCACATCAAAGTGCAAGTAGATAAATAGGTACCGCTCTTGCGGGAAGGTAAACGGCGTTTCCGTGCGCTGCTCTGGTTCGCCAGAAGCGGCTTAGTCATGCTGGCCACATGACCCAGAAGTTGTCTGCCGGCTCCCTTGGCCAATAAAGCGAGATGAGCGCCGCAACCCCAGAGTCAGACCAAGTCCTAGGCTCTGTGGTTTAACCCACAGCACCACCCGCGTCCCTTTTTAAACTTAGGTTTTATTAAATTTTCATAACTTTATCCAATTAATTTCAAATTTCTTCTACACCTCTCTGATAATTTGACTTCCCACCTTCCCTTCCATGCTGTTTTTATCCCCATCCCCTTCACTTACTGCATAATATCACATATCCCTCTCATTTATATTCCTCTATTCCATATACGGAAGGGTGGCGCTGTGGGTTAAACCACAGAGCCTAGGGCTTGGCCATCAGAAGGTTGGCTCCCTCGGCCTATAGTGCGAGATGAGTGCCGCAACCCCAGAGTCGTCCACGACTAGACCTAATGGTCAGGGGTCCCTTTACCTTTATTCCGTCTACTATCACTTTCTTCCTGTTGCTCAAGTTTCAAACCCTCCCCGCGATTTCATTTGGTTATGATATTTTTTTTCAAATGATCCCCAAAGGTCTTCCCCTCTTCCACAAATTGTCCGACATATTGATCTCTTCCTTTGACCATCCCTTTTGGCCCCAAGCCTTGTGTAAACAGGAGTGGAGGGTACAGACTCCTGGAAGGAGAGTTGGAGGAGTGGAAATCTTCAGGAACTGAGTGCAGGGACAAAGCGTCGCGGGAGCAGGAAAGCCTTTCTGCTGCAATCATTGTTCTCGTACGGCTCTCTGTTTAGCAAAAATGCTGGGGTACCTGAATTTCAGTCCACCTCCATCAATCTAAAGGTTTATGCTCTGGCTGTTGTGTGCTGATGGTTTTTTCATCTCCGCCAAGCTAAGCAGTTGGCTCCTTACCTCTCTCGCCCTGACCTAGCCACTGTTATCCACGCGGCGGTCACCTCCAGACTGGATTATTGTAACTCGCTGTATGTGGGGCTGCCCTTGAAGCTGACCCAGAAACTCCAGCGGGTGCAGATTGCCGCAGTGAGACTCCTTACGGGGTCCTCGCTGCGAGATCACATTCACCCGGTGCTCTACCAGCTGCACTGGCTCCCGGTGGGGTACAGGATCAGGTATAAGGTCTGGTTTTAACCTTTAAAGCCCTATACGGCCTAGGACCCTCGTACCGACAGGACCACCTCTCCTGGTATGTCCCACGGAGGACCTTACGGTCTTCAAACAAAAACATCCTGAAGGTCCCAGGCCACAGAGAGATTAGGCTGGTCTCAACTAGGGCCAGGGCCTTTTCAGTACTGGCCCCGATCTGGTGGAATGCTCTGTCACAAGTGACTAGGGCCCTGTGGGACTTGACATCTTTCTGCAGGGCCTGCAAGACAGAGCTGTTCCACCAAGCCAAGGCACAGTCTGACTCCCTCCTTTGGCAATCTTCACAGAACTTTAGCCTAATGCTTGCCATCAAATTGAGTTGAATTAATTTTATAATGAAATGATTTTAGAATGTTGTACTATTTTATTGTTGTTAGCTTCGGCTGGGGAGGGCGGGATATAAATAAAATTTATTATTATTATTATTATTATTATTATTATTATTATTATTAGTGAGATCCTTTGTCTTCTACCTCCGCTGCAGATGCCATTCCGGAAATGTTAAACTGCGATGACCGTCCCGTCCTGCAGGCCCTCTTCCTGAGCAACAACTGCTTCGAGCACATCATACGCCTGATCCAGAACAGTAAGGTACAGTAATAATACAGTACCATCCTTGGGGGTTTGGCTTTGCATTCACTTGAGTCCTATCAAATGGCTTTAAAAAACAATTTTTTAAAAAATCCTGCTTTTGGAAAGGAGTCCGGCTAACGCCGTCGCCCAAGGCAATGCCAGTTTTACAAGAGATGCTCAAATCTCTCTTTGAATATCCCCTAGTCGTGGTGCAGTTAAGGCACACACACACACACACACACACACACACACACACGCTTGAAAATAATGGCATTTTGTGTGCCTTTTCTGTTCCCCTTGCTACCCTGAGCTCTTGGGAGAAAAAGCAGAATAAAAGTAGAACAGATAACATCGCAGTTGAGGGTCTGAGATGCCTAAAGCTGAGCTTACGAGCTCAGAAACCAGGGGTGTTCTGGTTCACAGCGGCCAGGAAAAGTTACCGTATTTTTTGCACCATAACACTCACTTTTTTCCTCCTAGAAAGTAAGGGGAAATGTCTGTGCGTGTTATGGAGCGAATGCCTACGGATGGCGGGGGGGATCTGCTGCAGTCGTAAGCAGAGGATCCATGGTTCCCCTTCCTTCCCTCCTCCGTGGCTCGCTTTGAAACAGCAAAGCGGGAGAAGAGCCGCGGAGTGGGGAGGAGAGAGGGACAGAGAGCCTGCTTGCTTTAAAGGAGCAAAGTGGGAGAGGAGAGGAGCCTTCTCCCCTTAAACCCCTCTTCTGCATTATTAGCAGCATCCTTCTCCACCCACCCCACGCGTGCTCCTTGTCCCTTGAGTGCTTTTCCTTCCCTCCCCACTTAAAACATGGTTACAAAGCACAGATCCACATGGATCCTCAGGATTTTTGCACTGGGTCACCCCAAATTCACCATCAGATCACATAGCATGTCCATGGCTACATCTTGCACCAAAAAAAATCACGCACCCACTGTTGCCTGGGGCCGCAGTGGTGCAAAAACGTGGCTACAAAGCATGGATCCACATGGATCCTCAGGATTTTTGCACTGGGCTACTCCAAACTCACTGTCAGATCACATGTCTGTGGCCACAGCATGAACCACAAAAATCATACATCCACTGTTTCGTTTAGAATATTTTTTTTCTTGTTTTCCTCCTCTAAACACTACGTGCGTGTTATGGTCGGGTGTGCATGTTATAGAGCGAAAAATACGGTAATCTCCGGGGTGCAAAATTGAGCCTTTTCAAGCGGCATGAGCCATTGGTCAGGTGGGAGAAGTATGTCTCGTCCCTCTGCATTCCCCAGGTCTTTCCCTATTATTATTATTATTATTATTATTATTATTATTATTATTATTATTATTATTATTATACCACCCTTCATCCAAAGTTCACAGGGTGGTTCACAACATACGAAAACAAAGAATACATAATGAAACAAAAGCAAAACAGACCAGTGACACCCCTTCCCACAATGGTACAATTATTATATTTAAAACAATGATGAATATGAGGGGTGAGGGCTGCAAACTACTAGCTGCCAGGTTACGAAAAAAGATAAAAACAAGGCGTACAATGAAAACCCTGTGAAAAATAGTTTTTTACTCGGATTGCCATTTGTTCCAATCTGTCTTTAAAGAGCGAGTTTTCCCTGGGAAGGGATGATGGGGCGGGGGGGGGAGCCGCTTGGACCCGTGTTTTCTAGGCACGGCGCAGGCAGAAGTGTGGGCGAAGCTTTTGCCTTCGTTGGGGATGGGGAGCCTGTCTTGCTGGACCACGAGTCCCAGGACTCCTGATCATTGGCCGTGGTGGCAGAGACTGATGAGAGTTGGAGTCCCAGGACATCTGGAGGGCCAAAAGTGTCTCACCTCCGGCCTTTGGGCTTGGAGATTTGCCGGTGAACCTGCAGAAGGAAGCAATGGGGGTGGTCGGAAGAGAGGGGAGGAATGATAGCAGCCTTCCTGCAGAACAAATCAAGATGCTTTGGTGCTTTGTATCTAAGCATCCTCCACGGATCCTGCAGAGTCCTTACGTAGGTTCCCTATTGGTAGGAGAAAATAACAGAGGCCAACCAGAGAATATTGAGAAGCAAATTTTTTATCAGATCTTTATTGATCTGTTGCAACAGGGTCCTCACTCACCACACGAAGGAGGGAGGAGGAGCCCAGAACAATGGCGCGCAAGGCCTTATAAAGACTTTTGAAATTGCCACCCTGTAGATCAAGACCACCCCCAGAAACATCATACATACATCAATCACAGAAGGGGTGTAACCTAAGACCACCCCTCAGATACATCATACCTACATCACAGAAAAGGCGGTCTACAACAGAAATTTGAATGTTGTTTTTCTCCTGTCGTTATTTATCTCCTGTCTGGCAGGTTACTTGATTGCTTACTTGATTGGATTGCCTGGGGAGCCTGGCCAGTCTTTTGTAATGATAAATACTTAGTTCCTGGGCCAGGTCACAGGCTCACACCCTATTCCAACACAGACATACCCTTAAGACAGGATTTGTGAGGAAAGAGACAATGGGGAGGTTTCCCACTTTGACCTTGGAGAGAAAACATTTGCTCAGTTTAGGAATCAAAATGGTTCCAGGTCGGTCTTACTGTGCTGATCTATGTACGTGCTTGGTTGGTACACTTATGAACATTTAACATATATCTAAGACAAAATTCCTATCACACACACAGTTTCCATAATTTCTTCCAGTCATGGGATCAGGGCCTTTTCTCGCCACGTAGGCGCAGAATTGGGCGAGAGCAAAATATGAAACGCAGTTCGAATTCCACAAAAAGTATAAACGTGCCATAAAGATACAGATAAAATTACTCAAGCACACTAATGCATGATCTCGTACATCGAGATTCCTAAACACCCAACTGATGTGACGAAACAGTGAGTAGACTTATACTGCTCCCTGTTCCTTGTTGCATTGTTTTGCTGCTTTGGCGTCGTTCTGGACTGTCCGAGAACATACATTGTTGTGTCTGAGTGATTTTTATCCCTTTTTTTCTTGTGCCTTTATACTTCTTCGCATGGTCGGAGTTTATTCTTGCGGGTTTTTGCAGCTGTTCACGTACCACATTTTTTGCTCTATAGGACGCACTTTTCCCCCTCCAAAAATTAAGGGGAAATGTGTGTGTGTCCTATGGAGTGAATGCAGGCTCCTTGGCTTCAGCGATAGGAACGCAAAGCCTCCAAAGCTCAGAGGGAGCGCTCCCTCCGCACTCCGGAGGCTATGCGTTGCTTTCGCTGAAGCCTGGAGAGCGAGAGGGGTCGGTGCGCACCAACCCCTCTCGATCTCCCGGCTTCAGGGATAGCTGCCTGAAGCCTTTGGAGCGCAGCGGGAACTCGCGCTGCGCTCCAAAGGCTTCGGGTTCCTTTTGCTGAAGCCGGGAGAGCTTCAGTTTCATTTCTCCTGCCGCTTCGCTGAAGGGGCGCTGAGCAAAGAGGGGGATAATTTTTTTTTTCTTGTTCTCCCCCTCTAAAACAAGGTGCGTCCTATGGTCGGGTGTGTTCTATAGAGCGAAAAATATGGTACATCTTTTTGCTGCTGTCCAGTTCTTTGTCTTAGGCCAAAGGTGGAGGTTCAGAATTTCATATCGCTTTTGGGCCTTGCTGATGTAGCGGGAGTACCTGCAAACACCGGAGAGAGAGAGAGAGAGAGAGAGAGAGAGAGAGAGAGAGATGGTAGACACGTTCATTCCCACAAAACTTACATCCTGCAAAAGGCTGAACCAGCTTTCTTCTGCCTTCCTTCCCGCCCCGCTGAGCTGACCTGGAGGTGCTAAGCTCCCATTTTAGCCGCAATTGCTTTGAAGCTGTTTGCCACAATCCTCCTTAGGAATCTTAACCAGGCTTTTCTCCGCTTCTACCCTGTGATTTAAGCATCAGTGTAATGCCTGCACCGTGGGGCGTCTCTGGGAAACGGCTTTATAGTCCGTGCTTACTGCTTTCAGCAGCTGACGGGCATTTTTATTCATTGGACGCATACAGCCGGGCTCATGTTCAAAGATTCTGGGGCTTTATTTGTGTGCGCGCACGCATACACATGTTGGGACAAGCGCCACGGAATAAGAACAACAGCAACAATAACAATTTTATTATTTGTATGGCGTCCATCTGACTGGGTTGCCCCAGCCACACTCCCAACAAAAATATTAAAAACACAAAAAAATCAACCTTTACAAACTTCCCTGAGCTAGGCTGCCTCCAGATGTCATCTCAAGGTTGTGTAGTTCTTTATCTCCTTAACATCTGATGGGAGGACGTTCCACAGGGTGGGTGCCACCACCAAGAAGGCCCTCTGATGGTTCCCTGTAACATCACTTTTCACGGTGATGAAACTGCCAGAAGGCCCTCAGAGGTGGACCTCAGTGTCCTGGCTGGATGATGGGGGTTAGAGGCTCTCCTTTGGGTATACAGGGCCGAGACCGTTTAGAGCTGCAATTCTCTGGGTCCCCAGATGTTGTTGGACTACAACTCCCATCATCCCTGAGCTCTGGCCTTGCTAGCTAGGGGTGATGGGAGTTGTAGTTCAACAACATCTGGGGACCCACAGGTTGAGAAAGGCTGGTTTAGAGCTTTGAGGCTATTATTGTTATTTATTACAGTGGTACCTTGGTTCTCAAACTTAATCCGTTCCGGAAGTCCGTTCCAAAACCAAAGTGTTCCAAAACCAAGGTGCGCTTTCCCATAGAAACTAATGCAAAATGGATTAATCCGTTCCAGACTTTTAAAAACAAACCCAAAACCAGCAATTTGACATGACTTTTACTATCTGACGAGACCATGGATCCATAAAATGAAAGCAATAAACAATGTGCTGCAGTTACAGAATCAATCAATCAGTAGCTGAACTGGGCTCCATACAGTCACAAAAACAAACAAAAAAGAGCCTCAAAAACAAAAACTCAAAATAAACAACAAATGTATTTGCTCAACATAACACTCAAAACGGAAGCGTGGCCCTCCAATCGGAAGCGTAACACTCAAAACGGAGCACGTTCGGCTTTCGAAAAATGTTCGCAAACCAGAACCCTTTCCTCCGGGTTTGCAGTGTTTGAGTTCCAAGTTGTTTGAGTATCAAGGCGTTTGAGAACCAATTTAGCACTGTACAGTGGTACCTCGGGTTACATACGCTTCAGGTTACAGATTCTGCTAACCCAGAAATAGTGCTTCAGGTTAAGAACTTTGCTTCAGGATGAGAACAGAAATCGTTCGGTGGCGGAACGGCAGCAGCAGGAGGCCCCATTAGCTAAAGTGGTGCTTCAGGTTTAAGAACAGTTTCAGGTTAAGAACAGACCTCCAGAATGAATTAAGTACTTAACCCGAGGTACCACTGTATTAAGATGCACATATCGGGACTGGATTCTTCATAGGTGTATCAAGAAGGGAGCATCTGCAGCCACACTATTAGAAATGTCACATGCTCAGCCTCTTGGGTTTCTCACATTTTACATACCACGAACCCCACACCTTCTAAACCCGCCCTTGCAGTCCTTTGGCTTAGAAATGCAGCTGTGCTTCTCAGGAGGTGGGTTTTGGTGCTCAATATGCTGCCGTTCTTACACTTCTACAGATTCATAGCATACACATGGTCCTAACTTTGGCCGTTTCTCATGTTGGTGGAATACTACTACTACTACTACTAATAATAATAATAATAATAATAATAACAATAACAATAATTTATTATTTATACCCCACCCATCTGGCTGAGTTTCCCCAGCCACTCTGGGCGGCTTCCAATCAAGTGTTTAAAAAGTACAGCATTAAATATTTAAAAACTTCCCTAAACAGGGCTGCTTTCAGATGTCTTTTAAAGAGAAGATAGCTGCTTATTTACTTGACATCTGATGGGAGGGCATTCCACAGGGCGGGTGCCACCACCGAGAAGGCCCTCTGCCTGGTTCCTCTGTAACCTCACTTCTCGCAGGGAGGGAACCACCAGAAGGCCCTCGGCGCTGGATCTCAGTGTCTGGGCTGAAAGATGGAGGTGGAGACGCTCCTTCAGGTATACAGGACCGAGGCCGTTTAGGGCTTTAAAGGTCAGACCAACACTTTGAATTGTGCTTGGAAACGTACTGGGAGCCAATGCAGATCTCTCAGGACTGGTGTTATGTGGTCTTGGCGCATTCTGGAATAATTGCAGTTTCTGGGTCACCTTCAAAGGTAGCTCCACGTAGAGCGCACTGCAGTAGTCCAAGCGGGAGATAACTAGAACATGCACCACTCTGGCGAGACAGACAGTGGGCAGGGAGGGTCTCAGCCTGCGTACCAGATGGAGCTGGGAGACAGCCGCCCTGGACACAGAATTAACCTGTGCCTCCATGGTCAGCTGCGAGTCCAAAATGACTCCCAGGTGGAACACGGACTTGTCGTATAGCCTTGGGGCGAATGCTGAGACGGGCGTTCAGATGCCCTCAGACGCCTCAGCCTCGACCAGCCTGTGCATTTGACCTGCCATGAGCTTTCTACATTTGGCAACGATGCAAGATGTAATGAAGCGCTGGCCCTCAACGCGGCTGTGGCTAGCCCTGGCCTAGCCTGTGCCTGTTCTCCTCCTTCCTCATAGAATCATAGAGTTGGAAGAGACCACAAGGGCCATCGAGTCCAACCCCCTGCCAAGCAGGAAACACCATCAGCGCACTCCTGACATATGGTTGTCAAGCCTCTGCTTAAAGACCTCCAAAGAAGGAGACTCCACCACACTCCTTGGCAGCAAATTCCACTGTCGAACAGCTCTTACTGTCAGGAAGTTCTTCCTAATGTTTAGGTGGAATCTTCTTTCTTGTAGTTTGGATCCATTGCTCCGTGTCCGCTTCTCTGGAGCAGCAGAAAACAACCTTTCTCCCTCCTCTATAGGACATCCTTTTATATATTTGAACATGGCTATCATATCACCCCTTAACCTCCTCTTCTCCAGGCTAAACATGCCCAGCTCCCTTAGCCGTTCCTCATAAGGCATCGTTTCCAGGCCTTTGACCATTTTGGTTGCCCTCCTCTGGACACGTTCCAGTTTGTCAGTCCTCGCTTGCTTCCCTCTCCCTTCTCCCTTGAATGACCTTGGTTTTCTGACCCCGTTTCCGACAGCTCTACCTGAGTGGGGAATGCAAAGCGTCCGGGGACGATTCTGCCGCGACCGAGACGGAAACCCACCAGGTATTGCCTGCAGCTTGTGGTGTGTGAGATGGTGGGCTTTGCACGGGGGCTTGCATGCGCTCTCCTTTTTCCTTCACGGGGCACGGAGGGATTTCCCGGGATTTGAAAAGAGGTAAATTAAATAATATGGAAGAGGTAAGAATAATAAAGGCAAAGGGACCCCTGACCATTAGGTCCAGTCGTGGCCGACTCTGGGGTTGCGGCGCTCATCTCGCTTTATTGGCCAAGGGAGCCGGCGTACAGCTTCTGGGTCATGTGGCCAGCAGGACTAAGCCGCTTCTGGTGAACCAGAGCAGCACACGGAAACGGCGTTTACCTTCCCGCCGGAGTGGTACCTATTTATCTACTTGCACTTTTGTGCTTTTGAACTGCTAGGTTGGCAGGAACTGGGACCAAGCAACCTGAGCTCACCCCTTTGTGGGGATTCGAACCGCCGACCTTCTGATAGGCATGTCCTAGGCTTTGTGGTTTAACCCACAGCGCCACCCGCGTCCCGTAAGAATAATAAAAGTCTGCTTTTCCGGCCAATTCTGGCTAGGCGTCTCTGGGAGAATGAATGGAACCGAGAAAGGACTTACAAGGGTGGAGAGTGGACGGTTCCTTGCTGCAGAGGGAAGTTTTTGTCAGGAGCTCATCCTACACTCAAGTAGGACCCTGGCAGAGACACATGCATGTTCTCTCCCTCTTGGTCGATCGTTCGGGGGCTTCGAAAGCTTTCTTCGGCCCGAACATCACAGCAACCAATGCCAACAGACATCGGCACACCTAGGGATCCGCAGAGTGTTTGCAGTTTGTGTAACAGACCTCAGCAACTCACTATTTTGGGTAATCTACTTTATTTACATAAGGGACACGAATGGCGCTGTGGGTTAAACCACAGAGCCTAGGACTTGCCAATCAGAAGGTCGGCGGTTCGAATCCCCACGACAGGGTGAGCTCCCGTTGCTCAGTCCCTGCTCCTGCCAACCTAGCAGTTCAAAAGCACATCAAAGTGCAAGTAGATAAATAGGTACCACTCCGGCAGGAAGGTAAACGGCGTTTCCGTGCACTGCTCTGGTTCGCCAGAAGCGGCTTAGTCATGCTGGCCACATCACCCGGAAGCTGTACGCCGGCTCCCTCGGCCAATAAAGTGAGATGAGCGCTGCAACCCCAGAGTCGGCCACGACTGGACCTAACGGTCAGGGGTCCCTTTACCTTTACCTTTAAGGTGCTACTGGAAAGAATTTTTTTATCTCCTTTCCTGAGTCAGACTCCAGCCTCCTGCCTCCCTTATCCGAGTTCACACTACTCAGTTTTCTGACAGTCCCTGACATTCATACAGCACCTTGAATTTTATGTGGGTTTTTTTGCATTCAGTTTGCCGTATCGAGGCAAACTCGCTTAGTTTTCCTTTGTGTGGACAGTACCAAGCTAGGCTGTGTCCACATGAGAGGGCCCAGCCATGCAACACTTGCCGCACAAAATTTTCTCACTTTGGGCTCCTTCCTTCTGGCTGCCGCACGTTGCTTGTTGGCATGGAAACACTGATAGTGGTACCTCAGTTTTTGGACATCTCTGCTGCTGAACTCTTTCGTTTTTGAACACCGAAAGCCCAGAAGTAAATGCTTCCGTTTTCGAAGACGCCTCAGAAGTCAAATGGCTTCCGCTGGGTGTTCTCTGTTGTTTTTCACAATTTTCTTTATTGAATTGGCAGATTACTCTTTGAGCCTTGGTTTTCGAACATTTCGGAAGTCGAACGGTCTTCCGGAACAGATTATGTTCGAAAACCGAGATGCCACTGTATTGGGCAGAGGATTTCCCAGTTCTCTGTTTTTCCGTCGAAAACCTTTCTGTTTCCTAAGTTCCTCAAAAGGGCACCAACCGCAAATTCAGTATTATGGAAGCCTGACAGTTTTAGCTTTTAGCTTTTGCTTCCTAAATGCAAGGAAAATAAACATGCTAAATTGGTTCGCTCGCACTCCAGAATAAATTCCAGGACAAGCTTTCTGAGGCAAAGTCCCCCGGATTTGTGTAGGGATTTTTTTCTGTTCCTGGTTTTCTGGAAAACCGGCGCCGCTCCCTGAGAATGGGGAATTTGCAGTTTCTGTGACCTGTCAAGTGATCTGTAGCAAACCCCCGCCGTGTCCACCTTTCGATAGCTCACCAGCCAAGCAATGCTTTTGCATGGGTCACTGGACATCAAAGTGTTTTGCTCTCCAAACCAACTTGACAATTGGAAATATTCTGTGTGGGTTAGTTTCCTCCCTCTTCTCTTTTCGTGAGTAGATTTATCTTCTCTTCTGTAGTTTGCTATAGTTGTAGTTCGCACTTGCGTCCAAATAAGACCTAGCAGTGATTAAAATTAACTGGGATTTTCCCCCAAACTGCGATTAAAAAAATATGGTTGGTTGGTTGGTTTTGCATTGTAAGGTTGATAAGATTCTACAAACAACGATACAAGAGTACACAGATGGAATTATAAAGAGAGAAAATTATCGCTTCCTACAGTATAAAAGATGCTCATTAAAGAAAGAAAGGGGAAATGAATTAATGAGCTTTTCTTAAATTGAATAGTCAATATTTAAATACCTTGCATTATTTCTGCTACATACAGATGCAAAATAGCTGCTGATGTTAGGTTAATGAGAGCCAATATTGACTACTTTGGTGTATTACAGTCGTACCTTGGTTTTCAAACGCGTCGGGAGTCTAATGTTTTGGCTCCTGGACGATAGAAAACAGAAGTGATTGTTCCAGTTTTCGAACGTTCTTTGGAACCTGAACGTCTGACCTGGCTTCCGATTGGCTGCAGGAGCCTCCTGCAGCCAATCGGAAGCTGCGCCTTGGTTCCCGAAGGTTTTGGAAGTCAGACGGAACGGGTTCCGTTCCAAGGTACCACTGTACTTTGACCCTACAGTAGTCAATAAAACCTGATCGGTTTCTGCTGGCTTTAACTTAGTTTTGTCCTCCTTCATTCGTGCCTGATTTTCCAGAGACAGACCCAGAATTCTGTATGCTATCCTGGCTTCTGATTTGATTCCAGAATGTCCCTATTTCCTGCTCCAGTGCTGCTGCCGCCGCGCTCAGGGAAGAGGATGAGTCGGCGCTGGTTCTAAGCGGCAGCGGTGAAGGAGCATCCCATTTAAAGCCCTTTGTGGCTTAGGGCCCTCATATCTACAGGACCGCCTCTCCTGGTCTGTCCCGCAGAGGACCTTAAGGTCCATGAATAATCATAGTTCAGAGGTCCCGGGCCCTAAGGAAGTCAGACTATCCTCCACCAGGGCCAGGGCCTTTTCAGTGATGGCTCCAACCTGGTGGAATGCTCTGTCCCATGAGACCAGGGCCCTTCAGGATTTAACCTCTTTCCACAGGGCCAATAAGACAGAGCTATTCCGCCTGGCCTTCAATTTGAATTCCGCCTGATCTTTTATTCCCCTTCCTTCCCTCCCCCTCCCCTTTTATGAAGATCACCCACTCTGGGATCCCACAGCTAATTCTCCCCTGGTCTCCTCGCTGGCCCAAAGAGGACTAATTTAGCCAGCTAGCCATCTAATGTTTATTGGATGGATTTCCCCCCCAGATTGATTTTTGAATTCTGAATTTATTGTTATTCACATTTTATATTTTATTTCATGCTGTTTTTTTGTTGCATTGACTAATTTAAATTTGTTGTTAGCCGCCCTGAGCCCGGTTTTCTGAACCGGGCATGGCGGGGTATAAATAAAAAATTATTATTATTATTATTATTATTATTATTATTGCCTCTCCTTGACCTCTCCATGACTACCACTGCCGTCCTCCCTCGGGCAGCCCATAGCGGCTACTGGAGAGCAGGAGAGGAAGAAAGGAGGAGGAGAGCGGGAAGAAAAACGGGGAAAAGTGAGAAATGTCCCTATTTTCATCTGAGGAATGTTGGAGGGAATGGGCTTCTCATGGACATCTGGTTGGCCACTGTGAGAACACGATGCTGGACCAGATGGGACTTTGGCCTGACCCTGCAGCCTCATCTCATGTTCTTAGGAGGAAACCGTGGATGCAATTGTGTCCTCGCAATCTTGCTGCAACCCCAGCAGCTTCCTTACTAGCCGTAAGCCGATTTCCCTATCCCCAGAGTGGTTTTGGCCATAGCTGTCAACCGTCCCTTATTTGGTGGGAAAGTCCCTTATCCCAGCGCTGTGTCCCGCTGTTGTCCCTTATTGATGATGTCCCTTAAATTTCCCGGGTTTCAAAGGAAGCAGCTCCTCTCCCTCCCTCCCTGCTGGCCAGGGAGGAGGGAGGCTCCAACTGTGTTGCTTGGCTGCGTTGCTCACCCAATAAGGAGTCTGAGAACGACTGGGGGGTGGAGCTTGCATGCCTTGTGCCGATCAAATAGCCCGCCTTGCCTGGGGACTCGCCTTTGCTCAGCGCTTCCCAGCGGAGAGGTGACGGTGGTTTTCCTTGCTGCATCCCCTTTGCCGGGTTGCTGCGCTGTGGGAACCACCGCTTGAGGCTTCGTTTGGCTGCTGGTTGACTAAAATCCCTTATTTCGGCTGCTGATCCCTTATTTTTGAGGCTGCTGGCCCCTTATTTTCAAATCTGTAAGTTGACAGCCATGGTTTTGCCCCAGCTCTCCGGCAGCATCCCTGACTTGCCAATAGCCACCATCCTCTGTAGCCATGGAAACGGATAAAGGCTCTTTAGAAGTTCGCATCGTTGGCTCCCAAACCTTTCAGAAAATGCAGCGGTATGTCCCAGAAAAAAAAGCCTGTTTGGGAAGGGAAGTCGCAGAGGGTAATCTCTTTAGAAAAGGAAGGTGCCGTCAGCCCTGAAGGTGAGGCAGCCGAAAAGTATTTACAGCTTGGAGTCTCTCCGGACGGCTTAATTATAGGAGCCGCCTTTCCAAACCGAGAAGCCGATTGTATCTTTCCCTGCTGGTTTTTGGACTAGAATTTGACTCCGCCGGCTGGCCGACTCAAATTAATGTGTGAACTCCTACCTCCATCTCACCGCTTTCTTGGTTTCCGATTTGCAAGGTTGATTTGCAAGGTGTTAGGTTGCTTCAACATCGCCTGCTACCAGAATCCGGTTTCCTTTTATTTTCACTAACAGATGCGTGTTATGCACACGTTCCCAAATATATATGTATAGTGCATTTTTGTACGCATTATTTTGTCTGGAGAACTGCACCCCAAGATTCAGAGAGGTGGTGGATTTTGAAAGATGGTTGTTTCAGGAGCTGCAAATTCTGGCAGTTCCTTCACGGCGAAGCTACAGGGAACTAAGCGGAGGGCCTTCTCGGTGGTGGCGCCCGCCCTGTGGAACGCCCTCCCGTCAGATGTCAAGGAAATAAACAGCTATCTGACTTTTAGAAGACATCTGAAGGCAGCCCTGTTTAGGGAAGTTTTAATGTTGGGTGTTTTACCGTGTTTTTAATGTTCTGTTGGGAGCCGCCCAGAGTGGCTGGGGAAACCCAGCCAGATGGCGGGGTATAAATAATAAATTATTATTATTATTATTATTATTATTATTATTATTATTATACGGTGGTACCTCGAGTTAAAAACAATAATGACATAACGGTCTTCTTTTGAAAGTAATGATAAATTTAACAGTAGAACCTCTACTTACAGCCACCTCTACTTGGGCCCGATCCAAGTTGCGACCGCGGCAAACCCGGAAGTAAATACTGTGGTACCTCGGGTTACATACGCTTCAGGTTACAGACGCTTCGGGTTACAGACTCCGCTAACCCAGAAATAGTACCTCGGATTAAGAACTTTGCTTCAGGATGAGAACAGAAATCGTGCAGCAGGAGGCCCCATTAGCTAAAGTGGTACCTCAGGTTAAGAACAGTTTCAGGTTAAGAATGGACATCCGGAACGAATTAGGTTCTTAACCCGAAGTACCACTGTACTGCTCTATTGTGTTTATGTTGTATTTTCACTATATAATGGGTGCAGCCCTGGCAATTCTTGCTGTGAGACTTGCGGAGGGAGGGAGTTTGTAAGGAGTCCAGAATTGTGCCCCCATTGCCCATCCGAGAAATGGCAGAGGATTGCATGTGATGGGTCAGGTATTGCCAGCCTGTTAGGGTCCGATTTCATCCTGTTGTTCCATCTGCCCTTCCAGTTCTGCCGTCAGCGAACCCTACTGCAGCCTCTTCTCTTTGCAGACGTTTCAAAGACTTATTTCCCATTTCATGTGGATTTTCAGATCTGTTCTTCCTAACTTAGTTCGTGGCATTGGAGGCTTAGGAGTTCTCTGTGTGTGTTTGCGTGTGTTGTAATGACTTCTGAAAATTCACGCTGCCAATTTACTTGCAATTCTGGATGCGTGCCAAAGAGACTGCCGACACGTAATTGGGATATTTTGTTCCCCACACGGGGGGGGGGGGGGGGAGACGGTGACTTGAAGATCAAAAACAGATCAGCCAAAAACGAGGCCTTGGAAAAATATATGATAATGATAATAATTTATTATTTATACCCCGCCCATCTGGCTGGGTTTCCCCAGCCACTCTGGGCGGCTTCCAACAGAATATTAAAATGCAGTAATGCATCAAACATTAAAAGCTTCCCTAAACAGGGCTGCCTTCAGATGTCTTCTAAAAGTCAGATAGTTGTTGTTCTTTTTGACATCTGGTGGGAGGGCATTCCACAGGAAGGGTGCCACCACCGAGAAGGCCCTCTACCTGGTTCCCTGTAACTTGGCTTCTCGCAGTGAGGGAACAGAAATACCGGTTTTGAGAGTTTAGTTTTTTTACTGTATCTATCTTCCCGAAGGAGCCCAGGGTAGCAGGCAGCCGTGGTAAAACGTTCCCTGCCCCTCTTTTTCAGTATCTTTCTTGCTCGTGCCTGTGATGTGCCTTGCGACGTTAATTTAATGTGCCTGCTTTTTGTGATACGTGCCGCGGCTTAATGTCACAGTTGGAAGGTCTGCATCCCCAAACCCTCCTTCCGCTTCATGAGATTTAAGCACCTCGCATTCCGCGCTTGCTTTGAACCCGCTGCTGTTCCTGGCTTGAAAGCAGAGAGGATCGAATTCTTGCAGTGTCCTTCTTAGGCTTATCAAAGAGCTAAAGAGAAACCAGGAACCCAGGGCAGCAGTCGCCATTACAGTGGTACCTCGGGTTACATACGCTTCAGGTTACAGACTCCGCTAACCCAGAAATAGTGCTTCAAGGTTAAGAACTTTGCTTCAGGATGAGAACAGAAATCGTGCTCTGCGGCGGGGCGGCAGCAGGAGGCCCCATTAGCTAAAGTGGTACTTCAGGTTAAGAACAGTTTCAGGTTAAGAACAGACCTCCAGAACGAATTAAGTACTTAACCCGAGGTACCACTGTACAGTCTGTTTACGAGACGGTATTCGCTCGAGGGTGAGGGAAGCCATCTTGGGAGAGCTTCAGAAGTTGGGCGGCCCATCGCATCCGAGATTTTCCACCCTGCCAGGTAGACAGATGTTGGGTCTTGATTTCTCACCTACCGCCTTCCTTTTCGCCTTCAGGTTTTCGACAACAACTCTGACGCCATTCCCATCCACGCTATCGGAGTGCTCACATCTATTATGAGCAACTCTCCTTCGGCCAAGGTAAGGGACACGCATTCCTCGCCTCTTGGGACCATATTTATTTTTGGTAAAATAAGGAGCACAGGATGAACAGCAAGAGAGACAGTGTGGCGCAGCGGTTAGAGCATCAGACTAGGACCTGGGAGACCAGGGTTCGAATCCCCTCTTGGCCAAGCAGCTCCCTGGGTGATCTTGGGCCCGTCCCTGCCTCTCAGCCTCACCTACCTCTCAGGGTTGTTGTTAGGATTAAATGGGAGGACTATGTATGCAAAGGGACGCGGGTGGCGCTGTGGGTAAAAGCCTCAGCGCCTAGGGCTTGCCGATCGAAAGGTCGGCGGTTCGAATCCCCGCGGCGGGGTGCGCTCCCGTTGCTCGGTCCCAGCGCCTGCCAACCTAGCAGTTCGAAAGCACTCCCGGGTGCAAGTAGATAAATAGGGACCGCTTACTGGCGGGAAGGTAAACGGCGTTTCCGTGTGCGGCTCTGGCTTGCCAGAGCAGCGATGTCACGCTGGCCACGTGACCCGGAAGTGTCTCCGGACAGCGCTGGCCCCCGGCCTCTTGAGTGAGATGGGCGCACAACCCCATAGTCTGTCAAGACTGGCCGTATGGGCAGGGGTACCTTTACCTTTTTATGTATGCAAGCTTGAGCTCCTTGGAGGAAAAGATAGTGGGAGAAAAATGCAATAAATAATAATATATACAGCTAAAGCTGGAGACATAATAATAATAATAATAATAATAATAATAATAATAATAATAATAATTTATTTGTATCCCGCCCATCTGGCTGGGTTTCCCCAGCCACTCTGGGCGGCTTCCAACAAAGATTAAAAATACATTAAAATGTCACACATTTAAAACTTCCCTGAACAGAGCTGCCTTCAGATGTCTTCTAAAAGTCTGGTAGTTGTTTATCTCTTTGACATCTGGTGGGAGGGTGCCACCACCGAGAAGGCCCTCTGCCTGGTTCCCGGTAACTTTGCTTCTCACAGGGAGGGAACCGCCAGAAGGCCCTTGGAGCTGCACCTCAGCGTCCGGGCTGAACGATGGGGGTGGAGACGCTCATTCAGGTATACTGGACCGAGGCCGTTTAGGGCTTGAAAGGTCAACACCAACACTTTGAATTGTGCTTGGAAACGTACTGGGAGCCAGTGTATGTCTTTCAAGACTGGTGTTATGTGGTCTCAGCAGCCAGCCCCAGTCACCAGTCTAGCCGCCGCATTCTGGATTAATTGTAGTTTCCGGGTCACCTTCAAAGGTAGCCCCACACAGAGCGCATTGCAGTAGTCCAAGCGGGAGATAACTAGGAAGACAGGTAGCAGCCTCAGCAACCCTGTTGCCAGAGGAAATGTATCTAAAAGAGTTACTAAAAATGCATTTGTAGTCCAAGGAAGAAAAAAAGGTGTGAGTTCTCACAACTCTCTGCATGTGGTTTGAAAGACACTTCGGTATATTATTGTCAAGACGTGGCTTCATTTGATACCCACAGAAGGCAAGATCTATTTTCTTGAATCATGAGGGGTAGAAACTTGAAAATGTTGTGTGCAGTACCAAATTCCCCACCAGTTACCTGCCTGTGTATTTCCTTGGGGGAAGTACAGTGCTTGAGATAACACTGATGGCAGCAAGTAGAAGAATTATCCTCTTACCTTTAACAAGATTACTTAAACAAAGATGCGATTAGAGTCTCACACCCTCCAACGTCCCGCAGAGGAAAATCGGGATGCCCATCTTTCGGGGCCGCACTTTCATGAGAACCAAAAACGGGACATCCCAGGATCCAATCCGAAGCTGGGGTGCCTTCTGTAATTCTGGGGTGTCCCGCCCAATTCGGGTCTGGAGTCTCAGATACATTCTCACTTAAGATTCTGATCTGGGGTTTGTAGAACAGAGTCAGCGTCTAGGAACCTAAAAAATAGGGTTGTGTTCAACTAGATCAGGCGTAGGCAAACGCGGCCCTCCAGATGTTTTGGGACTACAACTCCCATCATGCCTAGCTAACAGGACCAGTGGTCAGGGGTGATGGGAATTGTAGTCTCAAAACGTCTGGAGGGCCGAGTTTGCCTATGCCTAAAGTAGATTATACTCAGAATAGACCCATTCAAATGAAGAGACCCAAGTTAATTTATGTGGGTCTAGTCCAGGGGTCTGCAACCCACGGCTCCGGAGCCGCATGTGGCTCTTTTACACCTTTGCCGCGGCTCCGGGGCGGATACTAGCGAGGGGAGGAGGCGCATTGTGCGCCCCGACACTCCCCACTGTGGCGGGCGCTGTACTGGCAGTGACGTCGCATGGGGCGGTGCGTGCGTTACGATCCTGTATATATAGCATTAAGGTAAGAAACAATATATGCAGTGTTATGTTTATTTTAAATGTCACAATGGTTTTGCGGCTCCCAGTTTTTTTTTTCTTTCCGGAAACGGGTCCAAGTGGCTCTTTTTGTCTTAAAGGTTGCATACCCCTGGTCTAGTCTAAGCGTTGGCCGTTTTGAAAGTGGGCGGTGTGTTTTGCGTGTGAACTTTTGTAAAGTTCTTCCGAAGTCCTAAACTCTAGGCTGGTTGGAGATGGATGATCTATTTCTCTCAATACCCCACAATATTTCCTACCTAGATCTGAATGCTCACTTTATTATTCATACGTGCCACAAACCAAAACTTGAGAAGCAACTAACATCTCTATTTTGAGTTGGGACTTTCCGACTTTACACTGATTTTATTCCACCACTGACTTCTTTAGCTTTAACTGAACTCGACACTGTTTTTGTGTTTTGTTTAATCTTTGAACAGTCTTCATGCTGAAAGCTTGTGGGATTGCCTTACCCCTTTTGCACCCGTCCGACCAATTTGATCTGTAGACTTAGCCCTGCTGCAGCTGCCGCATAAAACCCAAACGCGTAGATGCTTGCACGTTCAAATCTTTTGCTGTTAATCTGAACGCTCATTTAAATGTTTAGAAGTACTTGTTTTCATTGGCAATTTCAACACTTCCTGTAAACTGCTTAGAGGGGTTTGGTTACAATCAAGCCAGGATATAATTTTTGCGACCTAATAAAGAGCTCAAACACAAAACAAATCGCTGTTCACCCACTTTTGCCTTGGCCAACCGAATTCTGTGCTATATTCATGTTGTTTCTTAATCACATAAGCTCCCGGCAAATGCATATGTGGACGTCAGGGTAACGGAACGAGAAATCCCAAATCGTACTTGAAGCAGAATAGAAAAGTTTGAGCCCCCCCTCTCTAATTCCCCCTCCCCAGTTTGCTTTGGGTGGGAATTCGGGAATTAATGGCCTGATCTGCTCTCGCTAATCCTTAACGGCAGCCTGCATTTTTCAGGAGGTGTTCAAAGAAAGAATTGGCTATTTGCACTTATATGAAGTTCTGAAGAGCCAGAGTCAGCCGACCAAGAAACTGCTGCAGGAGCTCCTCAACATGGTGAGATCTTTTTGACAAGAGAGAATTAAAATCTGCCAGCACGTTGGCAGAGCTAAGCAGGATCCGTCCACAGTTCAGTTGCATGAAAGGCGTAATATCAATCAATCAATCTTTATTACGGGCCAGAGACCCAACAAATCGTTAGAAAGCAATGCACAATTCAGACAGCAATGCACAATTCAAACAGTCTACCTCCAAACAGTTGGGATGCGGGTGGCGCTGGGACGCGGGTGGCGCTGTGGGTTAAACCACAGAGCCTAGGACTTGCCGATCAGAAGGTCGGCGGTTCGAATCCCCGCGATGACGGGGTGATCTCCCGTTGCTCTGTCCCTGCTCCTGCCAACCTAGCAGTTCGAAAGCACGTCAGAGTTCAAGTAGATAAATAGGTACCACTCCGGCGGGAAGGTAAACGGCGTTTTTGTGAGCTGATCTGGTTCACCAGAAGCGGCTTAGTCCTGCTGGCCACATGACCCAGAAGCTGTACACCAGCTCCCTCGGCCAATAAAGCGAGATGAGCGACGCAACCCCAGAGTTGGCTACGACTGGGCCTAATGGTCAGGGGTCCCTTTACCTTTGTTGTTGTTTAGTCGTTTAGTCGTGTCCGACTCTTCGTGACCCCATGGACCGGTTTTGATTGCTGCAATAATGGAATGCTGAATGGTTTAGTGTTCGTAAAATATGCAGGGATTTATGTTATGCAAAGTGAACCATGGAAAGAGAGGAAGGGAAGTCATTGGTATTTTAAGGATGTTTAAATGAGTACAGTCGTACCTTGGAAGTCAAGCAGCTTAGTTCCTGAACGTTTTGGCTCCCAAACGCTGCGCAGACATGGAATTGAGTGTTCCGGTTTTCGACCGTTCTTTGGAAACCAGAGGTCCAACGAGGCTTGTGATTGGCTGCAGGAGCCAATCGGAAGCCGCGATTTGGTTTTTGAACGT
Source organism: Podarcis muralis (assembly GCF_964188315.1). Taxonomy (NCBI): domain Eukaryota; kingdom Metazoa; phylum Chordata; class Lepidosauria; order Squamata; family Lacertidae; genus Podarcis; species Podarcis muralis. The sequence goes on along the minus strand of NC_135666.1, from coordinate 5,395,872 downwards.
TTTGGAAGCTGGACAAACTTCTGGAACGGATTCCGTTTGACTTCCAAGGTATGACTGTACAGTGGACGCTCGGGTTGTGAACGTGATCCGTGCGGGATGCACGTTTGCAACCCGCAGGATCCGCAACCTGCAGTGGTGCATCTGCACATGCACGGCTTGTGATTCGGTGCTTCTGCGCATGCGCGGCCGCCAAAACCCAGAAGTAACCCGTTCCGGTACTTCTGGGTTTCGGCGCTCCATAACCCAAAAAAACGCAGCCTGAAGCGTCTGTAACCCGAGGTGTGACTGTATTTTAAATTGTAAAACAGAAAATTTAATAAAAATATATTTATTTATTTTTTAAAAATGATTACAACTTGACTCTCCCCCCACTTCAGGCCGTCGAAGGCGACCACAGCTCTTCTCCCGCACGCCTGATCCACAACGAGCAGCCCCTTTTGATCCTGATCATGTGGATCCCAGAGCTGAAGTCCCGGGAGCTCCAGATCTTCCTCTCCGAGTGGCTCAAGAAGATCTGCGATGCCTCGCTGCAGAGCCGTACCACCTGCGTCAAGGCAGGGATGGTGAGCTGCCTGCTGGATGCCCTGTGTGCCACGGGGCAGGAGCTGGACCCCAAGTGCTCCGAGAACCTCCTCTACCTCCTGCAGGTCTTTATTATTATTATTATTATTATTATTATTAAATTTTATTTAACATAATTCTTACAAAATACTGCAAATACATACATACATATATATTTCAGATAAAAGCACACACATACAGTGGTACCTCAGGTTACAGACGCTTCAGGTTACAGACTCCACTAACCCAGAAATAGTGCTTTAGGTTAAGAACTTTGCTTCAGGATGAGAACAGAAATCGTGCTCCGGCGGTGCGGCGGCAGCAGGAGGCCACATTAGCTAAAGTGGTGCTTCAGGTTAAGAACAGTTTCAGGTTAAGAACGGACCTCCAGAACGAATTAAGTACTTAACCCAAGGTAGCACTGTATATAAAAAGAACAAAAAAGAAAGAAAAGATAAAGAAAAAATAAGAAGAAAAATTGGAAGAAGAAGAAAAGTTGGAAGAATTCTTCCAAATTTATTCTTCAAATACCTCAATAATAAAATTTCATTCATTGACTTCCATCGCTTACACTGCTCTTCCAATATACATTTTAAGCAAGATTGTATCTGTTATTCCATATTTTTCCCATACAATCTCATACAAATAATTCTAAACAATAAGTTTTCTAAATCTTTCATCAATCTATTCTAAGCACAACCAATACCTTACGCTTAATCTTTGTCTACATAAATAATCATTTAAACATTTCCGTTGTTTCTGGATTATATTTTTTGGTTTTGGTCTTATCAAATCAGTCAGCTTTGCTAATTCCAAGAATTCGCATAATTTATTCAGCCATTCTTCTTTGGTTGGGACGTAATTCCCTTTCCAATTATTGGCTATTAACTTTCTCGCTGGTGTTGTCGCGTACAGGTCAAATATTAATTTTGTCATTTGGGATGTCACCATTCAAAATTCCTAATAAGTATGATTCTGCTCTTTTATTATGTGATGTTTTTATTAGCTTTTTAATTTCCTCGTGTATCATCTTCCAGTATTTCTTAATTTCCGGACATGACCACCACATGTGGTTTAATGTTCCAGTCATTCTATTACACCTCCAACACTAATTATCACCCGATTTTTTTCATTTTTGGTGACAGGTCTTGGGCGGCCTCTCCATCCGGCCGGGGGAACTGAGGCAGCTCCTGAAGCTCCTCCGGACCGAGCAGGGCAAGGGGCCGCACCCCTACACCGTCCAAGTCATCCGGGCCCTCTCTGGGATGGCCAGGAAAGATGGCGCCGAGCGGGCATTGCAGTATTTCGACCTCACGCCCAGCATGGCGGGGATTATGGTGCCTTCCATCCAGAAGTGGCCCGGGAGCGGCTTCGCCTTCCACGCCTGGGTGTGCCTCGTCGAAGAGGCCAAAGACTTCCCGGAGGAAGCGGCCAGGCTGAAGCGGAAACAGCTGTACAGGTCGGTCGGAAGGGGGCAGCGGAAATCGGGCTGGGTTCGGGTGGGGGCGGAATGAATGAATGAATCTTTATTTGCGTCAGCCATCGGCCATAGCGATAAAGCAACAGTACGATATACAAAGAATAGAAATGGAAAGTCAATTACTGTGGTACCTCGGGTTGCATACACTTCAGGTTACATACGCTTCAGGTTACAGACTCCGCTAACCCAGAAATAGTACCTCAGTTTAAGAACTTTGCTTCAGGATGAGAACAGAAATTGTGCGGTGGTGGCAGCGGGAGGCCCCATTAGCTAAAGTGGTGTTTCAGGTTAAGAACAGTTTCAGGTTAAGAACGGACCTCCGGAATGTATTAAGCACATAACCCGAGGTACCACTGTATTAAGAAGTAACTTAAAATGGGGTAGGTTTCATTTTATCTTATATTTTGGAAATGTGCATCCAGTTTTTTCCCCTTTAATTTTTTTGGGGGCCCCAGGAGAGTGGAACCCTAAGCTTATAGCTTGTTTAGCTTCTACGTAAATCCGGCACTGGGTCTCAGTGTGGCTCCTGTGAGCAAGGGAGAAATCCATCCGGCCAGCTTGTAACCTACCCTGTCCTTCGATCCCCCCAGCTTCTTCACCACCAACGGGACGGGCTTTGAGGCCTTCTTCACAGCCGACGGGACGCTGGTGGTGGCTGTCTGCACCAAAAAGGAGTACATGACGGTGGCCCTGCAAGAGTTTCCGTTCAACGATGCAGCCTGGGTGAGTAAGGGGCTGGAGCAGACCTGGCTGCAACCAGATTCCTTGGCGCCCTTAATCCTGCCTCTGTGCCCCTATTGGGATTATCGGTGTAAATGTGAGATACGTTCCGCTGTAAATGAGAGCCATGAAGAAGCTGAGCTTTGTTGTTTCTTGGTGTTGTCAAAGCAAAGCAGAATGTCTGTAACCCGAGGTACCACTGTACCTAGTTTTTAGAGGAGGAAAACAAGAAAAAAAATCTTATTTCCCCTCCCCCCCCCAGCCCCAAAGAGCAGTGTACAGGCTGCGCGCAACCTCTCCCTGCCAGAGGGGTTGCGGGCGGCTATGGCACAAGCCAAGACAGTGAGCAGGATGGATCCCGCTCGCTGTTTTGGCTTCCTCTTTAGCCCCGTGCAGCCTCTCCCTGCCAGAGGGGCTGCGCGCGGCTATCCCTGAAGCCTTCCGAGCGCAGCGCAAGTTCCCACTGCGCTCCTCAGCCTTCTGGTTCCTTTTGCTGAAGACTCTCCTGGCTTCAGCGAAAGGAACCTGAAGCCTCCGGAACGCGGAAGGAGTGCTCCCTCTGCGCTTTGGAGGCTTCGCGTTGCTATCGCTGAAGCCAAGGAGCCAGCATTCGCTCCATTGGACGCACACACATTTCCCCTTAATTTTTGGAGGGGGGGAAGTGTGTCCTATAGAGTGAAAAATACGGTATTCTGAATCAAATATTTTATTCAAGTTGGAAGAGGGAGGGAGGGAGGGAGGGAGGAAGGAAGGAAGGAAGGAAGGAAGGAAGGAAGGAAAGAAGGAAAGAAGGAAGAAAGAGAGAGGGAGAGCTCACATTTCTACGTGTCTGTGACGGGCAGCTGCCTTGCCTTGCCTTGCCTCTGAGGTGACGCCGGAACCAGAGCAAAAAGATGAGGATGAGACGCCGGGACAGGAGCCGTGTAAGCGGAACTCACTTTGCTTGAATTACAGTCAGCTGGGAGGAGGGCGGGAGGGGTTGCTGTCCGTCCCTCCTCCCGCCTCGCTGTAAAGCAAGAAAAGTGAGAGCTGTGCAGAGCGTGTCAGCAGCTCTTGCTCTGCTGGCTTCACAGCGAGCGACGGACGGGAGCCATGGCTCCGGCTGCAGAGGCATCCCTCAGCTCGCGACTGCAGCGGCAGACGAGGGATCCCTCTGCCGCCCAGTGCATTCGCTCCATAAGACGCACAGACATTTCCCCTTACTTTTTAGGGGGGGGAAGTGCGCCTTTTATGAGAGCCAGTGTGGTGTAGTATGCAATAATAGGCAGCAGAAATACAGACACACGCCGAGAGAGAGACACACAGAGACACACAATCTCACTCTCAGTCAAGAGCGAATTATCTGGACCACGCATGTTACTCTGGTCAGCTTTGAAGCCTGTAGGTGATAGACAGGTAATAAAATTGGTTGAGCAACAAAAAATGAACTGTCGTCGATAATTTCAGAACACGGCTCTAGGCCTAAGTGCCTTCCCCTGGCTAAACTGAGGTTTGGGATATTTTGCATAAGACAGAAGGAAATTCAGATCCATTGCACTGAAAAAAACAAACAATCCCAAAACATAGCTTTGTGACGCTTATTCTGTATGGGAGCCAGTGTGGTGTAGTGGTTAAGAGCGGTGGACTCGTAATCTGGTGAACCGGGTTCACTTCCCCGCTCCTCCACATGCAGCTGCTGAGTGACCTTGGGCCAGTCACACTTCTCTGAAGTCTCTCAGCCCCACTCACCTCACAGAGTGAAGGGAAAAGAGAATGTTAGCCACTTTAAGACTCCTTTGGGTAGTGATAAAGCAAGATATCAAATCCAAACTCTTCTTCTTCTCTTCTTATGGAGCGAAAAATACAGTAAGTTTGAGAACCAAGATACCAGTGTACTGAACTGCACAGGTGCTGTTTGAGCGGAATATGTTGCTCGATGGACCCATAAACGCCTCCTTCCACTCTCTCCCCCCCCCCCAAAACAGCACTGCGTCGATGTCATCCATATCACGGGCCGCCGTCCCTTCGGCCAGAACCTCGTGAACATCTACGTGGACGGGGAACTCCGGAAGACGGCTCAACTGCGGTTCCCCTCCCTGGGCGAGGTAGAGGCTCTTCCCGCAACCCCTCCTGCTTTGAGGGAACCGTAATTATGTCTGCCGGGGTGGGGGTGGGGGGACATGTTAAGACTGTCCTTGGAGAGAGTAGGGGAATCAAACCGCAGAAACAGGAGAGGAGAGGGCAAAAGACCAGGCAGCGGCTCCTGGCAGGGTGAATAAAAATCAAATATTTTTTTAAAAAATCATAGTGGGTCACCTGCATTGGCAGGTAGCAGGATTCAATTACTGGGGAGCCAGGTGGATAAAAATCCATGATTTTTAAAAAATAAATAAATGTTAAAAATCAGATTTTATTTTTTTAAAATTGGATTTTTTTATATTTAAATTGGATTTTTAAAATAAAATGCTTTTGGAGGAAAAATCTTTCTAAAGAGAGTTTTTCTATTTAAGTTACATTCTAGTCCAAAGGCTATTCATCAGGAAATGAGGATTTGTTTTAAGCTTTTCATGTGTGCTAAAACTCAGTCTAAGTTTTGTTTTGTTTTTAAACACATTTAACCACATCGGTTAACAAACATGGATACGTATGCTATGCCGTTATTGTTTTAGTTAAATAAATTGCTTAAATTGTTATTAAGGAAATGTTTATTTTTCTCCTCCAATCAAGCACGGCAGAAAAGTTGTCCAAATATAAACAGTTAAACTTATTAAGCCTCACCATATTTTTGTAGTTATCTGTCTACGTATTTCTAATAGTATAACCAAATCAGTAATTTTTGATATAAGTGCAAAAACTACTCTGAAAATTTATTATTCCAAAAATGAAATTGTAAATATGCAAGAATGAGTCTTTCTGTAAAAAATGATTTAAATCAAGTCTTACTGACTAGTGATTTAAATCGTGATTTACATCAAATCCACCCTGGCTCCTGGCAAGAGAATAAAGTTTATGAGCTGATGGTGGAGCCATGTAAAATCCAGTATATCTGAAGGAGCGGCTCTACCCCCATCGTTCTACCTGGACACTGAGGTCCAGCACCGAGGGCCTTCTGGCGGTTCCCTCGCTGCGAGAAGCCAAGTTACGGGGAACCAGGCAGAGGGCCTTCTCGGTGGTGGCACCCGCCCTGTGGAACGCCTTCCCACCAGATGTCAAAGAGAACAACAACTACCAAACTTTTAGAAGACATCTGAAGGCAGCCCTGTTTAGGGAAGCTTTTAATGTTTGATGTACAGTGGTGCCCTGCAAGACGAACGCCTCGCAAGACGGAAAACCCGCTAGACGAAAGGGTTTTCCGTTTTGGAGGCGCTTCGCAAAACGAATTTCCATATGGGCTTCCTTCGCAAGACGAAAGCCCATAGGGAAATCTCCGGGACAGCGGGGAAGCGCAGCGCGTCTTCCCCACTGTCCTCGGACCTCTGGCGGAGGGGCGGAGAGACCTTCTCCCCGCGCCAGCCTTCGGATGGCTGTCCTGAAGACTTGGGGTGGGAGGAGGGTTTTCCTTCCCACCACCAACATTCAGAAGGCTGTTCTGAATGTTGGCGGTGGGGAGGAAAAACCCTCCTCCCACGCAAGCCCCGGGAACAGAGGAAAAGCGCTGCGCGCCTTCCCCTCTGTTCCCGTACCTGTCCTGAAGGCTTGCGGTGGGGAGAAAAGCCCTTCTCCTCACCGCCAGCCTGGCAAGCGGTTTCCATAGGAACGCATTAATTGATTTTCAATGCATTCCTATGGGAAACCGTGCTTCGCAAGACGAAAAACTCGCAAGAAGAAAAAACTTGCGGAACGAATTAATTTCGTCTTGCGAGACACCACTGTATTACAGTATTACAGTATTACAGCTGTAATGTATTACAGTATTACAGCTGGAGAACTCTTGCAAGTCAAAGAGGGGTGCTCTGGGTTGGGTGAAGCAATGGTCTGACTTCTGTGTAAGGCACTGTCCCTGCCATTCGGGACCCCCAAAGCAATGAAGGCCAAAGGCTGGAAAAGAGAAGGGGCCCAGTATTTGGGGTCCGGTGTTGCGCCACCCAATCTGGTTCATTTAATCCAGTTTGCAAGGAACAGGTTCGATGTTCCCTGCTGTCCTCGTAAGCCCAGCAAAGCGTGTTGTTGATTTTCCGGGAAGGACGCCCTAGTTTTGATGGGGGTTTGCAATTGCAGGGAACGCAACCACAGCCGCTCGAGCTGGGACTGATGGGAATTGTAGTCCACGAGGTCAGCAGGGAGCCGGGTGGATTGGATTTAAATCAAATCGAATTAAATCAAATCGATTTAAATCACTACCCAGTAAGACTTGATTTCCTTACAGAAGGACTCATTCTGTAATCTTAGTATTTACAACCAGATAAAGGTTTCATTTTTTGGAATAACAAACTTGCACAAGGATTACACAACGATCCCAAGACTTGTGGAGTATTCTGCTCACAAGGTTGTGCTTTCATTTTCACTGCTTTACGCTTAGCCACTTGTGCAGATCTAATGCACTCCAAACAATCTATTCATCGAACCTCTTGGAAATTCGCATTTAAGAGGTAAGGGGTTGGTTCTGTGTACATAAATGTGCAAAGGAACGATGGGATTAAGGTTTCTTCCTCAACACTGTATCTTTATTTTACAACCTTTTTCCTGCGAAGAAAAGGCATGTTACTTCTGCAAACACAAATTCACCCTTTTGAGAATTGCAAAAACGAGCATCCGTGATAATACCGTCTCGTTAGAAAAAACTGCCCCAAATAATCTTACGGAAACCTGTGGAAGAGCTTGACATTTCTCCTCCAAACCATTTTTTTTATTAAAAGAAAATATTAATTTTTATTAGATGTTACAAAAAAATGAAAAGAAAAAAAGAAATAGAAATAATACATAGCCGTACATAAAAACATTTAGCTACACAATTTCCCAGAATGCAGACTAGAAAAGAAGATGAAAAAGAAAAGAATGAAGAGAAAAAAATACTTTTCATAATCAATAATTCCAAATTCATACTTCAAACATTACAATATATAAATCCTAGTTAAAATATTATAATAGACTTCCACCGCATTCACCACGCGTTTCTTGGTTGTCTAATTCACCTTTACATCTGTTCTTCAGGCACTTCCTTTCCTTAAGTTCTTTCATAGTCCGTCTAATCTTTATTCTTCACAAGGTTAGTCTAAGCATGACCGAACGTTCGTTTTTTATTTTTTAAAAATCTGATTTAAATCCGATTTATTTTTTTAAATTGTTGATTTTTATCCATCGGTGGGGGGGGGGCTGATGTAACCCTGCAAACGCTCTCCTCAGCCCCCCGGCAGATGTGTGGGGAGTTTGCGGGGGACGCTTTTTCTAGCACTCGCAGTCAGGCTTGCACACACATTCGCCTGCACTGCAGACACCACAACTTGGTTGCGCCCGCCTCTAACACCATGTTGCTTTGGTTAGAGACCTTGGCCCGGCCCAAAGAGAACAGCCTTGCCCGGCTATGGAGTGGGCAAAGGCAAAAAGTCTGGGTGGCTGGCCGCCGCATTTCCAACAGGGCAGGAGAAAAAGTGATGCTTCTCATGCAAATAAACCTATTTATTTATTTTATTTTTTGCAAATCTTCTTTCCTAGTCGTTCACCTCCTGCTGCATCGGCTCAGCCGGCCACCGGACCACCACCACCTCCGCCGTCCACCCCTCCCCATCCCACTCGCCGGACCTGGGCTTCCCATCCCACCCCTCGCTCAACCGCTCCCAATCGTTCCCGGCCTCCCTGGCCCCCCACGCCTGGACGCCCATCCCCCCGCAGCCCCCCCGGGAAGGCGTGGTTTCGGTCACGGTGGCCGGCAGCCAGGACACCGAATGGGGGGTTCCCACCTCCCTAGAGGGTCACCTGGGCTCCGTCTCAATCTTCTACGAAGTCCTCCAGCCTGCTCAAGTGAAAGCGCTCTACTCCTCGGGACCAAATGTGACGTCGCCTTTTAAGCCAGAAGGGGATTTTCTGGAGCTCGGCAGCAAATTGCTGCTGTATTACACACCGCAGGTGAGTGTCAAGGCAGGAGCATCCCTCAGCCCTCTCTAAGAAGCGACAGACGGTACAAACCCTAAGGTGCGCAGCCTGGGAGTCATTTTGGCAGTGGCGTAGCGTGGGGGGTGCAGGGGGGCCGGCCGCACCGGGCGCAACATCTGGGGTTAGGGCAAATCCATGGGTTAGGGTGCGCAAATCCACAGGTTAGGGGGCGCAAATCCACGGGTTAGGGGGCGCAAATTACTTGCCTTGCCCCGGGTGCTGACAACCCACGCTACGCCACTGCATTTTGGACTCACAGCTGTCCGTGGAGGCGCAGTTCAGTTCTGTGTCCAGGGCTGCTGTCTACTAGCTCCATCTGATATGCAGGATGAGACCCTCCCTGCTCACAGACAGTCTTGCCAGAGTGGTGCATGCTCTAGTTATCTCCCGCTTGGACTACTGCCATGCGCTGTACATGGGGCTACCTTTGAAGGGGACCCAGAAACTGCAGTTAATCCAGAATGCAGCAGCTAGACTGGTGCCTGGGAGCGGCCACCAAGACAATATAACACTGGTTCTGAAAGACCTACATTGGCTCCCAGTATGTTGCCGGGCACAATTCAAAGTGTTGGTGCTGACCTTCAAAGCCCAAAACGGCTTCAAATGCACAGTATACCTGAAGGAGCGTCTCCACCCCCATCATTCAGCCCAGACACTGAGGTCCAGCTCCGAAGGCCTTCTGGTGGTTCCCTCCCTGCGAGAAGTGAGGCTACAGGGAACCAGGCAGAGGGCCTTCTCGGTGGTGGTGCCTGCTCTGTGGAACGCCCTCCCAGCAGATGTCAAGGAAATAAGCAACTCTCTGACTTTTAGAAGACATCTGAAGGCAGCCCTGTTTAGGGAAACTTTTAATATTTGATGAATTGTTGTGTTTTCATATTTTGCTGGAAGCCACCCAGAGTGGCTGGGGAAACCCAGCCAGATGGGCAGAGTATAAATCATATATTATTATTGTTGTTGTTGTTGTTGTTGTTGTTGTTGTTGTTGTTATATATTGTTGTTGTTGTTGTTGTTATATGTTGTTGTTGTTGTTGTTGTTGTTGTTGTTGTTGTTGTTATTCCACATGCATGGACGTGTCCTCTTTCACCAAGCCTGTGAGTTCCCCCACCAAGAGATTTATACTTAAATTTCTATTTCCCCTTCCTCTCGTGTGACTTTCTAGGCCTGCAAGAACAACATCTGCCTGGACCTTTCCCCGAACCACTTCTTTGACGGGAGGCTGACTGGACACAAAGTGGTGAACTGGGATGTCAAGGTACGGGCGTCATGACGCAGCAGCCGTGGAGCGGGTCACCTCTTGATTCCGTTCTAGGTCTATGGGCACGGTCAGAATGGTGGGCCCTGGGGGGGGGGGGCAGAATTTTCAGGGAGCTTAATTTGCGGAGTGCATTGGTTTGCACCAGTTGCTTGTTTCCCTCAGAGTAGTCCCATTGCAGTCGCTGCATATGCATTCATCGTGCGTTGCTTCCCGTCACCGCAGATCCATTGCTTTCTTCAGAAATCCTGCCACTTTTTATATTGCAAACGTTCTGGATTGTTGTTGTTTAGTTGTTTAGTCGTGTCCGCCTCTTTGTGACCCCCTGGACCAGAGCACGCCAGGCCCTCCTGTCTTCCACTGCCTCCCGCAGTTTGGTCAAACTCATGCTGGTAGCTTCCAGAACACTGTCCCACCATCTCGTCCTCTGTCGTCCCCTTCTCCTTGTGCCCTCCATCTTTCCCAACATCAGGGTCTTTTCCAAGGAGTCTTCTCTTCTCATGAGGTGGCCAAAGTCTTGGAGTCTCAGCTTCAGGATCTGTCCTTCCAGTGAGCACTCAGGGCTGATTTCCTTCAGAATGGATAGGTTGATCTTCTTGCAGTCCATGGGACTCTCCAGAGTCTTCTCCAGTACCAGAATTCAAAAGCATCAATTCTTTGGCGATCAGCCTTCTTTATGGTCCAGCTCTCATTTCCATACATAACTACTGGGAAAACCATGGCTTTAACTAAATGGACCTTTGTTGGTAAGGTGATGTCTCTACTTTTTAAGATGTTGTCTAGATTTGCCATCGCCTTTCTCCCAAGGAGCCTTTCTCTCCTTCATGGATCACTGCCTTGCCGTGGCGAAGGGGCTTGAATAACTCAGAGAAGCTATGAGCTATGCCGTGCAGGGCCACCCAAGATGGACAGGTCATAGTGGAGAGTTTTGACCAAACGTGATCCACCTGGAGAAGGAACCGGCAAGCCATTCCAGTCTCCCTGCCAAGAAAACTCCATGGACAAAGACAACGTTCTGGATTATGTGGGGGGTTCTGTCCTGCTTTCGTTGTGCCGCAGTGCGAGAGGGCCTCTGCGGATGTCAGTGATGCCTCTGGAGAAACATCACAGAATTGCCCATAAAGCAGAACGATGTGCAGACGGCCCAGTATAATCCAAGCACCAATGTACTATCATTGCATCAGTGAAGTGTTGCAGAATACTATTCCTGGTATCTGTCTCAGGAGACAGAGGAGGAATGTGCCATCTAAATTCCACTCAATATTGATCCAGAGTATATTCCAGTGTACAGTTAGCAGCGTAGAAACCTAAACACGTTTCAGGATTCCCAAAAAATAGACCAGAGGCAATGAATACTTCATCCAGCAGAGATTTACTGCTACTGAAGGCAGATGAGGAGAATGGTCGCAAATTTAATACATTCAGGATTGGCGCTGTCAATAAGAAACCCAGTTGCAGCTGACTTGACTTAAATTTACAATAACTTATAATAAGTCTAAATCTTAACACTAAGCATACTATCTCCTGCCAACCTAGCAGTTTGAAAGCACGTCAGAGTGCAAGTAGATAAATAGGTACCACTCCGGCGGGAAGGTAAACGGTGTTTCCGTGCGCTGCTCTGGTTCGCCGGAAGCGGCTTAGTCATGCTGGCCACATGACCCGGAAGCTGTGTGCCAGCTCCCTCGGCCAATAAAGCAAGATGAGCGCCGCAACCCCAGAGTCGTCCGCGACTGGAACTAATGGTCAGGGGTCCCTTTACCTTTTTATCTGAAATATGTATGTATGTATAGAACACCACACCAGAAGGAAGAGAGAGAGAGAAACAGAAAGTGAAACCCAGGCTCCTTCTGGCCTTATTATTATAGTCAGCATGACCTTGACAGAAGAGATAACATAACCAGTTTCCACCAGCTGTATTCAGCTTCTCTGAAGGAATAACCCAAACATCAGGAACCTTCTTGTTTCTTTCACACAGAGAAGCTTCCAGAACCCTCTGGAATTAAGTAGAATAGGAAAGACCTCTACACACCAGATCAATACTTTCTCTACTGAGAAATGCAAAGTCACAGAATGCTCCTTTGGGGGTGAGGTCAATCTGTTGGGTGGTTGCAGCGCCTGCTGTGGCTGTAGAGACTGATATGGGAGAGACATGTTTTGTTGCAGCCAGGGCAGATGGTTGTGTTGCTGCAGATACACCACGGCACTTCTTCTCTCTGCGTTCCTCCCAGCAGTCATTCCTCCTCTGGTTACTGCTATAAATGCATGACCTGCCTGCTTGTCTCCAGGCACTGCGGTCGTCTGCAAGGGATTCCCACAGGGGGAGGTTGATGTGAGGTTGATGTTTCAAGCTTTCGTGTCACATTTGCAGACATATTTGTAGTGCAGAGTTGGTCTGCCCACAGGCCTGGTGCCTGAAGCAGGTGTGAGGAGCTCGTCCTACACTCGAGTAGGACCCTGGCAGAGATACCTGCCTGGCTGGCATGTTCCCTGACTCCTGGTCAATCGTTCAGGATCTTCAAAAGCTTTCTTGTGCCCGAACATCACAGAGACTGATGCCAACAGACATTGGCACACTTAGGGATCCGCAGAGTCTTTTCAGTTTGTGTAACAGACCTCAGCAACTCAGCATTTTGGCTAATCTACTTTATTTACAGATAAACACACACGGAGCACTGCAACATGGCTCCCTCTCTCTCTAGCATCAGACAGCAAAGAGAGAAAGAACAAAGGACAACAGTCCCACTTTACGGAACACAGTAACACAAACATCCTGTCTCCGTCACTTCCCACTCTGGGGAGTCAAAACATACACCGTCATGTAATAGACAACAATCCCATGACTGCGATCACGGAGCAGGAATTCTAACAGCCAGCTCCGCATAGAGCACATCCTTGGGGATCCTGCCATCTTCCATTCTGTGGATATGGCCAAGCCATTGTAGAGGCACCATTGCTAAAAACCATCGAGGACGACTAGCCATGATAACTACCTTCTGCTACCAGTGTTGGAGGCAGTATGCCTGGAAACCTCAGTTGACGAGAGAGCATTGCTATGCCCAGGAGCTGCTTGTGGGCTTCCAATGGGCACCTGGTTGGCCACTGGGTTAGGTGAGCCCAGCGAGGTTCTTCTTGGGCTCTTATGTAAAGCAAGAATGAGGACCACATGGCCCTCTAGAACTTGATGCACTCCAGCTTCCATCAACACCTACAAGTATGGCCAAGGATCAGAGATCATTGAAGTTTATTTACTATTATATTTATCTCTCACCTAATCAGTTAGATAAGGGACACGGGTGGTGCTGTGGGTTAAACCACAGAGCCTAGGACTTGCTGATCAGAAGGTCGGCGGTTCGAATCCCTGCGACGAGGTGAGCTCCCATTGCTCGGTCCCTGCTCCTGCCAACCTAGCAGTTCGAAAGCATGTCAAAGTGCAAGTAGATAAATAGGTACCGCTCCGGCGGGAAGGTAAACGGCGTTTCTGTACGCTGCTCTGGTTCGCCAGAAGCGGCTTAGTCATGCTGGCCACATGACCCGGAAGCTGTACGCCGGCTCCCTCGGCCAATAAAGCGAGATGAGCGCCGCAACCCCGGAGTCGGCCATGACTGGACCTAATGGCCAGGGGTCCCTTTACCTTTTTTAATCAGTTAGATGCTGGCCCCTGTCCTTCAAGCAATGAAGCTTCATAACCCACCCCCAGGAAAACTGGTTCTTGGCACCTTTCTGTCTCATGAGACATTGGAGTTCACCTTCTGGGGTGAAGTCAAATCGCTGCACTAGCAGGGCTTGGGAGAGCACAACAGTAAGAGCTGTTCGACAGTGGAATTTGCTGGCAAGGAGTGTGGTGGAGTCTCCTTCTTTGGAGGTCTTTAAGCAGAGGCTTGACAACCATATGTCAGGAGTGCTCTGATGGTGTTTCCTGCTTGGCAGGGGGTTGGACTCGATGGCCCTTGTGGTCTCTTCCAACTCTATGAGTCTATGATTCTATGAGTCTATGATCTTGGTTTGGAATTCGGTGGTGAATACCGCCGTGCAGAAACCAGCCAGCCTGGGGGAGAGCCCTCTGATGGTCTCACAGTGCTTTATGGTTCTTGCAGGACGTGGTGAATTGTGTGGGTGGAATGGGGGTGCTGCTCCCCCTCCTGGACCAGGTGGCGTCTCAGAGGAAAGAGTCAGAAGACCACCAGGAAACCCACGACTTGGTGGGCCCGGAGCTGACCTCTTCCCGCAACGCCCAGGGCATGGTCATTCCGCTGGGGAAATCTTCCGGTTATCGAGGTATCCAGGCTGAATTTTGTGTAAACCCGTTTGTTTGTTTGTTTGTTTGTTTGTTTGTTTGTTTGTTTGTCAGCCTCTGTTGAACATCACTGGTCACTTCACCCCACTGCTCTATAAAGGCTGATTTTAAATTATTGCTTTTAATGAATATTAAAGATTTGTGACAGAGGTTTTCAACCTTTTTGAGTCCATGGCTCCCTTGACCAACTACAGTGGTACCTTGGGTTAAGAATTTTACAGTGGTGCCCCGCAAAACGAACGCCTCACAAGACGGAAAACCCGCTAGACGAAAGGGTTTTCTGTTTTGGAGGCGCTTCGCAAAACGAATTTCCCTATGGGGTTGCTTCGCAAGACAAAAAAATCTTGCGCTTCCCCGTGGGTTTTTTTCGCTTACCCCCCCTTTTCCTAAGGCGCTAAGCCGCCTATCAGCTGTTCCGCTGATAACCCGCTTAACAGCTGATCACTGAAAGCCACTAGACTGCTGTAGCGCTAATCCGCTAAGCTGTCAATGGGCTTGCTTCTCAAGACGAAAAAACCGCCGGACGAAGAGAATCGCGGAACGGATTCTTTTCGTCTTGCGAGGCACCACTGTATTCGTTCCGGAGGTCCGTTCTTAACCTGAAACTGTTAGCTCCTGCCAGCCCTCCCTCTCCCATGGGTCAAAGATCCTTTCCTTCAAAACAGTTTTCTTTCCCCCTCCACCCACAGAAGGTAGACTGGAAAGGAACGGGGTCGCTGCCTTCCTGCTGCTGATTAAGAACTTCATCCATTGTCACCCAGTCAACCAGGAGAGCCTGGTCCAATGCCAGGGGCCAGCCATCATCGGAGCGCTTCTGCAGAAGGTAAGCGATTACCATGCTGGTACCAGACTTGCCCAGATTGATCAGGGTATCTGACTTTTCCAGGTGAAATGTGTTGGCATTTTGCATTTTGGTTAAAGGGGGAAATATGAGCTGTAATAAAAGGGAGAATTCCCTAGATGCCAGGGTCTAGGTTTGGGGCAAGTACTCTATGGTGAGAGAACCCCAGCGGAGATTTAATATCACAAAAGGTTCAGCAAAGCGTAGCGTCAAAATATAGGCTGTTAGACCTTCAAATATCCCCTTCTCAGCTGCTTCCAAAGTTCCTCACTTTTGCATGGAAAGAGACCACACGTTTGGTGAGTTGAAAGTGGTTTACTTACAAACTCTTTAAAGGTCAGGTTCATGTGCTTTTCCGTACAGCAGCGAGAAAACACAGGGAGTGTAAGTTAGGTTCACAAGTGGTCAATGTATCTAAATTATTTGTATAGAAACACAAAGATGGCTTGTTTATAAACCACAATCGATTTTATTTTATTTTATAATTTTTATTGAATGATTTTATGTTACAAAAAACAATACAACCATACTACCACTAAATATCATTAAGAAATAAAAATTACATACATCAATATTTAATTTGTTATTTGTTATTTACTGTCTTATTTCCTCCCAAACATTCCATACAAAAACACACATATGTACAGACACCCACCCTCCCACCCACCCACCCACAAAAAATGATAATAAAAGTAAATATTTTCCCCCTTTTATCTTACAAAATCTTTTCTTCAACTTTGACTTCCTGTCAAGTCCCTTTGCATATATTTTATCTTACAATCGAATGTACACGAAACAAAAAACCTTTCTATATAAATTTTCCAATATATACTGAAAACATAATAAATCCTTAATTGTTGTCCACCTCCTTTTAGTTCCTTTATGACTCGAATGCTAGCACGGAGTCAAAACTATTATTGTATTTTTGAACATATCTTCTATAACCACCCCATTTTTCCGCGAATTTTTGCTTTGAGTTTCCTCTGAGTTTGCTAGTCAATTGAGCCGTCTCCACCAATTACTGTAATTTGATTTGCCAATCTGTTATTTTTGGAGCCTCGGGATCTTTCCATCCCTTGGCCGCAAGTATTCGAGCCGCTGCGGTTGCATACAAGAATACCTCTCTTGGATGTTTTGGGATCTCGTTATCTAAAATACTTAATAGAAATGCCTCCAGTTTTTTAATAAAAGTTATCCCCATCATCTTTTTTGATTCATCGTATATTCCCCCCCCCCAAAAAAAATCTTAATCTTAATCTAAAACCACACAGTCTAAGCTTGGAGCATCCAGTTTAGACTTCTGTATTGTTGGATTCGCAGAGTGGAATGGAAGAACAAAGGGGGAGGCCTAAGTGAAGACATTAAAATACATACATAATCACAACAAAAGAAAATACAAAAGAGGAAAACAAATACATCTATCCAAGGAAAAGGAATTAGAGAATATTTTGTCTCTTTTCATATTTACAGTTATTTATACCTCTCATGATAACACAGTGAAATGAAATGTAAGATATCAGAGTAAAGGAAAAGGGAACAAAAAGAAAATAAAAAGGTAAAAAAACAGATCATATATGAAAATTTTTAAAAAGTAGATAAGCACTCACAATACATAGCCATTTCCCATCTATATTTACATTCAATTGTATAATTTCGTCTTGTCCTTAAACAAATTGTTTCTTTTGAAAGAAAAAAGAAAAAACAGAAAAAGGAAAAAAAAGGAAAAACGGAAAAACGACTTCCACCGTTTACCTCACGCGTTTTTAATAATCCATTCTTCAGAGCCTCTGTTCTTCATATTTTCCCTTTGGGTTTCCTTAATGTCCCACTTTGTATTTTTTTTAAAATATATTATGCACAAGATTATTCTAAACACAACCAGATTTTTGTCATTGAGCCCTGGTTTTGTAAATTTAAACACTCCCATTGCTTCATAACCATAGTTTTGGATTTTCTCCTTATTATATCTGTCAATTTTGCTAATTCCAGGTACTTGCAAAGTTTCCCCAACCATTCTCTTTTTCTTGGGATGATTTCTTCTTTCCAATAGCTAGCAATCAAAATTCTTGCCACTGTTGTCGCGTAGTGGCTGCACCTCTCTTTGACCAGGCAGCCATAATTTATCTTTTCTGCCTTGCAGGTCTCCAGCCAGACGATGGACATGAACGTTCTGATGGCTTCTCAAATCCTCATGGAGCAGGTGGCCGCGGAAGGACACAACTTTCTGCTGCACCTCCTGTACCAGTTCCTGCTCTTTGACTTCCGGATCTGGAGCAACAGCGACTTTGCCGTCCGATTGGGTGAGCTTAGAGCAGCCCTTGCAGCCCCAGGGACGGACAGGTGGCAGGGTTGAAGCTGTGCACCTGAACTCGAGTGCTCCTGCTGGTTCGGGGCGTTGTCGCCCCTACCCAGGAGAAGGTTGTTTGTGTGGCTGTGTTACGACAGGCTGCTGTTCAGTGGTAGAGCGCTTGATTCTCGTGCGGAAGGTGCCTGGTTCAATGCCTGGGGGAGACCCTTGCCATGAAATTCTGGCGAACCACTACCAGCCCGTGTACAAAATATTGAGCTTGGTGCACCATTGTTCTGGCTTGGTATACAGCAGCTTCCTATAGGGCACTGGTTCTCTTGTAGTATAGCAGTGTTCCCCAACCTTGGGCCTCCAGCTGTTTTTGGACTACAACTCCCATCATCACTCGCTAGCAAGACCAGTGGTCAAGGATGATGGGAATTGTAGTCCAAAAACAGCTGGAGGCCCAAGGTTGGGGAACACTGGTATAGGATAGCATCAAGATAAATTATAATAATAATAATATAATAATAATTTATTATTTACAGTGGTACCTTGGGTTGCGAACGGAAACCGTTCCAGAGCCCCGCTCGCATCCCAAACGGAATGCAAGGCGCGACGGTGTGTCCGCGCGTGCGCGGGTCGCGTTTTGCCGCTACTGCGCATGCGCGTGGCGGCATTGTGAGTGTCTGCGCATGCGCGAGTGGCGAAACCCGGAAGTAACGCGCTCCGTTACTTCCGGGTTGCCGCGGAGTGCAACTCGAACGTGCTCAACCCGAAGCACATTCAACTCAAGGTATGACTGTATTTCCCAAGCCACTCTGAGCGGCTTCCAACAAAATATTAAAATACAATAGTCTGTTATACATTAAAAGCTTCCCTAAACAGGGCTGCCTTCAGATGTCTTCTAAAAGTCAGGTAGTTGTTTTCCTCTTTGACATCTGGTGGGAGGGAGTTCCACAGGGCGGGCGCCACTACCGAGAAGGCCCTCTGCCTGGTTCTCTGTAACTTGGCTTCTCGCAGAGAGGGAACTGCCAGAAGACCCTCAGTGCTGGACCTCGGCGTCCGGGCAGAATGATGGGGGTGGAGACGCTCCTTCAGGTATACTGGACTGAGGCCATTTAGGGCTTTAAAGGTCAGCTACTCTACAATTCTGTTATTCTATCTGCTTTGGCATGCGGGAGGTCCACGGTTCAATCCGTGACATTCCTAGGTAGAGCCGCAAGGCGGAGTCCCTGCCTGCAGCCCCAGAGAATCTCAGCTGCCGTTCAGTGTAGAAAAGCCTGAGTTAGTTGGACCAGTGATCTGACATAGGCAGCTTCCGATGTTCTTGTGGCGCGATTGAAAGTGGCCTCCATGTGCGCCAGAAAACCTGCCAGCTTTGACCTGAGATTAGGCAGCCTGTTTCTCAAATGTGCTGGGCTCCTCCCTCACTTTCCAGGCATGCAGATGACATTGTGGTCTAAACTACCGAGCCTCTTGGGCTTGCCGATCAGAAGGTTGGCGGTTCGAATCCCCGCGACAGAGTGAGCTCCCATTGCTCGGTCCCCGCTCCTGCCAACCTAGCAGTTCGAAAGCACGCCAGTGCAATAAGATAAATAGGTACCACTCCAGCGGGAAGGTAAATGGCGTTTCCATGCGCTCTGGTTTCCATCACGGTGTCCCGTTGTGCCAGAAGCGGTTTCGTCGTGCTGGCCACGTGACCCAGAAACCCGTCTGTGGACAAACACCGGCTCCCTCGGCCTGAAAGCAAGATGAGCGCCACAACCCCAGAGTCGCCTTTGACTGGACTTAACCGTCCAGGAGTACTTTACCTTTCTTTTTACCTTCACTTTCCACCTCCGTACTTAATAGGTCACATCCAGTACCTGTCAAACGTAATCAAGGACCACAAGCAGAGAATCCGTAGGAAATACGGCGTGCAGTACATCCTAGACTCCATCAGGACGTATTACGGGTGAGTTCGGAGCGTCTTCTTATATTGTGAGGATAGAGGAAGGAAATACTGTTTGGGGAGCATCCTTGCTGCTGTCATTGCGTACATAAACAGTATGTACGCAAGAGTTAACTCCACTTACTTGGTGTGATTTATTGTTGACCTGCCCTTATATTGCAGAAAACTTGGTGGAATAATAATAATAATTTATTATTATTTATTATTTGTACCCCGCCCATCTGGCTGGGTTTCCCCAGCCACTCTGGGCGGCTTCCACAGAGACCAAAAATACACTAAAATGTCACACATTAGAAACTTCCCTGAACAGGGCTGCAATAAAATGCAAGGCTATGTTGGAGAAAGTTGGCCATGTTGGGTAACTCAGTGGAAATAACTTTGTTGTTGTTTAGTTGTTTAGTTGTGTCCGGCTGTTCGTGACCCCCTGGACCAGAGCACGCCAGGCACTTCTGTCTTCCACTGCCTCCCGCAGTTTGGTCAAACTCATGCTGGTGGCTTCGAGAACACTGTCCCACCATCTCGTCCTCTGTCGTCCCCTTCTCCTTGTGCCCTCCATCTTTCCCAACATCAGGGTCTTTTCCAGGGAGTCTTCTCTTCTCATGAGGTGGCCAAAGTCTTGGCGCCTCAGCTTCAGGATCTGTCCTTCCAGTGAGCACTCAGGGCTGATTTCCTTCAGAATGGAGAGGTTTGGTCTTCTTGCAGTCCATGGGACTCTCAGGAGTCTCCTCCAGCACCAGAATTCAAAAGCATCCATTCTTCAGCCTTCTTTATGGTCCAGCTCTCACTTCCATACATCACTACACGACCTTTAAGTGTCTGCAGAGTCTCCCCTTGCTCTTCTCCAATATTTTTCTGCATTGATGCCGATGGTTTTGAAATTTGCTGGACCATGTGGACCTCCTGGCTTGACCCAGCAAAGCAAGCCCCTCTAGGTGACCCTCCCTTGCTCTCTCTCCCCCAGGACTTACAAGGAGAAGCCCATCGCAACTGATGACATCAAGACGGTGCAGACGTCCCTCTTCAGCCTGATCAAGGAGTTCTTCTGCAGGAACTTCTCCACCGAGGAGATGCAGAGCACCTTGAACTACCTTGCTGCTGTGAATGATGAGCACCAGGTATGGAGGAGGCACAGGGAAAGCCAGCAATGACCTGTTAAGGAAAGGGAACCTCCCCAGGCTAGAGTATTGGAATGGGATAGGGTTTCTCACGCTGTTATCTACAAACCACCAATGGTCCACAAGGTTCATCTGGGTGGTCTGAGGTGTGTATGCCAAACTTTGAAGAGGGGAGATGGCACGTGCATTTTATTATTTTTAATCGGCTTTTGGTTGCTTCTTTCATTTCCTATATTGTATTTCATGATTCTCAATTGCATTTCAGTTGCTTCTTTTATGTCCTATATTGTTTTTCAATTTTGAGTCCTGTGGAACAGGAGCCTGGGTAGCCCAGCTAGTTAGAGCATGGCGGTGATAACGCCACGGTTGCGGGTTTGATCCCCGTATTGGACAGCTGCATTGCAGGGGGTTAGACCAGATGATCCTCAGGGTCCCAACCCTACAATTCTACGATCTCAAATTGTAGTCCAATGTATAAGAAAATGAGGAAGCAATAACAATGCGATTTAAAACCGTGCAGCATCTACCATAGCACTTTACGACTGCTGCAGCAGGCATGGAGGGGGGGGAATCATTTAAGTGGTCCGCCAAGACCCTCAGCAACTGGGGCGGCACGGGGGGGGGGGAGAGAATTTGGGAACCCCTAGTATAGAAGATTTCAGGCCTCCAGTGCCAGTAGCATCAGCACTAGGTTTCCTGGATCCCTGTCCAGCTGTGTGTGATAGCCTGGGAATCGGATTCAGAGGCTGAACCTGAGGAATCCCAGCCTGCACAGGAGTCCCCGCCTCCAGGGCCGGCTGAGCCAGGACTGGGGCTTGAACCTGAATGGCCCTCACCTGTGCCAGATCCTCAGGAGCAGACACCAGCTGAATCCGCTCTGGCTCCAGAGGTGATCAAGGACCCATTGCCTGCAGGTGCTCCTCTTCCAGCCCCGTCAGGGGAAGGTGAGGTTGCCTCTGGGTCCGGTAACCCTCCAGCCTCTCCTGAGCTGCAGAGGCTCAGGGCAGAGAGGCGGAGGGAACTAAGTTCTCGCAGGAGGAGTGCTCACCTCCAGGTCAGGAGAGGCGAGTCACCTGTGGACCGGGGCCGCCCTAGGCCCCAGAGGAGATAAAGGCCAGTCAGCCCAGTCCCAGGTTGCAGGAGCAACATCATTGGTTACCTGTTCCTGCCGGCACCCTGACCTGCTTTCTGCCAGAGTTCCTGACCACGCCCGACTCCTTGCTTTGGACCCCGCTTTAGTCTCGGACCGGACAAGGACCACGCCGCACAGTAACCCACCCCCCCGGGACCAACACACTGTGCCTTCAATAGTGTGTACTAAAGGACAGAAGATTATAGGATGCTGCGGCCGAAACTTCCTGCGTTTGCACAAATTTTAGTTCCATTTGTCTCGTAACTGAGGGGCATATCTCTGGATCTGCCATGTCAGCCATTCTTTCTCTTCCGTGTATTGGGTGGGAGGGCTTTCTATCGGTCCTTAAGACAAGGTTTTGGAGTCTGCGGCCCTTCGGGTGATTCTGGGTTGCAATTCCCGTCACCCCATACCATCTAGGGGGGGCACCCACCTGGGAATGGCTGACTTTGTGAACTGCTGTATTAACACGATGGACATGGATGTATCACTGGTGTAAACCACTGAGCCTCTTGGGCTTGCTGATCAGAAGGTCGGCGGTTCGAATCCCCATGGTGGGGTGAGCTCCTGTTGCTCGGTCCCTGCCAACCTAGCAGTTTGAAAGCACGCCAGTGCTAGTAGATAAATAGGTACCACTGCGGCGGGAAGGTAAATGGCGTTTCCATGCGCTCTGGTTTCCATCACGGTGTCCCGCTGCACCGGAAGCGGTTTAGTCCTGCTGGCCACAGTACCGGAAAGCTGTCTGCGGACAAACGCTGGCTCCCTCGGCCTGAAAGCGAGATGAGCGCTGCAACCCCATAGTCGCCTTTGACTGGACTTAACCGTCCAGGGGTCCTTTACCTTTTACCTACACGGATATATCTAGAGCAGGGGTCTGCAACCCGCGGCTCCGGAGCCGCATGTGGCTCTTTTACACCTTTGCTGCGGCTCCGGGGCAGATACTAGCGAGGGGAGGAGGCGCATTGTGCGCCCCGACACTCCCCACTGTGGCGGGCGCTGTACTGGCTGTGACGTCGCATGGGGGCGGTGCGTGCGTTAGTCACGCACCGTCCTGGCGTCACCTTCCCGCCCACTGTCAGATCGCGGCTCCGGAGATATATTTGTTTTAAATGTCGCAATGGTTTTGCGGCTCCCAGTTTTTCCCCCCTTTGGAAACGGGTCCAAGTGGCTCTTTTTGTCTTAAAGGTTGCAGACCCCTGATCTAGAGACTCGGACAACAGAGGGCAGCTCTGACACCCACATTGCTTTCCTCAAGTTCTTGTGATTTCGTGCAGCAACCCTGCCTTTTCGCCGTTTCCCTCGACAACTTTCTGTATGTTGTAAGCCTCTTAATATTCTTCTTCTGTGTCTCGCAGGTCTGCGGAGTGCTGGAGGTGATCCACAGCCTTCTGAAAAGCTCCCCATCCCAGGAGCAGATTTACACGTTCCTCTTTGAACCGGGGAACGTGGAGATTTTTTTCTCGCTGCTCGTCCAGCGGAAGTTCTCGGACGAAGTGCGCGAGAGGATCTTCAAGGTGAGAGAGCTGTTGGGGGGGCTTCCTGGGGCTCGAGTGCTCCAGGTCTCTCGCCGGACTCTCATGGGGTTGGGGTTTCAGGTCGAGATGGGCCCAACCATGTGGACTGTCGTGGGCAGAAATTCAAAGGCCTAGTTCGCAGCGGGAGGCTGACTGGTGGGGTTTGTGCGTGAGATTTATGGAACAGCCATATCCCGAATCTCTTCTGTAGACCCGAATCTCTTCCCCGTGCAATTTCACTATGAAATAGCGACAGTTTCCCTATTGCCTTCGTTATATACCTCTAGGCACCAGGCGAAAACAGTCAGGTGGGCAGATAATAATAATAATAATCGAATGCTTATTGGATGGATTTCCCCCCTAAATTGATTTTTGATTTTATTGTTTTTCACGTTTTATACCGTATTTTATGCTGGTTTTTTTGTAGCATCAATTAAGTGTTTTAAATTTGTTATTAGCTGCCCTGATCCTGGTTTTCTGAGCTGGGAAGGGCGAGGTATAAATAAAAATTTATTATTATTATTATTATTATTATTATTATTATTATTATTATTAAACCCAGGCCTTGGGCTGATTGGTAACCTATACCCTATTAAATGTGTTTGTAAGGGCTTGTGTTTTTGTGGGAATGTTGTGGATAGCAGGAGAGGATATATTGATTAAATATTATCCTTCCTCACTCAAGCTAGCGAGCTGGCAGCAGAGCACATTCCCTTCTACATTGCAGGAAGCAAGTTGATGAATTCATTAGAATCGTATAAGTTGAGCAATCCAGTCTGGCTTGTCCAGAATGGATTGTTCCTGGTAAATTCCCCTTCAGTTCCCTCTTAAAAACCAGAATGACATGACAGTCTTCTTTTGAAAGTAATGATAAAGTTTACAGTAGAGCCAGTATGGTGTAGTGGTTAAGAGTGGTGGACTCGTAATCTGGTGAACCAGGTTCGCTTCCCTGCTCCTCCACATGCAGCTGCTGGGTGACCTTGTGCTAGTCACACTTCTCTGAAGTCTCTCAACCTCACTCACCTCACAGAGTGTTGGTTGTGGGGGAGGAAGGGAAAGGAGAACGTTAGCCGCTTTGAGACTCCTTCAGGTAGTGATAAAGCGGGATATCAAATCCAAACTCTTCTTCTTCTTCTCCTTACGACCGCCTCTACTTGGGCCCGATCCAAGTTGCAATCGCGGCAAACCTGGAAGTAAATACAGTGGTACCTCGGGTTACAGACACTTAAGGTTACAGACTCCACTAACCCTGAAATAGTACCTTGGGTTAACAACTTTGCTTCAGGAAGAGAACAGAAATCACACAGCGGCAGTGGGAGGCCCCATTAGCTAAAGTGCTGCGTCAGGTTAAGAACAGTTTCAGGTTAAGAATGGACCTCCAGAACGAATTAAGTTCTTAACCAGAGGTACCACTGTACCAGGTTTGCCGCAATTCACGCACGCGCAGAATCGGCTTCTGCCGTTTGTGCATGCACAGAAGCACACCACCACCAAATGCGCCTGCGCACAATGGCACTAGCGACCCAAATCAACTTACGGACGAACGGACCTCCGGAACTGATTATGTCCGAAAGTAGAGGTTCCACTGTACTTGCATTCAGTTCACAGTGGTGTCCCTAAGGTAGGCTGTAGTTACAGTTGCAGAGAAAAAGAAGTCTGAGCTATGTATTCTACCTTGCGGATTCCATCCTCTTGTAAGGACGAGCCACATTCTGCTGGCTAAGAGCCCAGGGAAGAGTCAGAAAGGAAAAATGGGGAAAGGCAGCAATAATAATAATATATTTATTATTTATACCCTGCCTATCTGGCTGGATTTCCCCAGCCACTCTGGGCAGCTTCCAACAAAACACTAGAATACAATAACCTATTAAACATTAAAAGCTTCCCTAAAGAGGGCTGCCTTCAGATGTCTTCTAAAAGGCTGGTAGTTTTTTTCCTCTTTGACATCTGGTGGGAGGGCGTTCCACAGGGCGGGTGCCACCACTGAGAAGGCCCTCTGCCTGCTTCCCTGTAACTTGGCTTCTCGCAGGGAGGGAACTGCCAGAAGGCCCTCGGAGCAGGACCTCAGTGTCCGGGCTGAACGATGGGGGTGGAAAAGAGGAAGGTGGCTGTGTGGCTAGCCCTTTTATTGGGTCAGCTAGGGTCCAGCCCATCTACCTGGCCACACACAGGGGGAGTAGGCTCCAGAGCAGGTAAGACAGGAAGTCCTCCCCTGTGTGTCCACTCTAGGAAAACAGGAAATGTTGTATTTGACTGCTTCCATAATGATACACCCCACACTTATGGTGTGGGTGGGTTTCCCATTCTCACGGGATGCTAGCTTCCTCGTCCTTGTTCCGCACAGATCCTGTACAAAATGCTGAAGTACGAGAAGATGAACGAACGGAGCAAGCAGCGCCTGAAGCTGAAGGACGTTGGCTTCCTGGGCTTCATCTCGTACCTGAACGACATCCCGGTGTCCATGCTAATCCGGTACCTTTGGGAGCAGGTGATTGGGACAGGTAAGGCCCAGGGAGAGATGCAAGTGGCGCTGTAGGTTAATCCACAGAGCCTAGGACTTGCCAATCAGAAGGTCGGCGGTTCGAATCCCCGCGACGGGGTGAGCTCCTGTTGCTCAGTCCCAGCTCCTGCCAACCTAGCAGTTTGAAAGCACACCAGTGCAAGTAGATAAATAGGTACCGCTCTGGCGGGAAGGTAAACGGCATTTCCATGCACTGCTCTGGTTCGCCAGAAGTGGCTTAGTCATGCTGGCCACATGACCCAGAAGCTGTACGCTGGCTCCCTCGGCCAGTAAAGCGAGATGAGCGGCGCGACCCCAGAGTCGGCCACGACTGGACCTAATGGTCAGGGGTCCCTTTACCTTTATGGCCAAGGGTAGGTGGTTGAGAAACTTCACCTGGTGCAAAATTCAGCGGCCAGGTTGCTCACCGTTTAAGGATATTGCACCAATCCTGGTCTCTGACTGCACTGGCTGCCAATTAGTTTCCAACTGTGCTGGTTTTGACCTATAAAGCCTTAAACAGCTTAGGACCTGACAGCTAAAGATATGCAGTGAAGGCGCCAGGCGGGCCTCCCTGGGGAGAGCAGCCCACAAGCAGGGAGCCACCACAGAAAAGGCCCTGTTCTCATGTTGCCGCTCTGCAGACCTCTCGTGGAAGAAACACGCCCTTTGAGAACCACTGCCCTAGATAATCCCAGTGTATCCCCCCAGGGGGCAGTCCTTCCCACTTTGGGAACCGTTGAGACTAGAGCCCGGGAGAGACCAGGGTTCGAATCCCCCACTCGGCCACTCAGCCATGAAGCTCCCTGTGTGATCTAGGGCCCATCGCTCACTTTCTGTCTCACCTACCTCGCAGGGGTGTTGTGAGGATAAAATGAGGGGGGAGAAACCATTGAGCACCCTGCTGTTTCCTTTTGCTCCAACCAAGACTGTGTTCCGCTGCCTTTCTTTCTCCCCAGACACCCCAAACTACAAGGATTTGTTGGCCGTGATCTACCTCTCGCACCGGGCAGAGCTGACCGTCAGGCTGGACATCTGCAGAGAGGTGAGGGGTGGAGCCAGGATCTTACCAGCTCCTGAGATGCTTCATCCGGGCAGGGCGAAGCAGCCCAGTGCACGCGAAAAAGCATGCAAAGGAGCCTTGCGCAGAGTCAGGCCATTGGGCCTTTGCGGCCAGTGGACTCTGCTCTGACTGGCAGCCGCTGTGCAGGGTCTTAGGCAAAGAACTGCCAGTGGGAGATGCCAACTTGTAGAGTTGGCAGGGACCCCAAGGGGACACCCAGCTCTCTCCCGCCATTTCCAGGTTTGAATTGAATTGTTTATTTATTTTCCGGCACCGCGCATCAGTGCGTAAGTGCGCACCGGGGGGGACGACATCTACGTTCAGAAACATTGCTGCTTCCAACTAGGCAGAGCACAGCCGTCGTGGCTAAGAGAAATCGATAGCCCTCTCCTCCACAAATCCGTCTGATGCTCTTTAAAGCAGGATTGCAAAAAGCACAGCTGTAACGCTGTCGCCAAACTCCTTCACGGACGCATTCGCACCAGGCAGAAATCCAAATGCACAACCCGCTGCTCACACCAGGACTGGCCCTGGGATGTTTTGGGTGGCAACCTCTGTCGCGAATTCTTCGCGGCACTTTAGCAGAAATGCTCAGAGTTCCAGGTTCTTCAGCACAGTATATTTATTGTGAGCTATATATACAAATGTGTGACGCGGGTGGCGCTGTGGGTTAAACCACAGAACCAATCAGAAGGTTCAGCGGTTCGAATCCCTGCGACGGGGTGAGCTCCTGTTGCTCGGTCCCTGCTCCTGCCCACCTAGCAGTTCGAAACCACACCAAAGTGCAAGTGGATAAATAGGTAAACAGCGTTTCCATGCGCAGCTCTGGTTCGCCAGAAGCGGCTTCGTCATGCTGGCCACATGACCCGGAAGCTGTGCACCAGCTCCCTCGGCCAGTAAAGCGAGATGAGCACCGCAACCCCAGAGTCGGCCACGACTGGACCTAATGGTCAGGGGTCCCTTTACCTTTATATATACAGATATCTACAAGCTATAATAAATGAGCAGTTCATACAGTCAGAGTACCTGGCTGCACCTTAAGGCTAATAGGTACTTCCGGGTTGCCATGGGACGCAACCTGAAAAGATTTAACCTGAAGCAAACGTAACAAGAGGTATGACTGTATTTTGGGCAGATAGCATTCATTTGAGGCCAAATCTGCTGCCCCTTGTGGATCCTGCCACCCGAGGTGGTCATCTCATGGGTGGACCAGCCCTGCCTCTCCATCACCCTCCCTTCCTCCCTCTCTCTCTCTCTCTCTCTCTCACACACACACACACACACACACTCTCTCTCTCAGCAACAACTTACTTACGCCCACCAAGTTGTGCCATATTTGGTCAAGGTCAACATCCGCAACAGCTGCCAGCTCGCTTGCCCCGGCCTGGGTGCCAACGGCTCCCCTTTTTCTCTTCCAGCTCTTCCGCCTGATCTACAAGCCGCAAGACCCGGCCAAGCAGACGGTCAGGCAGCTGGCCAAACTGGCCGGCTGGCAGGACACCCTCACCAAGCTCTACGTCAAGGAGTCCTACGAGTCACGCCAACACAGCCTGTCGGGCTCGGCCAACGGCGGAGGCGGCCTGGACCTCCCCAAGGCCTCGGACCAGCCGGGCGCAGAGGCCGGGAAGGAGCCCGCCGGCGCAGCGCCCCCTTCGGCCTCCGACCTCCAAGATCTGGACGTCTTCCTCCCGCTGGGATACGAGGCCTCGGACCCGGAGCTGTCGGAAGGCTTTTCGGACCACTCGGTCTCGCCCACCAGCAGCCAGAGGGGCAAGGCTTTCCCGATGTATGGCTTCAAGTCGTTCGACTCCTCCGACCTGGCCAGCCGCTCCTCCTCTTCCAACACCATCGACGCTCCCGGGGCCACGGAGGCCCCCCAAGCAGGGGACACGCTCCCAGCCGACAGGGTCTACCACCCGCTGTCTCCCTTCTCCATGTCTCCCTTCGATCTCGGCCTGGATTTGGGCAGCACCAGCTCAGCCGCCACAGCCGAGAGCGGAGACCAGACGCCCGTCAGCCTGCCGGGGACTCCCTCGCCGCTGGAGAACTTTAAGCCCTTCCCGGGGACGCGGGTAAGGAAGAGCTCCAGCCTCTCTAACGTGCTGGACGACACCAGCTACCAGGAGACCTTGCCCAGTGACAGCATCTCCAACACCAGCAACCCACAGGTGAGCCTCTTTCCTCTGCATCTTCCTGTGTGAGATGCTGAGACAGGTGTGCAAACTCCGCAATCTCCACCTTGTTGGCTATTTGCAGTTTAGTTGCGCTGCAGAAAGCTTGCTGGGGAGACCACGCATTACAAGAAACTCAAAAATACCGTATTTTTCGCTCTATAAGACACACCAGACCACAAGACGCACCTAGTTTTTGGAGGAGGAAAACAAGAAAAAAAATATTCTGAATCTCAGAAGCCAGAACAGCAAGAGGGATCACTGCACAGTGAAAGCAGCAATCCCTCTTGCTGTTCTGGCTTCTGGGATAGCTGCGCAGCCTGCATTCGCTCCATAAGACGCACACACATTTCCCCTTACATTTTAGGAGGGAAAAAGTGAGTCTTATAGAGCAAAAAATACGGTAACTTTAACAAGGTTTTAATAACAAAAACAAAAACTCCTTTTACACTAAACATAAAGGTAAAGGTACCCCTGCCCGTACGGGCCAGTTGTGACCGACTCTGGGGTTGCGCGCCCATCTCGCTTAAGAGGCTGGGGGCCAGTGCTGTCTGGAGACACTTCCGGGTCACGTGGCCAGCGTGACAAGCTGCATCTGGCGAGCCAGCGCAGCACACAGAAATGCTGTTTACCTTCCCGCTATAAAGCGGTACCTATTTATCTACTTGCACTTAGGGGTGCTTTCGAACTGCTAGGTGAGCAGGAGCTGGGACCGAACGACGGGAGCTCACCCCGCCGTGGGGATTCGAACCGCCGACCATACGATCAGCAAGACCTAGGCGCTGAGGTTTTACCCACAGCGCCACCCGCGTCCCAGGGACACTAAACATATCAACAGACCCATCCACCAGGGTACTGAGAGAGCTAGGTGCTGCTCTTTATATACTACACCCAATTGCTGACGCAGCTTAATTAACACAACTTAGCAGCACCTGCTATACTGTTTCACAGCTGTAAAACTGGGTCTCGTTATTTGCTCTGGCCCTTAAAGACATACACATCTTGTGGAACAATAATGAACCTTCACATTTAAAGAGACCATTCAACATACCTAAACATGCTCTCTTTCTAAGACATTGTTATGTGCCAGCGTGAGAGAGTGGGTTCTTCTTTTTAGGGGAGGGGGGAGGGGGAAATGGGGGAATGAGGATGATGTATTTTTGATAAATTGTTATGTTGAAATTCCTAATAAAAAAATTATTATTTTTTAAAAAAGAGAAGTCTCTTTCACAGAAATACCTGCAAGGAATTAGCAGTTTTGGAAACAACCCAACCTTCCTTTAAATTTGCTTCACACACCCAGAGTGGAATATAGTGGTATTCTTTCTAGGCAGTCTTAAGCTACTTCAATGTTTATGTTTTTTTTGGCTTTATTGTAATGCTTCAGTAGCTAATGAAACACAAAAGGAAGCAAAATCTGTTTCTACAAATACTCAAACATGAAAATTCTGTTGCTTAACTCTCTGCCTGTACCGCTTTTTAAACTGATGAACGGCATACAGGCTGAAAGCTATTTTAATATGTAGAAAATCCTCTTTTCAAAACATGAGTATTAATCAGGGTGGTGCAACTCTTTTTCTTAGTAGTAGTAGTAGTAGTAGTAATAATAATAATAATAATAATAATAATAATAATAATAATAATAATTTATTATTTATACCCCACCCATCTGGCAGGGTTTCCCCAGCCACTCTGGGCGGCTTCCAACAGAATATTAAAATACAATAGTTTATTAAACATTAAAAGCTTCCCTAAACATACTTACAGATATCGTATGTGTCTGATCCTAAATACAATTATCCAAAACTAAGCTAGCATTAGAAAAATCAGAAAGTGTAATTCTGTTTCTGGGAGTCTCTGAATCCCAGGAATCGAAATTTGGGTAGGACCACCGTCAGACCAATGTTAGTGTCACTTTAGAAGTCAAAATACCAAACGATCTGTTTCTAGCATAATAAAAAACAAACGGCTTATTTGTAATACGAAGTGCAGATGAGTTAAATGAGATTCATCCTTCTCTTGCAAGAATATATTATTTCTCTGGCGCTAGAATTGCTTTACTTTGAATCTTTGCGTTCTTTTCTTTGCGCAAAGGTGAGCAGCAAAGACTCATCAGTAATGTGATAAAATAACTCCTCCCCCCAATAAAAGATTAAAAATAAACCGAGAAGTCTTGAACGCGGCAGCTTTTCCTCGTAGGGGAGGCTGTCCACCTCCTTAACCCCATTGGCTGCTCTTTTCTGAACCTTTCCCAAGCCTGCAGGATTCCTTTTGGGGTGAGCTCACCTGTTGCTTCCTTCCTTCCTCCGCAGCAGACGCCCGAGGAAGAACTGTGCAACCTGCTCACCAACATCGTCTTCTCGGTCACCTGGCGAGGGGTGGAGGGCTGGGACGACGCGGCCTGGAAAGAGCGCGGGCAGGTCTTCTCGGTCCTCACCAAGCTGGGCTCGGCCTGCGAGTTGGTGCGCCAGCCAGACGAGATCAAGCGCAGGTAAGGCCTGGCATTTGAGGTGGGCAGAGTGTAACCCGTGGAGCCGATCCAGGGTTAAGGCTCTTGTTGACTGCCCTGCGCTGAACCCAGAAATTCTCCCTTTTCTGGGTGCCTTTGGAAGAAAGTTTGCGTTCTGTTTTCTAAAAGTCAGATGGTGTTTATTTCCTTGACATCTGGTGGGAGGGCGTTCCACAGGGCGGGCACCACCACAGAGAAGGCCCTCTGCCTGGTTCCCTGTAACCTTGCTTCTTGCAATGAGGGAACCGCCAGAAGGCCCTCAGAGCTGGACCTCAGTGTCCGGGCTGAACAATGGGGATGGAGAAGCTCCTTCAGGTATACTGGGCCAAGGTAGTTTAGGGCTCGAAAGGTGAGCACCAACACTTTGAATTGTGCTTGGAAATGTACTTGGAGCCAATGTAGGTCTTTCAGGACCGATGTTATATGGTCTTGGCAGATGCTCCCAGTCCCCAGTCTAGCTGCCGCTTTCTGGATTAGTTGTAGTTTCCGGATCACCTTCAAAGGTGGCCCTTCTTCTTCTTCTTCTTCTTCTTCTTCTTCTTCTTCTTCTTCTTCTTCTTCTTCTTCTTCTTCTTCTTCTTCCTCTTCTTCCTCTTCTTCCTCTTCTTCTTCCTCTTCTTCTTCCTCTTCTTCTTCCTCTTCTTCTTCCTCTTCTTCTTCCTCTTCTTCTTCTTCTTCTTCTATTTATACCCCACCCATCTGGCTGGGTTTCCCCAGCCACTCTGGGCAGCTTCCAGCAAAATAATAAAATACAGTACAGTGGTACCTCAGGTTACGTATGCTTCAGGTTACATACACTTCAGGTTACAGACTCCGCTAACCCAGAAATAGTGCTTCAGGTTAAGAACTTTGCTTCAGGATGAGAACAGAAATTGTGCTCCGGCAGCGCGGCAGCAGCGGGAGGCCCCATTAGCTAAAGTGGTGCTTCAGGTTAAGAACAGCTTCAGGTTAAGAACAGACCTCCAGAACGAATTAAGTACTTAACCCGAAGTACCACTGTAATTCATCAAATATTAAAAGCTTCCCTAAACAGGGCTGCCTTCAGTTGTCTTCTAAAAGTCTGGTAGTTGTTGTTCTCTTTGACATCTGGTGGGAGGGCGTTCCACAGGGTGGGCGCCACTACCGAGAAGACCCTCTGCCTGGTTCCCTGTAACCTCACTTCTCGCAGGGAGGGAACCACCAGAAGACCCTCTGAGCTGGACCTCAGTGTCCGGGCTGGACGATGGGGGTGGAGACGCTCCTTCAGGTATACAGGACCGAGGCCGTTTAGGGCTTTCAAGGTCAGCACTGCCTCACCTCTCTTTCTCTCCCAGCCTCCTGGAGATGATGATGGAGTCGGCGCTGACGGACATCAAAGAGGCCACCCTCGCCATGCTGCCCAGCCTCACGCAGAACGCTCTCAAGCTGCTTCGGCTCCTCCAGGACTTCCTGTTCTCCGAGGGCCACAGCAACCAGGCCTTGTGGAGCGAGAAGGTTGGTGGAAGCTTTCTAGCTGGATGCAGGGCCCTAAATTATCAGTTCTCCTCCTCTCCAACGGCAACACGGATCTGTGCACCTTCAGCGCTGCTCCAAGTCTCATTGCTTGGGGAAAACCCGGGGGGGGGGGACTTGGGCAGCTGCGCGGAGGCAGGGGGGACCTTCAGTCTCTGCCACAGCTTCATAGGGGCAAGACAGACCGGAGATGGTTTGCTGTGCTCATTAGGCCTGATAGATCATTCTTTGTCTAATAAAGAGTTAACTCCAGCCTGCTCAGTGTGATTTCCTGCTGGCTCACTCCTGACCCTAGGTGGCTTTCTGAATTCTCCGCCTCCAGGGAGCATAAGAGGTCGGTGTGGCGATCACACAGGGTCCCCGGACGTTTTATCGTCTATTGATCCCTGTGGCACCACTTGATTTCTCGCTGCCCCCCCCCCCAGGCCCTACCTGGTACAATACTGAGTCCAGACAGGGTTAAACTGGAACATAAACTTCTGTTTATTTATTGCAGTTTAACAAGCATGTGGTTTCCTAAACGGTATCGGTCAATTACAATCATGGGGTGCCTATCCAGACCTATAACTTCCGCTATCTGCTCTCACTCGCTAAACCACCTCTCAGATATTTACTCGTCTTCCTAGCTCCTTACTGTTCCTGACTCAACTTATTTCGCTTGCACGTTAAAGTGCAAGTAGATAAATAGGTACCGCTCCGGCGGGAAGGTAAACGGCGTTTCCATGCGCTGCTCTGGTTTGCCAGAAGTGGCTTAGTCCTGCTGGCCACATGACCCGGAAGCTGTACGCCGGCTCCCTCGGCCAATAAAGCGAGATGAGCGCCGCAACTCCAGAGTGGCCACGACTGGACCTAACGGTCAGGGGTCCCTTTACCTTTACTTAACTCAACCTCCCCACAACTCAACTCAACACAACTTAACTCAACTCCCAACAAACTCCTCCCAGTGCTGGTTTTATAGTCCCTCTGACTCCACCCCCTGGGTCCTGATTGGGTAACCTGTTTAACTATTTCACCTCCAGCACTCTCATATGTCAGCCGTCCTTGCATCTTCACATTCTGCTTCTCTCCTCCTTGGCTCCAGGTTTATGAGGGGGTCAACAGCCTGTTGGACAAACTGGGGGTCTGGCACCACTTGGCCAACGGCACCTCCGACTTGAAGGAGATGGCGCAGATCGGCTTGCGGGTGCTCATCGGATATATCTCACTGGAGGACCTACAAGTAAGTTGTCCAGCTAACTTGGGGGGCCCATCCTCCTCCGTCCAGTTCCTGGTGATTCCGGGCTGCTTTTGCAACATGTGCAAAAGATCTCCCCCAGGTTTGCTATGTTTTTTTCTTTAAAGGAGCAGGGACCAAGCAACAGGAGCTCACCCCGTCGCGGGGATTCGAACCGCCGTCCTTCTGATCGGCAAGCCCTAGGCTCTGTGGTTTAACCCATCCCTAATCTATGAACATGCGTGGGATGCGGGTGGCACTGTGGGTAAAAGCCTCAGTGCCTAGGGCTTGCCGATCAAAAGGTTGGCAGTTCGAATCCCCGCAGCGGGGTGTGCTCCCGTTGTTCAGTCCCAGCGCCTGCCAACCTAGCAGTTCGAAAGCACTCCCGGGTGCAAGTAGATAAATAGGGACCGCTTACTAGCAGGAAGGTAAACGGCGTTTCCGTGTGCGGCTCTGGCTCGCCAGAGCAGTGATGTCACGCTGGCCACGTGACCCGGAAGTGTCTCCGGACAGCGCTGGCCCCCGGCCTCTTGAGTGAGATGGGCGCACAACCCTAGAGTCTGTCAAGACTGGCCCGTACGGGCAGGGGTACCTTTACCTTTACCTTTAATCTATGAACATAAAGATAGTTAAAAACAGCATAGCACAGCCATTTTTAAATAGTTTTTTTGGGGGGGGGGTTATTGGGTTGTTGTGTTTTATTTTGATGATGTATTTTGTGGTTTAATATTTTGATTTTATTCTGTAAACCGCCCTGAGACCTCCGGGTATAGGGCGGTATATCAATTCAATAAATGAATGGCCGGTTCTTCTGTTCCTTCCCGCCTTGAACTGCCCCTCTCCTCCCTCTCCAGCTGCAATCCATGGCCTACGTGAAGCTCCACAGCCTCCTGCAAACGGCCTCGGCCCCCAAGAAGGAGGAGGCCTGCTACGTCCTGGGCAAGCTGGAGACCCCCCTGCGCCACTCGCTGCACACCAAGTCGGAGACCTTCTCCTGGCTGGTGCCCATCATCCGCACTTTGATGGACAAGTGCTACGGCACCCTGCGGCTGCAGCACTTCCTCCCCTCCCTGCCCCCCACCAACGGCAGCCCCACTTTCTACGAGGACTTCCAGGAGTTTTGCACCACCCCGGAGTGGATCGCCTTCATCGAGAAGCACGTAAGTGATTGACTTCCATCGCTGACGCCGCACTTCCTGTATACGTTTTAAGCAAGAGTGTATCTGTTATTCCGTATTTTCATATTGAGATACAGTGGTACCTCGGGTTAAGTACTTAATTCGTTCTGGAGGCCCGTTCTTAACCTGAAACTGTTCTTAACCTGAAGCACCACTTTAGCTAATGGGGCCTTCTGCTGCCGCCAGAGCACAATTTCTGTTCTCATCCTGAAGCAAAGTTCTTAACCCGAGGTACTATTTCTGGGTTAGCAGAGTCTGTAACCTGAAGCGTATGTAACCTGAGGTACCACTGTACTCCGTTTGACTGTATGAACTGCTCGTGTATTACAGCCTGTAGATATTTGTATATATAAAGTAAAGTTAAAGGGACCCCTAACCATTAGGTCCAGTCGTGGCCGACTCTGGGGTTGCGGCGCTCATCTCGTTTTACTGGCCGAGAGAGCCGGCGTACAGCTTCTGGGCCATGTGGCCAGCATGACTGAGCCGCTTCTGGCGAACCAGAGCAGCGCACGGAAATGCCGTTCACCGTCCCGCTTTCAAACTGCTAGGTTGGCAGGAGCAGGGACCGAGCAACGGGAGCTCACCCCGTCGCGGGGATTCGAACCGCCGACCTTCTGATCGGCAAGCCCTAGTCTCTGTGGTTTAACCCACAGCACCACCCTGCTGCTCTTGAGTAGGACTAGGCTGAATAGAACTCCAGATGTGGCTGTTTGACCCGCTGCCTCTGTGCCATTGGATGCAGAGTTTTTTTTTAATAAAAAAGGGCTCTTGATGGATCTTCCCTGATGGGGTCTCCTCCACAGGTACAGCCCACCATGGCCCAGTTTGAAGTGGACACGTTCGCCAAGAGTCATGACCACATGTCGAACTTCTGGAACTCCTGCTACGATGCCTTGATGAGCAGCTCCCAGACGAGGGAGAAGGAGAAAGCAGAGGGCAGGAGGAGGTTCCAGGTAGGCGGCGACGGGCAGGCACCCTGCGCTACAACTCCCACAGCTGGGATGAAATTGAAATACTTTATTGTCACTTGTGCAACTTGTATACAGTGAGATTACATGAGCACCCCCCACTCAGCTCTCACCTTAGTGAGGACCTCACTTGAAAAATCAATATAACTCAGGTGGTCAGAAAGGCCCAACAGAGACTCCATTTCCTCAGGGTCTTGCGAAAGAATAATGTTAAACAACAACTGATGGACTCCTTTTACCGGTCCAGAATAGAAAGTGTCCTCTCGTATTGTATCACAGTGTGGTATTCTGGCCTGACAGCCACGGACAGAAAGTGGTGGTGAATACAGCCCATGATATCATGGGCTGTCCCTTGAGCCCGCTAGATGACATCGCAAAGGATCGTTGCCTTAGGAGAGCGAGAAAAATTCTCAGGGATGACTCACACCCCGGCCATCACCTCTTTAATCTTCTACCTTCGGGCAGGAGATATAGAAGTATAATCAGCCATACCAACAGGCTAAAAAATAGCTTCTATCTGTGGGCTGTTAGGCTGTCGAACGGAAAATAACATAGCGAAATTGACTTGTGAGATGGTGTGTTGTTCGATAAGAGATTGGGGGGGAGGCTCGTTTAATTTCGTTGTACACAGGTTGTACAATGACAATAATAATATTAATAAATCTTTAAAAGGTGGCAGAAAGTGGATGGCTCGCGAATAAACAGCCGAGATGGCGCAGTTTTTCCTATATAGGGTGTGCGTTAATGGATGCACTCTCGCAGGCTCATGGGGACTTTGTCCTGTAATGCGTTGCAGTATGATCGCATCTTACGTGGGGGTTCAGTGGCAAGAGTTCTGCGTATCCTCAAAACTGCATCGAACTGCCCCGAGCAAGCATCTCCTGACCTTTTCAGAGCTGGCAGAAGGAGCGAGGGGCCTTTTCTGATAAGCAAGGCAAAGTCGACTCGGTGCGCTGGCTCTGGAATGCTCTCACGAGATCTCGCTGGACCTTCCGAATTCCTGCAAGATCTCCTGGGACCGTCCCTAGGCTCCCAAGAGCGTTTAGCATGCCAAACGGGCCTTTCCCAGTGAGGCAGGCAGCAAGCATTAAAGCTCATTTTGCTCTGGGGAAAACCTTGTGCGCACTTAATTATCATGATTTCAGCTTCGTAAGAGGCCAAAATTGCGCCAGTTAAACGTGCAAATTGCAGAATGCACAAAAAGTATATTTTTTCGACAGAAGAGACACGAAAAGTTTGAGTATGATAAAGCTGTCTAATATTAGAAGCCTGGCGGTTTGTGAATCTGGTTAGAGGCTCCTTAACCGAACCCCCAGAAAGGGAATTTTCTCCCACCTCGAATTATTATTA
This sequence comes from Podarcis muralis, assembly GCF_964188315.1. Classification (NCBI taxonomy): domain Eukaryota; kingdom Metazoa; phylum Chordata; class Lepidosauria; order Squamata; family Lacertidae; genus Podarcis; species Podarcis muralis. Next base: position 5,358,209 of record NC_135666.1, on the reverse strand, counting down.
TTATTACTCCTGGCATGCGGTTGAACCCCACTCAAAAACTAGTGGTTGCCCCATCAAAGATAACAGATTTGGACAACATCCCGGAATTGGAACGGAATCAGACGAAGCTGAGCTGATAAAAAGGCAGTTGAAAAAGTATATTAACAAAGCTGTATTCAGCAGATGAAAGTATATGGTGTTTGACATGAATGAGAATCCCGGACCCAGGGACAAAACACTGTTAATATCGAGATGTTAATATCGAGAAGCAGTACTAAGATGTGGAGATACAGTGGTACCTCGCAAGACGAATGCCTCGCAAGACAAAAAACTCGCTAGACGAAAGGTTTTTCCGTTTGCGAGTTGCCTCGCAAGACGAATTTCCCTATGGGCTTGCTTCGCAAGACGAAAACGTCTCGCGACTTTGTTTCCTTTGTCTAAATAATAATTCGCAAGACGAAAAATTCGCTAGACGGCAAAACTTGCGGAACGAATTAATTTCGTCTTGCGGGGCACCACTGTATGCTCCAGAGATCCAGACCGTGGGGAGCCCCAAGAAATTAATAAACACAATTTGGACTATAATTTGATCTTTTTTATTTTAGTTTTTTAGTTTTCCAAGTGGAGTATTATGATGGGATATTTAATTGGATGTTTTTTATTGGAAAATCAATAAAAATGGGCACCACAGTTCAAGAAGGACACTGACAAACTGGAACGTGTCCAGAGGAGGGCAACCAAAATGGTCAAAGGCCTGGAAACGATGCCTTATGAGGAACGGCTAAGGGAGCTGGGCATGTTTAGCCTGGAGAAGAGGAGGTTAAGGGGTGATATGATAGCCATGTTCAAATATATAAAAGGATGTCATCTAGAGGAGGGAGAAAGGTTGTTTTCTGCTGCTCCAGAGAAGCGGACACGGAGCAATGGATCCAAACTACAAGAAAGAAGATTCCACCTAAACATTAGGAAGAACTTCCTGACAGTAAGAGCTGTTCGACAGTGGAATTTGCTGCCAAGGAGTGTGGTGGAGTCTCCTTCTTTGGAGGTCTTTAAGCAGAGGCTTGACAACCATATGTCAGGAGTGCTCTGATGGTGTTTCCTGCTTGGCAGGGAGTTGGACTCGATGGCCCTTGTGGTCTATTCCAACTCGTATGATTCTATGAATTTCTATGAATTCTAAAAAAACAACAAAACTAGCAGTTGCACCTTAGGTGAGCTTGAAAATATCCCGGCATCAGTTGATAGTCTCTCTCTCCCTTTCTGCTTCCATGGATGAACCGCGCCTTTCTCTTGCTCCACCCACAGCAGGGACCCCCTTTCAGCCGAGGGGACCCCTGCCCCATTCCCCTTCCCTTCATCACCCTCTTGCCCTTTTCTCCCCCTCTCCCTCCCCCGCCCTCGGTGTCCCCCTTTTGCCAGGAGTTGATCTTGGAGCCGGTGATGAAGAAGGCCAAACACGAGAACATCCGCCACACCAATATGCTGAAGCAACTCAACAACCACCAGAACACTGTCCTGAAGCAATGGAAGGCCTTGAGGAGACTGCTCACCTCCCAGCGCTCTGCCTGGGCCGATCGGTAGGGCTCTTCTCATTCCTCCGCTGGTCTCCAGCCGCCTTGACCGGCGGCCGGACGGGGCAGGTGACCTTAGAAAAGCTGTGCTTCCGCTTCTGTGTAAGCTATTGAGGTTGAATCCTGACAAGACAGAAGTACTGTTTTGGGGGACAGGGGGCGGGCAGGTGTGGAGGACTCCCTGGTCTTGCATGGGGTCACTGCCCCTGAAGGACCAGGTGCGCAGCCTGGGAGTCATTCTGGACTCACAGCTGTCCATGGAGGCACAGGTCAATTTTGTGTCCAGGGCAGCTGTTTACCAGCTCCATCTGGTACGCAGGATGAGGCCCTCCCTGTCTGCGGACTGTCTCGCCAGAGTGGTGGATGCTCTGGTTGTCTCCTGCTTGGACTACTGCTTGGCTAAACTGGCTGTTCTGGTTTACCTAGATAGGCTTCCTCTGGCATAAAGTATCGTATTTTTTGCTCTATAAGACTTACTTTTTCCCTCCTAGAAAGTAAGGGGAAATGTGTGTGCGTCTTATGGAGCGAATACAGGCTGCGCAGCTATCCCAGAAGCCAGAACAGCAAGAGGGATTGCTGCTTTCGCTGCGCAGCGATCCCTCTTGCTGTTCTGGCTTCTGAGATTCTGAATATTTTTTTCTTGTTTTCCTCCTCCAAAAACTAGGTGCATCTTATGGTCTGATGCGTCTTATAGAGCGAAAAATACGGTAGCTATTTATGACTCTAGATTTGAAGGATTACCTGTATAGGGAAGCTTTTAGTCGTACCCTTGGTTGTCAAAAGCCCTGGAACTCGGGACATTTTGGCTCCCGAACGATCGAAACCCGGAAGCAACTGTTCCAGTTTTCAAATGTTCTTTTGGAAGCCAAACATCCGGCGGGGCTTCCGATTGGCTGCTGGAGCTTCCTGCAGCCAATCAGAAGCCGCGCTTTGGAAGTCGAACAGACTTCTGGAACGGATTCTATTCGACTTCCAAGGTATAACTGTATAATGTTTTATTATGTTTTTATATACACAACACAATAGATAAACGTTATTCGCATTAGCCAACAGCCACAACAACATAAAATAAGCAATACAGTGGTGCCTCGCAAGATGAGATTAATTCGTTCCACGAGTTTTTTCGTCTTGCAATTTTTTCGTCTTGCGAAGCACGGTTTCGGAAAAGTTTTGGAAAAGCTTCAAAAATCACCAAAGTCTTCAAAAACCTCAAAAAAGGCTACCACACCGCGTGCTATGAGTTGCTCCTTGAAGTCAAGTCGCAACTGTATTAACGGTTTTAAGAAAAAGGAAACAAACTTGCAAGACGTTTTCGTCTTGCGAAGCAAGCCCATAGGGAAATTCGTCTTGCGAAGCAACTCAAAAAAACCAAAAACCCTTTCGTCCTGCGAGTTTTTCGTCTTGCGAGGCATTCGTCTTGCGAGGTACCACTGTATATACAAATATAATATATACAAATTTTAAAAAGACAGCAGTGGGTAAAAAGGACAATCAAATGACCAAGATTATCATTCAGATAGTGGCCCTTAATCTCATTGCACCCTCGATAAACCTAGCAACCTTTGCTGTCGTTTGATCATTTTGATCTGATAAAAGAAAGAACAATGTGGCCGCAGATGGGCGGCCTGGGGTGGTAAGTAAGAGTGGGGTGATGATCTCATTCCTCAGGTCTTTATAAAGGGGACAGGACAGGAGAACATGAGCCACTGTTTCCAGATTGCCATCTCCACAGGGGCAGAGTTGTTTCTCAGTTGGAGTCTTTGGGTATCTGCCCTCAAGGATGGCAGAGGGCATCACATATAATCTGGCCAGTGTGAAGGCTGTTTTTATATATGTTGGAAGCCTCCCAGAGTGGCTGGGGCAACCCAGTCAAATGGGCAGGTTATTATTATTATTATTATTATTATTATTATTATTATTAAGAAATGGCCTCAGCCTTATTCTTCCTGTTAATACCCAGGATGCTGGAGGAGGGGACCTAACTGACTCTCTCTCTCTCTCTCTCCAGAAATCCTCCTGAGATCCACTGGAAGTTGTCATGCGCCGAGACCTACTCTCGAATGAGGCTTAAGCTGGTACCCAACTACAACTTTGACCGTCACACGGAGGCCAGCGCTCTGCGTGACAATCAGGGTGAGGAGGAGCCTCCCTGGGAGTAAACAGGCAGCTTTGGGTGACGGCCCATCGCGCGGCCCCGTTTCTGTGAGCCAGCATCGGTGTGGCCGGCTAGGGATCAGGGTTCAAATCCCCACTCGGTCGTGAAGCTCCCTGGCTAAGCTTGGGCCAGGCACCGGTTCTCAGTCTTGACTACTTCGCAAGGTTCTTTGTGGGATAAATACAGGGAGAAGAGCCCCAGACCCCTGCCTTGACCTTGGGGGGGAAAGGTGGAATATAAATGCTGCAGTGAAAAATCACCCTCTTCCTGCATTGGAATAGAGGACCTTTCCATCTCTGCACTTTTTTATTATATTTTTTATTTTTCAAAGCAAATTTACAACTAAAATAACAAACATTGAATCCAAAATAAAACAGTACAAACAAGAAAAAAAAACACGAGGAAAAAACAAACAAAACAAAACAAAAACACATCTACAAGTAAAACCACATCATTCTGATCATTACGTACATATACACATATTGACTTCCTTCCTTTGTTCTAAGACCTTGAAATTTTTACTCTTTCTAAATTGTTGTGTCTAATGTAGATTAAAAAGGTAAAGGTAAAGGGACCCCTGACCATCAGGTCCAGTCGTGGCTGACTATGGGGTTGTGGCGCTCATCTCGCTTTATTGGCCGAGAGAGCCGGCATACAGCTTCCGGGTCATGTGGCCAGCATGACTAAGCCGCTTCTGGTGAACCAGAGCAGCGCACGGAAACGCCGTTTACCTTCCCGCCGGAGTGGTACCTATTTATCTACTTGCACTTTGACATGCTTTCGAACTGCTAGGTTGGCAGGAGCAGGGACCGAGCAACGGGAGCTCACTCCATCGCAGGGATTCAAACCACCGACCTTCTGATCAGCAAGTCCTAGGCTCTGTGGTTTAACCCACAGCGCCACCCGCGTCCCTTCATTCGTTACATACCGATATGCTTACTCCAGAACAATGTTTTTTCATATACTCTGTAGCACATCCCCATTCTTTCAATAATCTTTGGTCTGGTAAGACGCACAGCATTCATAAGGGGACAATCGGTCCACCTCTTCAGTTCTGTGACTCTTAGCAATTGTTAATTGTACCTCGGGCATTCAACCCCCTGTCCCAGTGCGGCCGTGAGGTCAGGGTCCTGATCCCAGCATTTGTTTCCTCTGTCTTCCAGGGGCCGATTATTTGCACAACCCGGCTGAGCCGATCCCCTTAGCCGTCGCCAAGGAGGCAAAGGTCAGCGAGATGCAGGATGACCAGCTCGCAGAAGAAGACCTCTCCTTCCTGGATAACCTGTAAGTTCTCTTCCGGGCAACCATGTGATAGATCGAATCCAATGGGGGGCTAGCACAGCACAGAGTTAAACTCTGGAACTCACTTCTGCATGGGGCACCAAACTGGGTGCCATTAAAAGAGAGTTAGAAAAATGTAATGTGTGATGCCGATAGAAGTAGTACAACTCATGCAACACGTTGGCGACTGTGCTGGTCCGGGGGGGGGGTGTTACCGTGAGGCGTGGTCAGAGTCTGGTCCTGGGTCGAGGGTCTGGAGACTGTCCACCAAGGGCGAAGTGGGGTCCAAAGCAAGAAGCTGGGCGTAATCGGGAACTCCGGAAAAACAGGTCTGGGTGCTGGCAGAAACAGGTTTCCAACGGCGTTGCTCCCGCAACCTGGGACTGGGCTGACTGGCCTTTATCTCCTCTGAGGCATAGGGCGGCCCCGGTCCACAGGTGACTCGCCTCTCCTGGCCTGGAGGTGAGCACTCCTCCTGCGGGAACTTAGTTCCCTCCGCCTCTCTGCCCTGAGCCTCTGCAGCTCAGGAGAGGATGGAGGGTTACTGGACCCAGAGGCAACCTCACCTTCCCCTGACAGGGCTGGGAGAGGAGCACCTGCAGGCAATGGGTCCTCCATCACCTCCGGAGCCAGAGCAGACTCAGCTGGTGTCTGCTCCTGAGGACCCAGCACAGGTGAGGACCCTTCAGGCTCAAGCCCCAGCCCCGGCTCAGCCGGCCCTGGGGGCAGGGACTCCTGTACAGGCTGGGATTCCTCCGGTTCAGCCTCTGAATCAGATTCCCAGGCCATCACAGTGACTAATATGTACACAATAATTACCAAAATAATTATGTGTTCTTTATCAGTCTTCTGAGAAAAATACAAAACCTTATGCAAAGCCACAGAGACTTGCGAACTACCCAACCTGAGATGAACTTGTAATGTCTGGTTTCAATGGATTTTTCAAATGCTCAACTCAGTCTTTTGTTTTCTTTATCTTTTTGAGTAAGTTCATGAAGATACCAACAAAAGGTAAGGTCGGTGTTGTTCACAATACTGAGAGGTGCTAGTGAAGTCGTAGATGGATGTTAGTGAAGTTGTGGACAGGGTGCTGGCGTTTTGCACCTGTTTCGCCCTGGCAGTCCAAGTAATCAAGAGGCCGATGTTTGCCCCCGAGGGGGACCTTTAACTGGGGCTTGCAGGTAGCCCACTCCCAAGGTAGTTTTCCGGGCTTCTTCAGTGGTCTAATCTCAAAGCCTTGATACTATTTCTTGGCTATTTCTTCGCTTAAGCTGAAGAGACTGATTTGCTAAAGAAATAGTATTCTCTATGAAATTGAATATCAATACAGTGGTACCTCTGGTTATGTACTTAATTCGTTCCGGAGGTCCGTTCTTAACCTGAAACTGTTCTTAACCTGAAGCACCACTATAGCTAATGGGGCCTCCTGCTGCCGCCGTGCCACCGGAGCACGATTTCTGTTCTCAACCTGAAGCAAAGTTCTTAACCTGAGGTAATATTTCTGGGTTAGCGGAGTCTGTAACCTGAAGCGTCTGTAACCTTAAGCGTCTGTAACCTGAGGTACCACTGTATAGCTAGAATGCAGCCTACTGTACTGTACCCCGATGGGGCCCTTTTACTGTGGTTTGCAGGTAGCTGTGATGAAGGATGGTTAATAAACTTAATAAATAATAATAATACACTGGTAGCTTGGTTCGCAAACTTAATATGTTCCGGAAGTCCGTTCCAAAACCAAAGCGTTCCAAAACCAAGGCGCGCTTTTCCATGGAAAGTAATGCAAAATGGCTTAATCTGTTCCAGACTTTTAAAAACAACCCCTAAAACAGCAATTGAACATGGATTTTCCTATCTAACGAGACCATGGAATCCATAAAAGGAAAGCAATAAACAATGTACAGTAGTGCCCCGCAAGACGAATGCCTCGCAAGACGAAAAACTCGCTAGACGAAAGGGTTTTCCGTTTTTTGAGTCGTTCCGCAAGACAAATTTCCCTATGGGTTGCGAGTTTGTTTCCTTTTTCTTAAAGCCGCTAAGCCGTTAATAGCTGCTAAGCCGTTAATAGCCGCTATGCCGCTAAGCCGCTAATAGCCGTGCTTCGCAAGACGAAGAGACTCACGGAACGGATTAATTTTGTCTTGTGAGGCACAACTGTACTGCAGTTACACAATCAATCAAGCTGAACTGGGTTCCACACAGTCACAAAAAACAAAAGCAAAAGAGCCGCAAAAACAAAAACGCAAAATAAATAGCGAAAACAGACAGACCTCAGCGTAACACTCAAAACGAAAGTGTGGCGCTCAAATCGGAAGCGTAACACTCAAAATGGAGCACGTTCGGCTTCCGAAAGAAGTTTGCAAACCGGAACACTTACTTCTGGGTTTGCAGTGTTTGGGTTCCAAGTTGTTTGAGTACCAAGGTGTTTGAGAACCAAGCTACCACTGTAGTAATAATAATAATAATCCAGGTGGCCTTCCAATGAGGTATAAAGGAACACCAAGCGTTACCTACCAATCCTTCGTCCATCCCTCCATCCAGGGTGGAGCCCAAAGAACAAAGTCAGAGGGAGAAGCTGGTGATCTCTGAGGACTGCGAGCTGATCACCATCGTGGCCGTGATCCCGGGGCGGCTAGAAGTCACCACTCAGCACATCTACTTTTACGACAGCAGCTGTGAGAAGGATGAGACCGAGGAAGGTAAGGGCAGGGTGTGTGGGGTGGATCTGATCCCAGGAAGCAAATCCAGCTACCCAGGTCTAGAGGCCAGAGTTCATGGCCTCTCCAAAAAAGAAACAGGAATACCTCGGGCTAAGAACTTAATTCGTTCTGGAGGTCCGTTCTTAACCTGAAACTGTTCTTAACCTGAAGCACCACTTTAGCTAATGGGGCCTCCCGCTGTTGCGCCGCCGCCGCACAATTTCTGTTCTCATCCTGAAGCAAAGTTCTTAACCCGAGGTACTATTTTTGGGTTAGCGGAGTCTGTAACCTGAAGCGTCTGTAACCCAAGGTACCGCTGTATCTCCCTTTTGTTTCTGAGCCCTGCCAGCTGCCATTGAACTTGATTTCACTGTCATGGAATTCTACTTAGTTTTGGTCCAGAGTAGACTCCAACGTATAGCTAGCAGAGTAAAAACTTAAACATGTTGCAGGATTCCCAAAATAGACCAGAGGCAATGAATATTTCATCCAGAAGAGCTTTACTGCTACTGAAGGCAGATGAACAGAATGGCCACAAATCCAATACATTCAGGATTGGCCCTGTCCGTAAGAAATCCAGTTGCAGCAGACTTAACTTAAACTTACAATCAAGGTAAAGGGACCCCTGACCATTAGGTCCAGTCGTGGCCAACTCTGGGGTTGCAGTGCTCCTTTCGCTTTATTGGCCGAGGGAGCCGGCGTGCAGCTTCCGGGTCATGTGGCCAGCATGACTAAGCCTCTTCTGGCAAACCAGAGCAGCGCACGGAAACACCGTTTACCTTCCCGCCGGAATGGTACCTATTTATCTACTTGTACTTTGACATGCTTTCGAACTGCTAGGTGGGCAGGAGCAGGGACCAAGCAACGGGAGCTCACTCCGTTGTGGGGATTCGAACTGCCAACCTTCTGATCAGCAAGTCCTAGGCTCTGTGGTTTAACCCACAGCGCCACCCGCTTCCTCTAAAACTTACAGTAACTTATAATAAGTCTAAAACTTAATACTATGTATAGAACACCACACCAGAAGGAAGAGAGATAGAAAGAGAAAGTGAAAACAAGGCTCCTTCTGGCCCTACAGTGGTACCTCAGGTTACAGACGCTTCAGGTTACAGACTCCACTAACCCAGAAATAGTACTTCGGGTTAAGAACTTTGCTTCAGGATAAGAACAGAAATCATGCTTCGGCGGCACAGCAGCAGCAGCAGGCCCCATTAGCTCAAGTGGTGCTTCAGGTTAAGAACAGTTTCAGGTTAAGAACGGACCTCCGTTTTTGGCTCTCCACATTTGAGAGATTAAGTGCTGTGATCCTCCCACCCAGGAATCGGCTACGACTTCAAGCGCCCCCTGTCTCAACTCCGGGAACTGCACCTCCGACGCTACAACCTCCGCAGGTCCGCCCTGGAGTTCTTCTTCATCGACCAGGCAAACTACTTCCTCAACTTTAAGAAAAAGGTAATGGTGGACGGGTACCTCTTCCTCCTCATCTTTTGATCTCCTAGTGGTAAAGGTAAAGGGACCCCTGACCATCAGGTCCAGTCGCGGACGGCTCTGGGGTTGTGGTGCTCATCTCGCTTTATTGGCCAAGGGAGCCAGCGTACAGCTTCCGGGTCATGTGGCCAGCATGACTAAGTCGCTTCTGGCAAACCAGAGCAGCACACGGAAACGCCATTTACCTTCCCGCTGGAGCGGTACCTATTGATCTACTTGCACTTTGTCGTGCTTTTGAACTGCTAGGTTGGCAGGAGCAGGGACCGAACAACGGGAGCTCCTCCCGTCGCGGGGATTTGAACCGCCAACCTTCTGATCGGCAACTCCTAGGCTCTGTGGTTTAACCTAGTGGAGCACATATTAATTCATTTGCAAATGCACAGCTTCCAAGCACAATTCAAAGTGTTGGTGTTGAGCTTTAAAGCCCTAAACGGCCTCGGCCCAGTAGACCTGAAGGAGCGTCTCCACCTCCATCGTCCAGCGCCGAGGGCCTTCTGGTGGTTCCCTCATTGCGAGAAGCAAAGCTACAGGGAACCAGGCAGAGGGCCTTCTCGGTGGTGGCCCCCGCCCTTTGGAACGCCCTCCCACCAGATGTCAAAGCGATAAACAACTACCTGACCTTCAGAAGACATCTTAAGGCAGCCCTGTTCAGGGAAGTTTTTAATGTGTGACATCTTAGTGTATTTTTGGTCTCTGTGGAAGCCGCCCAGAGTGGCTGGGGAAATCCAGCCAGATGGGCGGGGTACAAATAATAAATTATTATTATTATTATTCTGCAGACTCAGCACCCTTCTGGGAAAGTCACTCACTGGGTCGGCAGCTGATAATAACGCCCTGCTGGTTTTTCTGCCCTCTCTCTCCCAGGTCAGGAACAAGGTTTACTCTTCCATCCTGGGCCTCCGACCACCGAATCAGATCTATTTTGCCAGCCGCTCACCGCAGGACTTGCTGAAAGCCTCGGGCTTGACTCAGGTGCTTAATTTAACATTGTCTTTTCATCACAAACAAATGTGATACTCACAGACACTCCTGATCGTTGAGAATGAAGGCAAGTGGTTTGCAAAGTGGTCAGCCTTGCCTCCTGTTTAGGGAAGTTTTTAATGTGTTTTTTTTCCCTCTTTATCTGGAAGTGGGGAGAAGGGAATGGTTGTCAGGAGGAGCAAGGTGGCTGTAAATTGCACCGTGCAAATTTATTAGCAAGATTTTTCAGACTTGGAGGCGCGTCGTCATCAGAGAGAGAGAGAAAGAGAGGGGGGGGGGGAGAGAAAGACCGGAAGAATCAAATCAGGAAGAACAAAATTTTAATAAAGAATTGGGAAATTTTATAATTTATCTTAAAAACCATTTTAAACAGTTAAAATCGTTAGTAGGATTGGAATATCACTTGTAGTAATGGAGAATTTTGGACATAATGGTGATTTAAAGATTTGGATTATTATAAAAAATGCAAGAGGAAATGGTTAACAATAGGACCCACAATAGGGAGGAGGAAAGTCCAGGAGATTCTATGGAATCTTGTTTTTATGATATATGTCGGATATGCGATTGTAAAACTTTAATTTGAAAAACCAAACAAATATTATTATTTTTTAAATTATTTACCATTCTGGCCCGTCCGTTTTGCCAGATCCTTACCAAACCCACTGCTTTATTTTCACCCTCCTTTAACAGAAATGGGTTAACCGGGAGATCTCCAACTTCGAATACCTCATGCAGCTCAACACCATCGCAGGCCGCACGTACAACGACCTCTCCCAGTATCCCGTGGTAAGCATCCCAGGGCGAACCTTCGCCCTTGAGCCTCAGGTGCTCCTTAAGACGGTTTCCTCTCCTGCTCCCACCCTCCCTGCAAACGCTGGATCCCGACATAGCTGTCAAGCGCCCCTCATTTGGCGGGACAGTCCCTTATCCCAGCGCTGTGTCCCGCTGCTGTCCCTTATTGATGATGTCCCTTAAATTTCCCGGGTTTCAAAGGAAGCAGCTCCTCTCCCTCCCTCCCTGCCGGCCAGGGAGGAGGGAGGCTCCAGCTGTGTTGCTTGGCTGCGTTGCTCACCCAATAAGGAGTCTAAGAACGACTGGGGGCTGGAGCTTGCATGCCTTGTGCCGATCAAATCGGCCATGTTGCCTGGGGATTCGCCTTTGCTCAGCGCTTCCCAGCGGAGAGGGGGCAGTGTTTTCCCTTGCTGCATCCCCTTTGCCGGGCTGCTGCGCTGTGGGAACCACCGCTTGAGGCTTCGTTTGGCTGCTGGCTGGGCTTTCTGCCTTTGGCTCGGAGGGGCTCAGAAGGCGAACATACCTGTGCTCTGAAAATCCCTTATTTTGGCTGCTGATCCCTTATTTCCGAAGCTGCTGGTCCCTTATTTTCAAATCTGTAAGTTGACAGCTATGGATCCTGCAAGCAGGCAAAACCAGAGGCTCTCCTTTCTCTCCTCCCTTCAAGTTCCCGTGGATCCTGCAGGATTACGTCTCGGAGACTCTGGATCTCAACAACCCCGCGGTGTTCCGGGATCTCTCCAAGCCCATCGGAGTCGCCAACGAGAGACACGCCAAGGATGTCAAAGAGAAGTGAGTGCAGAGTTTTCTCGGTGGCGTTGCAGCTGGGAAGGCAGGAAGCATCTCAGTGGAAGGAAATGCCAGAGACTTCTTTCCCTTGAGACAACATGGGAGTTGTAGTCCAAAGCCACTTGGAGGGCAAGCGACCGCTCTAGGCTTTTGCTTCTCTGCAATCCGCCTCTCCTCCCGACGGTCTCTTTAGCCTTTCCCTTCCCTAGTAGCGTCACCTTTGCATCAGTTTCTTCCCTCTCCCAGCTGTGCCAACCCTAGCAAATTGCAGGAAGGGGAGAATCACGGCTGGGGGAAAAGAGGGATGGTTTAACTCTTTTCCCCTCGCTATGGTCCATAGAGAAAGTGCTTTCATCTCAACATTTGAGATAATAATAATACAGTGTTACTTTGGTTCTCAAATTTAATCCATTCCAGAAGTCCGTTCCAAAACCAAAGCATTCCAAAACCAAGGCACGCTTTCCCATAGAAAGCAATGCAAAACGGATTAATCCGTTCCAGACATTTCAAAACAACCCCTAAAACAGAAATTTAACATGACTTTTACTATCTTAACGAGACCATGGATCCATAAAATGAAAGCAATAAACAATGTACCGCAGTCACACAATCAATCAGTAGCTGAACTGGGTTCCACACAGTCACAGAAACAAAACAAAAAGAGCCACAAAAACGCAGAATAAATAGCAAAAACAGACTTCAGCGTAACGCTCAAAACGGAGCACGGGTGGCACTCAAAACGGAAGCATAAGACACAAATCGGAAGTGTAACACTCAAAATGGGAGCACGTTTGGCTTCTGAAAAAAGTTCGTAAACCGGGATACTTACTTCCGGGTTTGCAGTGTTTGGGTTCCAAGTTGTTTGAGTACCAAGGCTTTTGAGAACCAAGGTACTACTGTAGTAGTAGTAGTAGTAATAATAATAATAATAATAATAATAATAATAATAATAATATCCCACCCACCTGGCTGGGTTTCCCCAGCAACTCTGGGCAGCTCCCAACAGAACATTAAAAACACGGTAAAAGATCAAACATTAAAAGCTTCCCTAAACAGGGCTGCCTTCAGATGCCTTCTAAGTCAGGTAGTTGTTTATTTCCTTGACATCTGACAGGAGGGTGTTTCACACAGCGGGTGCCACCACCTAGAAGGCCCTCTGCCTGGTTCCCTGTAGCTTTGCTTCTCGTAGGGAGGGAACCGCCAGAAGACCCTCGGCACTGGACCTCCGTGTCTGGGCAGAACAATGGAGGTGGAGACGCTCCTTCAGGTATACCGGATGGAGGCCGTTTAGGGCTTTCAAGGTCAGCACCAACACTTTGAATTGTGCTCGGAAACATACTGGGAGCCAATGTAGGTCTTTCAGGACTGGTGTTATACGGTTTCGGAAAGGGGACTAGGCAAGGGGAGCTGCCCAGTAGGGGGAATTTCTCAAAGCAGAAAAGCAGTGGCCGAGTCATGCTCAATCGCAGGGGCTATTTTGGAACCACCATTGGCGAAAATGCTTCTTGCTGTGTTTGTGGCAAGGGAGTTATTGCCTTGCTTTCGTTCTGTTTTGCATTTTGTGTTCCCGTGTTTGTACCTTTACGATGTGAACCGTCCCATGACTTTTGGATGAAGGGCGGTATACAGTTGTTGTTGCTGGTCCTGAATGGGGTAACTGTGCCCCCGAAGGGCCAGGTGCGCAGCCTGGGAGTCATTTTGGACTCGCAGCTGTCCATGGAGGTGCAGGTCAATTCTGTGTCCAGGGCAGCTGTCTACCAGCTCCATCTGGTACGCAGGATGAGACCCTCACTGCCTGAAGACTGTCTCGCCAGAGCGGTGCATGCTCTGGTTATCTCCCGCTTGGACTACAGCAATGCGCTCTACGTGGGGCTACCTTTGAAGGTGACTCGGAAACTACAACTAATCCAGAATGCGGCAGCTAGACTGGTGACTGGGAGCGGCCGCCGAGACCATATAACACCTGTCTTGAAAGACCTACATTGGCTCCCAGTACGTTTCCAAGCACAATTCAAAGTGTTTGAGGCCTAAACGGCCTCGGTCCTGTATACCTGAAGGAGCATCTCCACCCCCATCGTTCTGCCCGGACCCTGGGGTCCAGCGCCAAGGGCCTTCTGGCGGTTCCCTCATTGCGAGAAGCAAAGCTACAGGGAACCAGACAGAGGGCCTTCTTGGTGGTGGCGCCCGCCCTTTGGAACGCCCTTACAGCAGATGTCAAAGAGAACAACAACTACCTGACATTCAGAAGACATTCAGAAGACATTAAGATAAGGCAGCCCTGTTCAGGAAAGTTTCTAATGTGTGACATTTTAGTGTATTTTTGGTCTTTGTGGAAGCTGCCCAGAGTGGCTGGGGAAACCCAGCCAGATGGGCGGGGTACAAATAATAAACTATTATTATTGTTGTTGTTGTTGTTGTTCTGTCTGCCATCTTGGAGTCACCGCACAGACTTGAGTTCTGCTCTTTCCGGCTTTGCCATTCCGCCCGCAGGTACGAGAGCTTTGAGGATCCCACGGGCATGATTGACAAGTTCCACTACGGCACCCACTATTCCAACGCGGCCGGCGTCATGCACTACCTGATCCGCACGGAGCCTTTCACTACTCTGCATATCCAGTTGCAAAGCGGGAGGTGAGTGAGAGCAAGCCAGCCATGGAAAAGAAGACTTCTCCCTTTCTGCTCCTTCAGTAAACACACGCAGACATGATGGCCAAGGCCTTCCTTATCCTTTGCTCATTTCCCTTCTCGTCATATGGGCACTTAGTGTCATGGAATTCTACTCAATATTGATCCAGAGCAGAACTCCGACGTATGGTGGTGGTTGTTGTTGTTTAGTCGTGTCCGACTCTTCGTGACCCCATGGACCAGAGCACGCCAGGCACTCCTGTCTTCCACTGCCTCCTGCAGTTTGGTCAAACTCATGCTTCGAGAACACTGTCCATCCATCTCATCCTCTGTCATCCCCTTCTCCTTGTGCTCTCCGTCTTTCCCAACATCAGGGTCTTTTCCAGGGAGTCTTCTCTTCTCATGAGGTGGCCAAAGTCTTGGAGCCTCAGCTTCAGGATCTGTCCTTCCAGTGAGCACTCAGGGCTGATTTCCTTCAGAATGGAGAGGTTTGATCTTCTTACAGTCCATGGGACTCTCAAGAGTCTCCTCCAGCACCAGAATTCAAAAGCATCCATTCTTCGGCGATCAGCCTTCTTTATGGTCCAGCTCTCACTTCTATACATCACTACAGGGAAAACCAGAGCTTTCACTATACGGACCTTTGTTGGCAAGGTGATGTCTCTACTTTTTAAGATGCTGTCTAGGTTTGTCATCACTTTTCTCCCAAGAAACAGGCGTCTTTCAATTTTGCGAATGCTGTCACCATCTGCAGTGATCATGGAGCCCAAGAAAGTAAAATCTCTCACTGCCTCCATTTCTTCCCCTTGACGTATGGTTAGCAGAGTAAAAACTTAAACATGTTGCAGGATCCCCCCAAAATAGACCAGAGGCAATTGTATTTCATCCAGCAGAGCTTTACTGCTACTGAAGGCAAATAAGGATAACGGTCGCAAATCCAATACATTCAGGATTGTCCCTGTCCATCAGAAATCCAGTTGCAGCAGACTTGACTTAAACTTGTACTATGTACAGCAGTGTTTCCCAAACGTTTTTGGGCAACGGCACACCTGTTTACCGGAAAAAAATCTCGCGGCACACCACCATTAAAGCCCCGCCCCCGTGACGTCATTCGGGGAGCCGGCGGCCCGGGCCTGAGCTGGAAGGAGAGGCGGTGCTTTTCGGCACAAGGCAATCGGCCTGGAATTGTTTCCCGCGCGCTGCGAAAGGGAACAGCTGCGGTCGCGCGAACCCTCCGGCGCTGGGAGGGGAAAGGGCGGAGTCGCAGAGCACCAGCTGGCCGAGCGGTTGCGCGCAGCGTTGCGCTTTTGGAGAGCGTGCGGCTGCTGCTAGGGGATCCGGGGACGTGAGCAGGCCTGGCCCGACCCGGGTTGAAGGAGGACAAGCCGGCAGCGCGCCAAGTGAGTTCGGTTGCGCACGACGGCCCCCGCTCCCCCCACCCCCGCCGGATCCTCGCCGCCGCCGCCTCTCGCCCGCCTCCCTCCCACGGCACACCACCCGATGTCTCACGGCACAGTAGTGTGCCGCGGAACACCGGTTGGGAAACACTGATGTACAGAACACCACACCAGAAGGAAAACAGAGAGAAAGTGAAACCTTCTCGCTTACTTTTATAGTCAGCATGACCTTGACTGAAAGATAACAGAAGCAGCTGTACAGTGGTACCTAGGGAGGCGGGTGGCGCTGTTGATTAAACCACAGAGCCTAGGACTTGCCGATCCGAAGGTCAGCGGTTCGAATTCCCGCGACGGGGTGAGCTCCCGTTGCTCGGTCCCTGCTCCTGCCAACCTAGCAGCTCGAAAGCACGTCAAAGTGCAAGTAGATAAATAGGTACCGCTCTGGCAGGAAGGTAAACTGCGTTTCCTTGTGCTGCTCTGGTTCGCCAGAAGCGGCTTAGTCATGCTGGCCACATGACCCGGAAGCTGTACGCCGGCTCCCTCGGCCAATAAAGCAAGATGAGTGCCGCAACCCCATCCGCAACTGGACCTAATGGTCAGGGGTCCCTTTACCCTTTACCTTTACAGTGGTACCTTGGGTTACATATGCTTCAGGTTACAGACTCCGCTAACCCAGAAATAGTACCTTGGATTAAGAACTTTGCTTCAGGGTAAGAACAGAAATCGCTCAGTGGCGGCAGCAGGAGGCCCCATTAGCTAAAGTGGTACCTCAGGTTAAGAACAGTTTCAGGTTAAGAACAGACCTCCAGAACGAATTAAGTTCTTAACCCGAGGTAGCACTGTACTCAGCTTCTCTGAAGATATAACCCAAACATCACGAACCTTCTGCTTCTTTCTTTCACACAGAGAAGCTTCTAGAGCTCTCTTGAATTAAGTAGAATAGGAAAGATCTCTACACATCAGATCAATAACTTTCTGCACTAGGAAATGCAAACTGACGCATTACTGTATAGGAACCAGGAATGTGCCTCTCTGCCCATTTTGACAAGGCGGTGGTGGCCGCTGACTTGGGACGGCTTTAGCGGAGAGGATCGGACAAATTCCAACCCTGCAACCTTGCGGTTCAATCTCCTCTCGCTCTTACGCCGGCAGGTTTGACTGCTCCGACCGCCAGTTTCACTCCGTCCCCGCCGCCTGGCAAGCCCGCATGGAAAACCCCGTGGACGTGAAGGAGCTGATCCCGGAATTCTTCTACTTTACGGACTTCCTGGAGAACCAAAACAGTAAGCGTTCCTTTCCTGGGCTGGTTCGGATTCCTGGGCCATCTGGGCTGCTGGTTCTGCTGGCTGACAGGGACCAGGCAGATTCCGCAGAGGGGTTCACCAGCAGGAGATAAGTCACCATCCTTTTGCGGCCAAGTATTTGGAGAGGGCTTGTATCCAAAGATGGAGTCAGAAGATCCCAAGTTCAGTCCCTGTAATCGCCAGGCAGGGCCGGGTCAGGCCTCTCTTATCCTCCATTTAACGTTGGGATCTGGCTGTAAAATGGGTCTTTTCAGAGTTTGCCCAAGGGGGGAGAGAAGGATACTCCTTGCCCCGAAGCTGGTGAGGATGCTTCAAAACCTCTCCCCCCCCCTGCCTTGCTCTGCAAATCTGGCCTACCGTATTTTCGCTCCATAAGACGCACCTGACCATAAGACGCACCTAGTTTTTAGAAGGGGAATGCAAGGAAAAAATATGCTTTAAATGGAGCGCTGAGCAGAGCCTGTATGCATCCCAGGCTCTGCTCAGCGCTCCCTTTCACGAGCCACGTGGAGCATGTGTGTGGCGCTTGCAGACTTTTCCCCGAGGAGGGAGAAGGGCAGCCCGTCACTGATGGGTTGCCCTCCTTCCTCCTCAGGGAAAAGCCCCCAAGAGCCGCACACACGCTTCGCGCAGCTCTTTAAAGGGCGCGTGGCTCTTGCTGGCTTTTCCAGGAGGTGGGGGAAGGGACTGAGGGGCTGCCGTGCTCCCTTTAAAGAGTGTGTGGAGTGTGGAGAAGGGCAGCCCTTCTCCCTCCTCGGGGAAAAGCCCCCAAGAGCCACACACACACTCCAGGCAGCTCTTTAAAGGGAGCGCTGAGCAGAGCCTCCCGCCTGCAGTCGCTCCATAAGACGCACACACATTCCCCCTTACTTTTAGGAGGGGAAAAGTGCGTCTTATAGAGCAAAAAATACGGTATGTCTTCTCCCTTAAGTGGGTAAACAGAGATCAAGGGGAGACATCAGGGACCGCCAGTAAGATGCGTAACTTCGTAGTAACGAGTCCCATAGGTTGATCATGCCGAGTGTGAGTTGCTGGTTCTTGACTCAGGAAATCGGAAGTGTGGTTTGCAAAAGGGGAGCTAAGGTTGGGGGGGTTGGGGGGGGAGAAAGCTGGTTTTGGCTGCTTGCTCTACACATTCTCCCTCCCTTTAGGCTTTGATCTAGGCTCCCTGCAGATGTCGAATGAGAAAGTGGGCGACGTCGTCCTTCCCAGATGGGCCAAATCCCCAGAAGATTTCATCCACAAGCACCGTAAAGCCCTGGTAAGAGGAGGCAGGCAGGGCAATGGAGAGAGGGGAAGATTTTATTGCTTTAAATAATAATAAAAAGGTAAAGGGACCCCTGACCATTAGGTCTAGTCGCGGACGACTCTGGGGTTGTGGCGCTCATCTCGCTTTACTGGCCGAGGGAGCCAGCGTACATCCGGGTCATGTGGCCAGCATGACTAAGCCGCTTCTGGCGAACCAGAGCAGCGCATGGAAACACCATTTACCTTCCCGCCGGAGTGGTACCTATTTATCTACTTGCACTTTGACGTGCTTTCGAACTGCTAGGTTGGCAGGAGCAGGGACCGAGCAACGGGAGCTCACCCCGTCGCAGGGATTCGAACCGCCGACCTTCTGATTGGCAAGTCCTAGGCTCTGTGGTTTAACCCACAGTGCCACCCACCTCCCCTATAAATAATACTACTACCCTCCTTTTCCTTTAGTTTTAATTAAGCCCAAATGCTTTAATTGCTGAGGGCAAGTTGCTGAGAGTCGAGGGCTGTTCTGTATCTTCTTTTCTGAGGCCATTTCATTCTGGCTGTAGTTAGGGAAATAAAGTACGCAACATGCCCTTTTCCAAACAGTTAGCGACACACTTTTATTAAATTCCTTCTTTTCAGTCTCACACAAAGGACACCTCGGCATCTTAGCGATATGCAAATCCATTTTAAAATTTAAAAATCCGCTGAAACTGATCAGCAGAATGACTTGGGAGGGGAACCCTGCTTTTTCCCTCGTGAAGCGGGTCTAGGACCCTCGTACCTGCGGGACCGCCTCTCCTGGTATGTCCCACGGAGGACCTTACGGTCTTCAAACAAAAACATCTTGGAGGTCCCGGGCCACAGGGAAGTTAGCTCTGAGCCCAGCTTCGGGGGAGAGCGGGATATAAATAAAATTTTATTATTATTTAATATTATTTGCAAAACAAACAAAAATATGCAGAAAGTTTCAAGTTTACTTGCCGTGTCTCTGCATTTTAGTTACGACGGTACCCTGCATTTTAGTTACGACGGTACCCAGAATGCGTTCCAGGAGTCCGTTCGACTCCCGGGACCATTCAAAAACCAAAGCGCGGCTTCCGATTGGCTGCAGGAGCGTCCTGCAGCAGCCAATCAGAAGCCGTGCTGGACGTTTGGCTTCTGAAAATCATTCGAAAACCGGAACACTCACTTCCGTGTTTCGATCGTTCAGGAGCCGATTTGTTTGGAAGCCAAGGCGTTCGGCTTCCAAGGTACGGCGGTATTTGTATCTGAGCAGATTGCGCCCCGGGAAAAGCGGTGGTGTTCTTTTTTAATGGTTGGGTGGCGTGTAAGCAGGCCTGTGCTGTGCTTTGACCTCATCGTCGTCCCCTTGTGTCTGTGCCAGGAGTCAGAGTACGTGTCTGCCCACCTCCATGAGTGGATTGACTTGATCTTTGGGTACAAACAGCGGGGACCAGCCGCTGTGGAAGCGCTGAACGTCTTCTATTACTGCACGTATGAAGGTAAGGTGGGACCTCGTTGCCATCTGATGATCTGCACATTTGATGAACTCCTTCTACTGGTCCACAATAGAAAGTGTCCTTTCATACTGCATCATGGTGTGGGACGCTGGTTTGACATCATCTGATAGGAAGTGCCGACAGAGAATGGTGAATACAGCACAAGATATTATGGGCTGTCCCGTGAATCCGCTGGATGAAATAGCGGAAGAACGTTGCCTCAGGAGAGTGAGGAAAATTCTCAGGGATGATTCACACCCTGGCCGGCACTTTCTTGGTCTCCTGCCCTCAGGCAGAAGATATAGAAGCAGGATTAGTCGCACCAATAAGGTAAAGAACAGCTTCTATCCATGGGCTGAATGAAAAGAGAACAACAGGGCAACTGACTTTCGGGTTTGGAGTGTGTGCGTCAGTAAACAAGGGGAATTAAGACTAAGAGAGCTGTGTGGGGGGTGCTTGTGTCATCTCACTGTATACAAGTTGTACAAGTGACAATAAAGTACAGTGGTACCCCGCAAGACGAACGCCTCGGAAGACGAAAAACTTGCTAGACGAAGGAGTTCTTCGTTTTCTTAGCCGCTTCGCAGGACGCATTTCCCTATGGGCTTGCTTCGCAAAACGAAGCTTGCCCCGCAAGCTCCGGGGATAGCGGGGAAGTGCAGCGCGTCTTCCCCGCTGTCCTCCGACCTCTTTTGAAGCAAGGGGCGGCGGGGAGAAGATCGCTTCTCCCCGTTGCCAGCCTTCCCCTCTGTCCCCGGACCCCTTTTGAACCAAGGGGCGGCAACGGGGAGAAGTGATTCTCCCCACTGCCCCTTCCCTTGCTTTAAAACAGGTCCGGGGACAGAGGGGAAGGCGCACGCGCCTTCCCCTCTGTCCCCGGAGATTGCGGGGCAGGCAACGGGGAGAAGCAATCTTCTCCCCGCCGCCCCTTGCTTTAAACAGGTCCGGGGACAGAGGGGAATACGCGCACGCCTTCCCCTCTGTCCCCGGAGATTGCGGGGCAGGCAACGGGGAGAAGCAATCTTCTCCCCGCCGCCCCTTGCTTTAAAACAGGTCCGGGGACAGAGGGGAAGGCGCGCAGTGCTTCCCCTCTGTCCCCGGACGGTCTCCATAGGAACGCATTGATTGATTTTCAATGCATTCCTATGGGAAACTGTGCTTCGGAAGACGAAAAACTCGCAAGAAGAAAAAACTTGCGGAACGAATTAATTTCGTCTTGCGAGGCACCACTGTATTGCAATTTTATTTCAATCTGTTGCGTCAGGTTGGGCTAGAAGACCTCAGGGGTCTTTTCTAACTCTGTGATTCTGTGTGTACGTATTGGGGTAGTACCTCAGGTGGGAGACACGTCATGCTCCTTTGAGGGTAGTCTGTCTCACCTGGGGCTCCTAGAAACTGTCTACATGCAACAGCGTCCACAATCCCAGGAAATGGCTTTGACAGGCCGGCTAAACCAGGTGAGGGGAGCCGATGGGGCTCAAACCCTCAGTGAGTTGGTAATTTTCCCTAAATGCAAAAACGGGCAGTGGCACATAGAGCGGATGAGACCAAGCATGGGTCCAACGGTCAATGCACTCTATGTGGGGCTACCTTTGAAGGTGACTCGGAAGCTACAACTAATCCAGAATGCGGCAGCTAGACTGGTGGCTGGGAGTGGCCGCCGAGACCACATAACACCAGTCCTGAAAGACCTACGTTGACTCCCAGTATGTTTCTGAGCACAATTCAAAGTGTTGGTGCTGACCTTTAAAGCCCTAAACGGCCCAGTATACCTGAAGGAGCGTCTCCACCCCCATCGTTCAGCCCGGACACTGAGGTCCAGCTCCGAGGGCCTTCTGGCAGTTCCCTCACTGCAAGAAGCCAAGTTACAGGGAACCGGGCAGAGGGCCTTCTCAGTGGTGGCGCCCGCCCTGTGGAACGCCTTCCCACCAGATGTCAAAGAGAAAAACAACTACCAGACTTTTAGAAGACATCTGAAGGCAGCCCTGTTTGGGGAAGCTTTTAATGTTTTATTCTCTTTTTAGTGTTCTGTTGGGAGCCACCCAGAGTGGCTGGGGAAACCCAGCCAGGTGGGCAGGGTATACATAATAAAATTATTATTATTATTATTACTATTGTTATTATTATCATTATTATTTATTAGAGAAGGCAGTTTTTGCATGGGCTGCAGAGGGAAGTGAGGGGCAGATGGGGCTCGTCCACCAGGTGGGCAGGGTATAAATGTAATAATAATAATAATAATAATAATAATAATAATAATTATTATTATTATTATTATTATTATTATTATTATTCAAGAAGGCAGTTTTTGCATGGGCTGCAGAGGGAAGTGAGGGGCAGATGGGGCTCGTCCACCAGGTGGGCAGGGTATAAATGTAATAATAATAATAATAATAATAATAATAATAATAATAATAATAATAATAATTATTATTATTATTATTATTATTATTATTATTCAAGAAGGCAGTTTTTGCATGGGCTGCAGAGGGAAGTGAGGGGCAGATGGGGCTCATCCACCAGGTGGGCAGGGTATAAATGTAATAATAATAATAATAATAATAATAATAATAATAATTATTATTATTATTATTATTCAAGAAGGCAGTTTTTGCATGGGCTGCAGAGGGAAGTGAGGGGCAGATGGGGCTCGTCCACCTGGGAAGGGAGCCCATCTAGGAGAAGGAAAACTCTGACCCTAAACCTTCTGCCTTGTGGGATATCTTCGGGAGAAGGAAAGGGTCATGAGCAAACCCTATTCCAACCCGGAGTGCAGTCCCTAACTGCTGCATCTTGTGGGCCACAGGTCCCCCAGCCCTGATTTACACCGCACTTCGTATGTCCCTCATGCCACCCATAATTCATTTCAGGGGCAGTTGACCTGGATGCCATCGCCGACGAGACCCAACGGAAGGCTCTGGAGGGCATCATCAGTAACTTTGGGCAGACCCCCTGCCAGCTGCTGAAGGTAGGAGCCGCCGTCAAGGTGTCTTGCGGATTTTCGCCCAGAAGGCAACGGGGGGGACGGCACACACCTGACCTGTAGGCAGGCGGCCATTTTGCAAGGCCCAGGTGGAAGATGGCAGAAGGCGGGCAATGCCCTGGTTTGCATTTCTCTGCTTCTCTTTCTCGTTGAAAATAGGGTCTGTTTTTAAATTTCACACACCGCTTACAGCTTCTGTTTCAGATTTATTTCATTGCGTGTATCTCCCACATTTTTAAGTAGCTGAAGGGGGTGTACACAGTTGTCCCCCCTCCCCATTTTCACCCCACAACAACCCTGCAAAGTAGGTTAGGCTGAGAGGCCGTGATGGGCCCAAGGTCACCCAGTGCGCTTTGTGGCTGAGGGAGGATTCGAATCCAGCTCTCTCCTAGGTCCTAGCCTGACACTGACAGCAGCGCCATGCCCAATTTGCAACATCAGAATGGGGGGGGGGAGGGAGTGTTGGTGGTTTAATGCGCCATTGGCGCCTTTCAATAATAACATACAGTGATACCTCAGGTTAAGAACTTAATTCGTTCTGGAGGTCCATTCTTAAACTGAAATTGTTCTTAACCAGAGATACCACTTTAGCTAATGGGGCCTCCTGCTGCTGCCGCACCGCCAGAGCACGATTTCTGTTCTCATCCTGAAGCAAAGTTCTTAACCTGAGGTACTATTTCTGGGTTAGCGGAGTGTGTAACCTGAAGCGTCTGTAACTTGAGGTTACCACTGTATTTAATGCATTTTTCATCTTGTGTTGAAAGCTGCCCAGAGTGGCTGGGGAAACGCAGCCAGATGGGCGGGGTATAAATAATAATATATTTTTGTTGTTATTATTATTATTACCCCGCCCACTGTGGGCGGCTTCCAACAAAAGATTAAAAATACATCAAAACATCATTTTGGCTGCTTGGCTACGTCTTGGCAGGTCAGCCTAGAAAACGATCTGTGGAAAGCCCCCTCCTGACTTCATCACTGTGT
Source organism: Podarcis muralis (assembly GCF_964188315.1). Lineage (NCBI taxonomy): Eukaryota > Metazoa > Chordata > Lepidosauria > Squamata > Lacertidae > Podarcis > Podarcis muralis. The sequence continues at coordinate 5,334,446 of NC_135666.1, read as the reverse complement.
TTCCCACCAACGATGGTAGGAACCACCTTTTCAGCTTCCGGGTCATGTGGCCAGCATGACTAAGCCGCTTCTGACGAAGCAGAGCAGCGCAAGGAAACTCCGTTTACCTTCCCACTGGAGTGGTACCTATTTATCTACTTGCACTTGACATGCTTTCGAACTGCTAGGTTGGCAGGAGCAGGGACCGAGCAACGGGAGCTCACCCCCTTGCGGGGATTCGAACCGCCAATCTTCTGATCGGCAAGTCCTAGGCTCTGTGGTTTAACCCACAGCACCACCCGCGTCCTGTGTGGATTGTACAGGACAGCAAATAGGCGGGGGCCATAAGAAACCGAGATTTGACACATAAAGTTAAATAGGGTGCAACATGCCACTATCCCGTTTGAAATATCCTGCTCCCTCCCTCCTCTAGGAGCCCCATCCAGCCCGGCTGTCTGCCGAAAACGCAGCGTCCAAGAGACTCTCTCGCCTGGACACCATCCCCCCCAATGTCTTTGAGAACCTCAGTGAGCTGAAGTCCTTCTTTGCTGAAGTAAGTCTATTTCCTCCAGGGTGTGATTTTGTGTGTCCACGTGTAGAATACAGTTATACCTCATGTCACGTCCGCTTCATGTTACGTTCTTTCAAGTTACGTCCCGCAGTGACCCGGAAGTACTGGATTACGTCCGGTTTTCGCCGCTCGCGCATGCGCAGAAGTGCAAAATGATGTCACGCACATGCGCAGAAGCGGCAAATCGCAACCCGCGCGTGTGCAGACGCGCCGCTGTGGGTTGCGCTATTTTCATGTTGCGAATGGGCCTTCGGAACGGATCCTGTTTGCAGCCAGAGGTACCACTGTAAATGGATATTTGCACACGCAAACACACCGCAGTTCAAGAAGGGCGTTGACAAGTTGGAACACGCACAGAGAAGGGCAACCAAGTGGATCAAGGGTCTGGAAACCACGCCTGATGAGGAGCGGTCGAAGGAACTGGGGATGCTTAGCCCGGGGAAGAAGAGAAGACCGAGAGGTGATATGAGAGCCATCTTTAAATATCTGAAGGGCTGTCCCGTGGAAGACAGAAGAACCCTGTTTTCTCCTGTTCCTGGAGGGTGGGACTCGAACCAGCGACTTGCAAGTTACAAGAACAGAGATTCCATCTCAACATCAGGAATAATTTTCTGGTGGCAAGAGCTGTTCGGCAGGGGAACAGACCCCCACAAGAAGTGGTGGGCTCTCCTTCCTCGAAGGTTTTTAAGCAGAGGTTGGGTGGCTGTGGATGCCTTAGTTTGAGATTCCTGCGTTGAAAGGGGGTTGGACTAGATGACCGTTGAGTGCCCCTCAATTGTATGATACGTATGAAAGGGCATGGACACCCACCTATGTACTCCTACTTCCTTTCCTTTCCCAGAGCAAGGCTGGAGGTGGGTGTGTTCCTTTTCTGTAGCTGGTGGTGGGGAATTGTCACAAAGGCGGGAACCATAACACAGCACAGATTTTGCCGAAACCAAGCGGCAAAGCGCAGTGACTCGTCTCATCCTTTTTTCAGAGCATCAGTGATGGGATCCCCCTGGTCCAGGCCGTGGTCCCCAAAAACCAAGCCCACTCCTTCATGACTCAGGGATACCCCGATATGCTGGTAGGTTCAAAATAATAATAATAATAATAATAATAATAATAATAATAATAATAATAAAAATAATAAAAATAATAAAAATTTATTATTTGTACCCCGCCCATCTGGCTGGGTTTCCCCAGCAACTCTGGACGGCTTCCAACCGAATATTAAAAACAATACAGCGTCAGACATTAAAAACTTCCCTAAACAGTTGTCTTTTAAAAGTAAAATAGTTTTATTGCCTCGATTTCTGCTGGGAGGGCATTCCACAGGGCGGGGGCCACCACCGAGAAGGCCCTCCGATCAGACAACTGATGCTTTTCTCCCAAGGCCTCCTTGCAGGGGGGTTGGAGTAGATGACATTTGGGGGGTCCTCTTCCAACTCTGCAACAATTCTACGGCTCTTTGGGTGGGCATCCCCTTGTCCTAGGAAGGATGCTGCGATTCCTGTTTGCCCTCTTCCTTCCCCATCTCCCCTTCATCGCCGTGAGCTGCCTTCCTGCCTCTCTTATTGACTAATCTGCCCCCCCCCCAACAACTTCTTCCAGGTCACTGTCAGTGCCAACGGGCTACTAGGCACACACGGCTGGCTTCCCTACGACAAGAACATCTCCAACTATTTCAGCTTCACCAAAGACCCCACCGTCTCCAACGCAAAGTGAGTCTGGGCTTCGCTCCCACTTTAGCAGAAATGCTCACAGTTCCAGGTTCTTTGGCGCAGTATATTTATTCTGAGCTATATATATAAATGGTAGGACACGGGTGGCGCTGTGGGTTAAACCACAGAGCCTTGGGCTTGCCGATCAGGTTGGCGGTTCGAATCCCCGTGACGGGGTGAGCTCCCGTTGCTCGGTCCCTGCTCCTGCCCACCTAGCAGTTTGAAAGCACGTCAAAGTGCAAGTAGATAAATAGGTACCACTCCAGCGGGAAGGTAAACGGCGTTTCCGTGCGCTGCTCTGGTTCGCCAGAAGCGGCTTAGCCATGCTGGCCACATGACCCAGAGGCTGTACGCCGGGTTCCCTCGTCCAATAAAGCGAGATGAACGCCGCAACCCCAGAGTCGGCCACAACTGGACCTAATGGTCAGGGGTCCCTTTACGCTTTACCTTTAGGGCACTGCAGCAGGGGACGCGGGTGGCGCTGTGGGTTAAACCACAGAGCCTAGGACTTGCCGATCAGAAGGTCGGCGGTTCGAATCCCCTGACGGGGTGAGCTCCCATTGCTCGGTCCCAGCCCCTGCCAACCTAGCAGTTTGAAAGCACGTCAAAGTGCAAGTAGATAAATAGGTGCCACTCTGGGGGGAAGGTAAACGGCATTTCCGTGCGCTGCTCTGGTTCGCTAGAAGCGGCTTAGTCATGCTGGCCACATGACCCAGAAGCTTGGCAGGAACATCTGTCTCTCTTTCTCCCTCCCTCCTGCTAGGACCCAGCGCTTCCTGTATGGACCCGTTGCTCCAGGTGTGGAAGTGTCCTCCAAGACGCTGACGGTCTCTCATGATGGGAAGCTCCTCTTCAGCGGAGGCCACTGGGACAACAGCTTGCGGGTGACGTCCCTCAGCCGAGGGAAGGTTGTGGGACACATCAACAGGCACATAGGTAGGAGGCCACAACTCGCGGGAAGAGAGACTCCCTTCTGAAAATTGCGAGGAATCAAAAAACAGAGCATGCTGAACGTCTAAATGCCAGCGTATTATTTTCCTCCTCGAGTGTAGGCTCTGGCACCCTGAGAGTTGCTGCTTCCCTTTCCTTCTGTCTTCAGTCTTAAAAGGGCATGTTTTCAGTCCTCGTAGCTATGGAGAGAAGAGAATGGAAACATCCAAGTTTTCCTTTTCTGTGAAGCTTCTTTCCCGCAATTTGAAAACCTAAATAATTTTGAAAGCATGCCTGAGGGACTTCAAGCTTAACTAACCACTGAAAAGCTATCATTTATGTACTAATTCTAGCAAATGCATGCTAATGGAGAAGGGAAGGAGGATTTTCAGACGAGCCATTCTCATAATTCCAATAGTATTATTGTTCTGTTACCTCTTCCTAGAGTTTCTTTCCCGTTTTGTTCACTGAAAGTTCGAAGAATATCATCCTAGTGAGCAATGGCTAAACTGGTTGTTCTTCCTTGTTTCCTGTCTTTAAAGTCATCTTACTATTGCGTCCCTGACACACTCCTTTTCTGCCTGCAGGGAGTTGTCCTTGAATGCTCCTCCATTTGTACATATGTACCGTATTTTCTGGCGTATAAGACGACTGGGTGTATAAGACGACCCCCAACTTTCCCAGTTAAAATATAGAGTTTGGGATATACTCACCGTATAAGACCACCCCTCTTCCAACACACACCAAATAAAAATTATAAAAACCGGTCTCCAGTCCGGCTCGGAAATCCGCTCCACTTCCCAGTGGCCGGGGAGGGTGTGTGTGGCCAGGTCCGTTTAAACAGAGGAGCGAGCTGGAGGGCTTCCTCTTTGGCTCGCTTCCTCAATCGCTAGGACGTCGCTGAACTTCGCTCGGTTATTGCTTTTGTCGGACCTGCTGGGGGGATTTTTTTACTGCTTTTGGTGAGCCTCTCTCGTGCAATTTGCTAGTGGTCTAGTACCGGGAGCGGTTAGGGTCATTCTGTTGCTGGTGATTGGGGGGGTGGGCTTCTGAGGCTAATTTTCAAGCATATTTCTGCTTCATCTAGAGAGCTAGGCGTCCTCTGATTTAATTTGCTGTCGTTTTGTCCTTTGGTGGGGAGTTGCTGCAGGACTGCTGCCGGAGCCGGCGTATAAGACAACCCCCGACTTTTGAGAAGATTTTCCTGGGTTAAAAAGTAGTCTTGTACTCCAGAAAATACAGTATATATGTCTACCCCCTACATGTAGATAAGGTAACTAACTGGGGACCGTTATCCGCGTGTTTCTGTTTTGGTGATCCCCTTCTCCTCTCCCTGCAGACGTCGTCACTTGCCTGGCCTTAGATCTGTGCGGAATCTACCTCATATCCGGGTCACGGGATACCACCTGCATGGTTTGGCAGGTCCTGCAGCAGGTAAGAGGAGGGTTGCACTGGATGACCGTCCCAGCTCTACGGTTCTGAGAGATTCTGTTGACGGCCTCTTTTCTCCTCTGCCCCCAGGGTGGCTTCTCCTGTGGCCTGGCACCCAAGCCCGTCCAGGTCCTCTACGGGCACGACGACGAAGTCACGTGCGTCGCCATCAGCACCGAGTTGGACATGGCCGTCTCGGGGTCAAAGGTGAGCCGTCTGCATGTGCCTTCCGGGCTGGACGCGCCTTTTCTGGATCTCCTGTGGGAGCACCGCTTAGCAGGGACCTCATTCTTGTCCGCGGCCTCCTTCCGGTACACACGCAGTTGAACCCAGAAGATTCTGATGACAAGAGGCAGAAGGGTGTCTATGAGTCTCACAAAGGCTTGGGCCAAATCTATGCTTCCAGGTGCCACAAGAAAGCTGCAGAGATAGCGCAGGATAGTGCGCACCCCGGAAATGATCTCTTTCAGCTTCTGCCTTCTGGAAGAAGGTCCAGGGTTATAAAGACTAGGACTAGCCGCCTGAGAAACAGTTTCTACCCAAAGGCAATTCTGGTTTTAAACGCAGTATAAGGAGTCTCTACAGGAATATATTGTATTTTAAAATTGCAGAGTTTTTAGGGGTTTTTGAATGTCTTATGTAGATTTTTCATTGTTCTGTATGGGGCAATGACAATAAAGGTATTATATCGTATTGGATAGTTGGCCTTGGTGAAGATTTGACGTTTTCATCCCCCCAAAGTTTTTGATTTGAGTTTCTACTGAAATGAGGCTGCATTTTAATGTTGTATTTTAATCTTCTTTTTAACTTGTATTTTAATCAATTATTTTTATATCTGGTGTTAGTTGCCCTGAGCCCGGTCTTGGCTGGGGAGGGCGGGGTATAAATAAAAAATATTATTATTATTATTATTATTATTATTATTATTATTATTATTCGCTCTCTTTCTCTCTCCCCGCGTTCCCTTCCTTGGCATCCTTCTCATCGCGGAAAACTTTCCCTTCTTCCAGGACGGCACCGTCATCGTGCACACCGTCCGCCGAGGCCAGTTCATGCAGTCGCTAAGGCCTCCCTGCGAGAGCTCCTTGCCGGTGACAGTCTCCAACCTCACCATGGGGCACGAGGGGAAGGTCGTGGTGCAGACGACCGTGGAAGGGAGAGCCTCTCTGAAGGTGGGCTGCGGGGGGCCTTACTTGGGGTGGGGGCGAATCAGGCGGGTCACCTTGGCGGATGAGAGAGACGAGTCCCGAGCGATTCTCAAACGGGTCTCTCTCTGCAGCGCAGGGACCTTTGTAGAAACAAACCGGGAGCTTGTAGAATCAGGACGGAAGGAGCCCACGGAGCCAAAATATCATTCGGTGTCGGTTTTTATTGTAGCGTTCCCAAAGCAAGGGAGGATTGGACTCTGATTAATAAAATACACATGAGGCTTGACCAGCAAGACTCTGGGCGGAGGGCAATAATAAATTCTTGTCCACCCCTTGGCCCAGGTCGTTTTATTCACAAAAGAATTTTCACACAGTGTTCGTAAGAACCAATCAGATTTCCTCTGAGCATTTCCAAAAACCCCACGTGGGACAAAGTCAGATCAGAATTCCTGTTAACTACAAGGACTACTTTGAGCATGCATACATATCGGAGAGTAAATAAAAACAGGACTAGAGGAATGCATTCAGCAAAACCCCGGAGGACGTAAACAGGCAGGGAAGGAAGGAAGGATGGCAAGGAAAGAGTATTTACCATCTCCTTGTGAACTCTCTTCCTGGCCCTTAAAGGTAAAGGGACCCCTGACCATTAGGTCCAGTCGTATTTTAATGTTTCAGTGTTTTAATGTTGTATTTTAATGTTGTTTTTAAGTTGTATTCATTCAACTTGTTTTTATTATTGCTTGTTAGCCGGCCTGAGCCCGGCCTTGGCTGGGGAGGGCGGGGTATAAATAAAAATTATTATTATTATTATTATTATTATTATTATTATTATTATTATTAACCTCCACCTCTCATTTCTTGAAGGACAAGTTTGCCCTACACCTGTACTCGGTCAACGGCAAACATCTGGTCTCCATCCCTCTGGACGAGCAGGTCACTGCCATGTGCGTCACGGAAGAGTTTGTCGTTCTGGGGACCGTTCAGTGCTCCTTGCAGATCAGGGACCTGCAGAGGTAAAGGCTCACCCCTTGATGCTCACCTCAGTTGCCCTTGTGTCTGAACAGACAGCATCTCACATGCCTCGCTCAGAACTCTAAGCAGTCCACATTAAGCAGCCTCTGAATCTTCACATCCGACAAGGGATCTGTTGGACTACAACTCCCATCATGCCTGACGGTCAACCACACTGGCCCGGGGCTCATGGGGGTTGGAGTCCGGCAACACATCTGGATCAGGCCAGTAGTCCATGTAATCCGGCGTCCTGTTCTGCAATAGCTAACCGAATGCCCATTGCGGGAGCCCCAAAGCTCAGCTGAGGCCCTCTCCCCAGCCACTCTGGGCAGCTCCCAACAAGATTAAAAGCACAATAAAACATCAAACATTAAAAACTTCCCTAAACAGGGCTGCCTTCAGGTGTCTTCTAAAAGTCTGATAGTTGTTTATTTCCGTGACATCTGGTGGGAGGGCGTTCCACAGGGTGGGCGCCACCACCGAGAAGGCCCTCTGCCTGGTTACCTGTAACTTAGCTTCTCGCAGGGAGGGAACTGCCAGAAGGCCCTTGGAGCTGGACCTCAGTGTCCGGGCAGAACGATGGGGGTGGAGGGGTGTGTGTGTGTGTGTGTGTGTGTGTGTGTGTGTGTGTAGGAGACGCTCCTTGAGGTATATGTTGCTCTTACATTTACATGAAAACCAATTAAAATTATTTGGATTTTTTGTTTTTAAATTCTAACTTACAGTTGTACTGCACTAAGATTTCCCCACGCCTGTTCCTGCCTGTTCCTGATATGCTCATTATTTTGAGGGACGCAGATGGCGCTGTGGGTTAAACCACAGAGCCCAGGACCTGCCGATCAGAAGGTTGGCGGTTCGAATCCCCGCGACGGGGTGAGCTCCCATTGCTCAGTCCCTGCTCCTGCCAACCTCAACGTCAAAGTGCAAGTAGATAAATAGGTACCGCTCCAGCGGGAAGGTAAACGGTGTTTCTGTGTGCTGCTCTGGTTCGCCAGAAGCGGCTTAGTCATGTTGGCCACATGACCCAGAAGCTGTACGCCGGCTCCCTCGGCCAATAAAGCGAGATGAGCGCCGCAACCCCAGAGTCGGCCACGACTGGACCTAACAGTCAGGGGTCCCTTTATCTTTACCTATTTTAGATTTTAAGTGCCTCGGCACCTAACGCAGTCGCCCCCCCTCCTCTCCTTTCAGCCTCCAAGCTGCTGTTGCCCCTTTGGCAATGAAGGTCCCCATCCACAGCGTTTCGGTGACGAAGGAGAAGAGCCACATTCTCGTGGGCTTGGAGGATGGGAAACTGATTGTGGTCGGAGCAGGGCAGCCTCTGGAGGTGAGTGAGTGACAGCTGCCCTTCAGCTCAACTCTTCCTAGTGTTATAGGGGGGGAAACCTGCTCCTTTTCCCTTATGGGGTATCCAAGAGCCTGTATGGCACGGGTCAGCAACCGAAGCCCTATGAGCCACAAGCGGCCCATGTTGTTGTTTAGTCGTGTAGTCGTGTCCGACCCTTTGTTCATTCCCCCCCCCAAAAAAATATAGTCCGGCCCCCCACAAGGTCTGAGGGACAGTAGACTGGCCCCCTGCTGAAAAAGTTTGCTGACCCCTGAGACCACCCCCCTGAAACATCATATAGTGGTACCTCGGGTTACAGACGCTTCAGGTTACAGACTCCGCCAACCCAGAAATAGTATCTCGGGTTAAGAACATTTGCTTCAGGATGAGAACAGAAATCGGGTGGCAGCGGCAGCGGGAGGCCCCATTAGCTAAAGTGGTGCTTCAGGTTAAGAACAGTTTCAGGTTAAGAACGGACCTCCAGAACGAATTAACTTCTTAACCCGAGGTACCACTGTACATACATCACAGAAGGAGGCGGTCTACAGCAGAAATCTTGCCTGCCAGGATACCTGATAATGGTCACTGATTGCATTACCTGGGCAGCCTAGGCATTCTTTTGTGACGGTTAATACCTTAGTTCCTGAATCCAGGTCACAGGCTCACCCTATTCATACACAAATACGCCCTTAAGAGAGGATTTGTAAGCAAAAAAGACTAGGGGGGGGGTGCCTTTCCCATTTCCTTCATGAGTGCAGAGAAATATTTGAGGTCAATTTGGGAGAGTCAAAATGGCTTCCTGATTGCTCTCCTGTGGTATTTCAGACACATATATACCTATGTGTGCGTTTGCCTTGTACATTTATGAACGTTTAATTTATATTTGAGACCTTAGAATTCTGATAACAATAATAATAATAATAATAATAATAATAATAATAATAATAATAATAATAATTTTAAAAAAAACTAATTCCCCACTTCCTGGTCCACCTTCTGCCTGCAGGTGAAGTCAGGACAGTTCCACAGGCGGCTGTGGCGTTCGACGCGTCGCATCTCCCAGGTGTCGTCCGGGGAGACAGAATACAACCCCGCGGAGTCCAAGTAAGCAGCTCGGGTCGGCTTTCACCTGTAGCCTCGCAGCCACGGCGGGACACGAGATCTGCCCACCCTCACCCGCTTTGGGGGCGTCTTCCGCTGCCCGGAGGCCTCTTTGCGTTGTCCCCGGAGCGTCGCGATCCGCAGAGTTCCCCTGCGTGGAGGAAGAAGAAGGAGGAAAACAAACTTCCTCAGGGACCCACCTGCAAGTCGGAGGTCTCTTAACACGCCTGGAGCAGCCTTCCGAGGGCGGCGCGCACAGAACAATCGCGGGGAAAGGGGTTCCTAGAGCCCATCCGGCTGCTCCTCGTTTCCCCGACCGAAGCACTCGATTCCTGCGGCGCTTGAAGGGGCAATTGCGTGACACGGTTGTCACACTGAGAAAAGAGACAGAGGACTGGAATTGGGGGTTGGGGGAGAGTACCTTATCCGCCTCCCCCCGATCCTTGGCGGTTTTGGGGGGACAGAAACGCAATAGACGCACCGGCCTCAAGACTGCGGTCTGGTCTTTCTCCGACGGCCTTAAAAGGACCCGTTTTCATTGCACTACGTCGAGAAACTTGCACCGGTCCCCAGGACGGCTGCTTCGCCCTCGCCCAGGCGGGAGTTCTGTCCTCTTGCTCTCAAGAAAGCAGCAATGGCCGGCAAATAACTCTGGCAGAGCAGCAAACCCGCAAAGCATTAAGCCAGGGGTCTTCGGCACGTCCTACCCCGACCCCCTAAACCAGGCACCCCCAAACTCGGCCCTCCAGCTGTTTTGGGACTACAACTCCCATCATCCATAGCTATTGGGACCAGCGGTCAGGGATGATGGGATTTGTAGTCCCAAAACATCTGGAGGGCCGGGTTTGGGGACGCCTGCCCTCAACCTACCCTCTGGTTTGAAAAAGGGAAGGAGGAGGCGAGGGAGCCCCTCCCCACAAGCCCCACTTGCTCTGGAAACTGGATGGCTTGGTATCGGTGACCCCCAAGTTGAGGGGGTCGTATTGGTGGAATGGGGGTAGGTGGGCAAGGAGCAGAGCAACAGGATGTCTGTAATCTTACTGCACACGGCTAGCTTAGGGTCCCGCAAGTGTCTTCACCAGCAATAAAACCCTGCCATTTGGTAAACCTCTGTGTCTTCACCCCAAATTTTTACCCAGCAAGCCTTAGTTTCCGGCGGCCTCTGCTCAGCATATTCAGGAGAAGACATCCATGCAGTCTTCTGGTCCCACAGAGGTGGGCTTCCTGGCCTTCTAGCCCTCCGGCAGACCCACTGCTTTCGACTTCTTGCTCTCCCCCCCCCCCCTTTGGAACAAGCCCAGCGCTCCTCTCTTAAGGGGGCCACGCTCCCTTTGCCGTCGCCGGCCAAACGTTGAAAAGCCTTCGAAGGAGCTGGCTGAGGTCTGCTAATGACTCTCACCTGCACCCTAAGGTGCTTTCTCTTATAAGCACCAAACCTGCTCGGCGCTGAAGGTTGGTTTTTACTTTTACAGCTACCTGTAGTAGATCCTTTGTATCAACCCTCAAGACGAATCTTCCAGGGCTCTCTTTTTTTGTACCAATTTGAAAGGTGTGTGGTTTAGACACCGTTCCCCAACTCTCCCCTTTCCCAGTTGCAGCAAATTTTGAGACCTTGATGCTTTTTATTCTGTTCAGCAGTCCCTGGATATCGGTCTGGGCTTCAGTTCCTTATCTTGGTGGACTGGGGCAGTGGATAGGAGGAGAAAACAGGTTTGGGTTTAACTCTGAAATCGGCGACTTGCCTGGTGTTAGCAGGAAGCCTCCCGGCAGCGTCACACAAGCATAAAAAGCCAGTCCGGTTGGCACCAGGTATTTTGGCTCGCAGCTCCCGTCAGGCCCAGCCTGTCGGCCCAAAACATTTGGAGGGGGGCACCAGGCTGGTGGAAGCCGATGTCACCCGCAGCAAGTTCCCCTTGGGGTCCAGCTTTTTAAAAAACAACAACAGGACTTTGGCCGGGTGAGAAACTTGGGAGAATAACCCGCCTGCTGCAAATTCTGCATTCCCAAAGGACGCAAGGGGAAGGGTGGATTCAGGGGAGTCGTTGTGGGCTGGAGAGTTGGAAGGGGGGACCCCAAGGATCACCCAGTCCACCCCACCCCACCCCCCGGTGTTTCAGCGCCAGAAAAAAATAACAACGCTGGCCTTTCCCCTTAGTGGGCTAGCAGCAGTCCAGCTCCGCCACACTTCTGCGATTGCCCCTGTTTTGGAAAAACTAGTTGCCAGTCCTGCAGAAGTCTAGCAAACGCACTACGTGGGGAGGGCAGACCTGACGACTTGGCCCCATCTCTTTGGGGTTCTCTCCATTTGCAGAAAGTCGGAGAGGAAACCCCAGCCCCAAACTCCCCATCTCTGCGCACCGCCGTGCAGATAATCCTCCGCCACGACTCTCCCGCACACCCTAGATCCTCGGTTCTGTTAGAAGGTTTTCAGTGGGGAAACAAGTCCATCTTTCTCTTTGTCCCCTTGAGCAACTGTGTTGTGCTTTTTGCTGTAGAGGGTCACATGTTTCCTCCCTTCCCACCGGCCGTTACGACTGGGGCGGGGGGAAACGGCTGCGGTTGGCTGGACTGTCGGCACCTTCTCCGCAGACCCCATTGTCTGTCGCCTTCCTATCAGCGCCGTGGGGAAAGGAGAAAGATGGCAGAATGCGGGCACCGTTGGGGTTCCTTCCGGCAGGGTGAATATTCCAGGTGAGGAATGGGAGAGTCTTGCAGAATTCTCCACCTATGACCCGCCAACTTGCCTTGTCCCATCTGAGTTCAACAGAGGAGCAGTTTGCATTCGTACAACAGGCCACTGGGCTGCTCCAAACATCTCGGACTACAACTCCCATCAGGCCCAGCCAGCACCGAACCTCATGGGAGTTGTAGTCCGAAACATTTGGATGGCTCCCGGCGGCTGCAATAGGCATTTGCCCCCCCCCCACCTCATTCGTAAAGGGAAGACCTGGGCTCTAAAAGCAAAGGCCGCCTTCGATTCCTCCCGCCCACCTCCCCATCGACCTCTTCCAAAAATAATAATTCCTGGGTGAAGACCAAATTCCACAAAGTGCAATATCCACGCTCTCTTTTTTGGCAAAAAAGACTCCCCCACCCCCCCCCAAAAAACCCACTGTTTTCTGTGTACATATATATATATACACACAGGTTTTGTATCTTTTATGAATAATGTTGATCCAAACTTTTCTATTTTTTTGTATTTAAAGTGGATTGGGGGGGGGTATCTGTTTCTGAGATCCTGCTGGCTTGGAGAGAGCAAGACTCAAAACACCTCTGATGTTTCCCTATGTGGATTTGTCCTTTTGTTTCAAATGAGACTTTAAGGGGCTCTCGTCACCTTCCCAAGGCGTAGCAAACGTTTCACCGGAGAGGTCTTTGTTACCTCCGCGCTTTGACCTTGCAATCTCCTGGCTTTAGGAGGGGATAAATAATAACAACAATAGTAATAATTTATTATTTATACCCCACCTATCTGGCTGAGTTTCCCCAGCCACTCTGGGCGGCTCCCAATCGAGTGTCTGTTTTGCATTTTGCACGTGCGTGTCTTCGAAATTCTGTGTTTTAACGCTTCCGAATGGGAAAACACCAGGGCTACCAGCTGGAACGGGTTCAGAATAGAGGTTGAACGAGGGCGGCTTTGAGGAACCTCTTCCTATGGCTGCTGGATTGCGTCCCTAACCGAGTCACACTCGATGCAGAAGGGGAAAACAGCAGCAGCAAAGGGGGCGGACACAAACACTGAGCTTTGTCTCGGTGGCTTTGTCTGTTTCCCACCTGGGGATCTGTTTGCATAGCAGGATTTCTGGAAGAAGGACCAGTTTTAGCTTGGGGTCCCTGTCAGAGCGGCTCTTGCCATCAGCCGAGGCAGAAAACGGACCCCGTTTTCCAAGTGGCGCTCTGTGCATGCCCAAAAGCCTTATCGCCCCTGTTCCCACCTTTGCAGTTGCTGAGGTTTTTCTCGCAACTCGGCTGGAGCGCTTGACGACAGCCCAAGGAAGGGCTGGTGGTCCCAGCTCCAGAACAAACTGGCGCCATCATGATGTTGCTAGACCGCAGCTCCCGCGGCTGATGGGAATTGTAGTCCACTCCACCAGCTTGGGGAAAATCTGCTCCAAAACCTCCTGTCCTTTTGTGCAACTATACAGACCTCCACCTGAAGGACTGCGGTGACTGGTGAGCACAGCAGTTCCACATCTGGAGCACTTGCAATATGCCTTACTATTCCTTAATGTCAGCATGCAACTGGCCAGGTCTTTTCCCATCTTAAGTTTTTCCTTCCGGTGTGCAATTGGAGATGATTTACGCAGGGAGGTCGGCGGAGAGCAGATGAGAGACCTGGGAGGGGAAATGGAACTCTTTATTATAACATATTGCAAAGTTTCCACCCCTGGTCTGATTCCTAAAGCGCTGTGCCAGTAGCTGCTTTTTCACAACTAATATGAAGGTTGCCCAGGTAAACGTAAAGGCAGATTTGCACCTGTTTTCACTGGCGAAACTTAATGGAACACAGCAAAGCAGACAGGGATCGGCTCCATCAGTGCTTTTGAGGTCTTCTTCTTGGTGTTCAGTGCTATGGAAGTGCCTAGAGGGACACACAAATTGTCCTTTTACTCTCTCTAGCGTGACAGCAAAAAAAATATTAATGTTTCCAGTTGCGGGAAGATGGTAGGGACAAGGACAAATCCACATTGGGCTATCTACTCTCAGGAAAACGCAGCAAATCCAAGGATCTGTCCACGGTTCTTCTTTCCGAAAAGGGAAATAAAAGCACAATCTGAACTTCTGATTATTATTATTTTTTAATATAAATCTGCCTTAAACTTGAAAATGACTACTTGCCTTCAGCTGTACTGGGCTTGCCCCACAGACCTGACGGTATCCTGTTCACGTGACTTTGAATAAACTTTGGAAAGAAACAAGCGCAGCCTGTGAATTCTTTTAGTCCGGCTCTCGCTGTTCCTTCCGAGTCCTGAGAGATTAAGGCAGCCATTGCCAACCTGGTGCCCTCTGAATGCTTTGGACTGTAGCCTTTTCAGGCTTTGCCCTCCGGTGGGAAGAGTATTGCACTCGGGAAAGGGAAGTGGGAGTCAAACAGACACTCAAGGAATAATTTCAGAGAAAAAGCTTTATTTCTATCATCCATGAACTGGGAGAAGGAGCTAGTGTGATAATTTCACAAACAAGCACGGGTTCACAGTCGTTGCACAGAGCATATATTCCCCTTCCAGTTCCCTCCCCTTTCTCCTCCTCCTCAGGAACCCTGCCCCATGATGAGTTTCCTGAGCATGAACAGAAAGCTCCTGTCTTTGGGACTCTTGGCGCCCTTCCCAGGAAAGGGGGGATGAGAAGCCAAGGGGGTTGAGGAGCCTTGCGTTCAGCGTGTCCAAGATGTGTTACAACCGAATGAGATAAGAGCCAGTTCCCAGGCTTATGCTTGGCATTGACAAAGCCTATTCATTAGCCTTTTTCTAGCCTTCTCGTCCTGATAAAAGTAACATTTTGCCTATGCAGCAGCATCTTGTGAGAATCATAGAATCATAGAGTTGGAAGAGACCACAAGGGCCATCGAGTCCAACCCCCTGCCAAGCAGGAAACACCATCAGAGCACTCCTGACATATGGTTGTCAAGCCTCTGCTTCAAGACCTCCAAAGAAGGAGACTCCACCACACTCCTTGGCAGCAAATTCCACTGTCGAACAGCTCTTACTGTCAGGAAGTCCTTCCTAATGTTTAGGTGGAATCTTCTTTCTTGTAGTTTGGATCCATTGCTCCGTGTCCGCTTCTCTGGAGCAGCAGAAAACCTTTCTCCCTCCTCTATATGACATCCTTTTATATATTTGAACATGGCTATCATATCACCCCTTAACCTCCTCTTCTCCAGGCTAAACATGCCCAGCTCCCTTAGCCGTTCCTCATAAGGCATCGTTTCCAGGCCTTTGACCATTTTGGTTGCCCTCCTCTGGACACGTTCCAGTTTGTCAGTGTCCTTCTTGAACTGTGGTGCCCAGAACTGGACACAGTACTCCAGGTGAGGTCTGACCAGAGCAGAATACAGTGGCACTATTACTTCCCTTGATCTAGATGCTATACTCCTATTGATGCAGCCCAGAATTGCATTGGCTTTTTTAGCTGCCGCATCACACTGTTGGCTCATGTCAAGTTTGTGGTCAACCAAGACTCCTAGATCTTTTTCACATGTACTGCTCTCAAGCCAGGTGTCCCCCATCAGAAAGCAGAGAAGAGCAGAGAAAAGCTGTTTTAGAAGAAAAGGGAAATTTGGTTTTGAGGCCTGGGGTGACTTCGGGGTGCCTTCACAGACAGGATTTGGGTATCCTGTCCCTTCAGGACTACAACTCCCATCAGGCTCAACAAGCACAGCCTGATGGAAGTGGTAGTCCAAATTTTTTTTGAAGGTACCAGGTTGACAAAGGCTGTATTTAAGGGCACCCTCTTCCTGGAGGGTCACCTGCATAAGCTCCCATCGAAGTGAATCGTGCATTTCCACAGTGCCTGATCTATTTCAGGGTTTGGGCCTTTGGGCCCATGTCACAGTGTCCCATGTAAAGCCCCAATGCTCAGAGGCAGGCACATTTGGGAAAGAAAGAAGCAATCGCCCGGTTTAAGGAGCAATGTCCATATTGTAGAAGCAGAGCCAGAGACCGGAAGAATGGCAGATGAAGGTGATGGACTATATGGAACTGGCGGAAATGACCGGCAGAATCCGAGACCAGGGAGAAGAGTCGGTGGAAGAAGATTGGAAGAAATTTAAAGACTATTTACAGGAATATTGCGAAATTGATGAATGTTAGAATGATGTTGGATTGAAGTTAAGTGGTTTTCAGCAGTAATGTTATAAAGATGTGTAAAAATGGATTGTTAACAGGGGATAATCTAAAGTTATAATATATTAAGAGTAAAGATTAGGATAAAAACAAAGAGGGAAAGGATTTGCTGAACCAACTAATTGAACTGGATACAAAAAAGGGAGGTGTGAGGAGGTCTGGGGAACAAGCGAATGAAAGATAAGACACAGAAAGATTGAATTGTTTTTAACTGTTTTTACTTTGTATTTTTTCTTTTTCTTTTTTCTTTTTGTAATATCTTGAAAACTTTAATAAAAATATTTTTAAAAAATATATGAAAAGGCAGCTGGGAGCTCCAGCAGCTTAACACTTTTGGAGCAAGGAAATGGTTCTTGCGGCCTGTTTTTGCAGAAACACGTGGCTCTAGGTTCAGACATGCAACAGGCAACGAGATGTCTCTGGGAATCTCGCGTGCAGCTCCGCAAGCTTGGGCTTGGGGTGCGAAAAAGCTCTCCAGCTGAGCAGCTGAGCACCTGCATCCTCATTCAAGGGCGATCGTCTCACCCCATCTCACAATTTCTCTTGAAATTGCAGACAGGTTAGGAAGCACACCTCCTTTCGTGCATCTGGAATGCGGGGTGCATGCATGTGAAAAAAAATCAGGTTGCAACTTTAGGCTCAAATCTGCCTTTCCAGGTGACTCGGAGGCCCGCAGATTTTTGGAAAAATGGAAGTGGAAATGCAAAAAATACAAACTTGACAGTTCTATAAACAGCAGCTGCATCTAGAGTTATGTTATTGGGTGCCATCTAATTTTGGAAGTTAAGCAGGGTCAGGTCTGGATGGGAGACTACCTGGAAATGGTGGGATTCTTGCTTTTGCTCCCACTGATTGTCACTTCGACTTTCTCATCTCAGAGCTCAGGAACCATCTCTTTTTTTTTTCCAAAACCCAAAGACTGTTCTGACACCTTAAAAGGGAGATTTGATGCAGATTTTTCCCATGCATGAATTTCCCATTCGGTGTAAGTGGCTGCAATTTCAGGGGGAATTGTGAGACGGAAGGGAGAGCATTTCTTTGCATCCAATGTGCCTTTCAAAGCAGAAGCCCGTGGGCTTTGATAAAGAGGAGGGGATTCCTGGGTCTGAGTTGCAAAAGGAGAAATGCAAAAAAATGCCTACCGCACCCAGTATTCCCAGGCGGAATCCCATCCAAGTACTAACCAGGCCCGACCCTGCTTAACTTCCGAGATCGGACGGGATCGGGTGCATTCAGGGTGGTGTGGCTGTAGGCAGCAGAAGAGCTTTCAATGGCCCTTTTCTGGTCCTGACTCCGCCTTTGCAAGAGTTTGCACCTCCCCAGCTCTTTTTTCCTGCTCCTGCTGCCTCCCAGTGCTGCCTGCCTGGGGAGAACCGCGTCTCCTTTGCTTTCTCTCCCTCTCTCCTTCCAAATCTTGCAGGCAGGAAAATGCTGGCACTTGCAACGGGGGCTTTGCAGCTGCAGAACGCCTTTCCTCCGGAATTGCAACCGTGCAAGAGCTGCAAAAAACCGCTCACCGTGCATTATATTATTTTATTTTATTTTATTTTGCATTCTGCTCTGCAAAATCCCAGAACTTGCCCTGGGTTGCAGCGGTCAGAGAGGCGGAACGAGCCTGTGCTCTCCTCGCTCCTGCCGGCAGGTGGCGCTGCGCAGCCATCCCTTAGAAAAGAACGGCGCGCGGGCGAGACAGCCACCACAAGAATAAACGCCGGCGGACGGGGCCAGCTCACGCATGCGTGTTCATTAGGTGCTCCCGGTCCGGAGCAGCTCTGCGGCTCTCCTCCCGGGACGAGGCGCAGAAGTTGCGCGGTCGGGCGCAATCGGCTCTTTCTCTCGACAGCCTCGTTCTGCAATCTCAGCTGAAGGCAGAGTTAACCCCATCCTGCCCGGCGTGCACGGAAGCCCTGGGATGAATATATTGGGGCGAGATCCTGCAATATTTTTAATTGAGGGGAGCAAACTGGGAGGCTTTGGTGGTGCTGGCAAGCAGCACGATGCTGCATGCTGCAGAAGGGAGGGCAGAGGAGCAGGGGCCGCTGAAAAAGTTGGCAACCTAGTATTTTTTTTGGAATATTTTTATTAATTTTCCAAAAATAACAAAAATAAAACAACAATAAATTTCAAAACCAAACCAAAAAACTGACTTCCCCCTAGTCCCTTCCTTGGCTCCATTCTTATTTATCAGCATACCACAAGTCCATTATAAATTAAAAAACCACTAAAATTACTTATTGTCCATTCATAATAAAATTACAAGTAGCTCTTTGTTGTTTAGTCATTTAGTCGACTCTGGACCAGAGCACGCCAGGCACTCCTGTCTTCCACTGCCTTCCGCAGTTTGGTCAGACTCATGATGGTAGCTTCGAGAACACTGTCCAACCATCTCGTCCTCTGTCGTCCCCTTCTCCTTGTGCCCTCCATCTTTCCCAACATCAGGGTCTTTTCCAGGGAGTCTTCTCTTCTCATGAGGTGGCCAAAGTATTGAAGCCTCAGCTTCAGGATCTGTCCTTCCAGTGAGCACTCAGGGCTGATTTCCTTAAGAATGGAGAGGTTGGATCTTCTTGCAGTCCATGGGACTCTCCAGAGTCTCCTCCAGCACCATAATTCAAAAGCATCCATTCTTCGGCGATCAGTCTTCTTTATGGCCCAGCTCTCACTTCCATACATCACTACTGGGAAAACCAGAGCTTTAACTATATGGACCTTTGTCAGCAAGGTGATGTCTCTGCTTTTTAAGATCCTATCTAAGTAAAGGTAAAGGTTAAAGGTAAAGGGACCCCTGACCATTAAGTCCAGTCGTGGCCGACTCTGGGGTTGCGGCGCTCATCTTGCTTTACTGGCCAAGGGAGCTTCTGGGTCATGTGGCCAGCATGACTAAGCCGCTTCTGGTGAACCAGAGCAGCGCACGGAAACGCCGTTTACCTTCCCGCCGGAGTGGCACCTATTTATCTACTTGCACTTTGACGTGCTTTCGAACTGCTAGGTTGGCAGGAGCAGGGACCGAGCAACAGGAGCTCACCCTGTCACAGGGATTCGAACTACACAAAGCTTGCAAAGTATGCATTAAACATTTCCTCATTTAAAAAAACAAAAACAAAGTTCTTTTTCTTTCTTGGGTTTTGCAAAATGTCTTTTGACCCGTGCACAGACATGCAAGCGTTAGAGTTGGTTTTTTGCATGAACTTGTATCGGTTTTTGTGTTTTGTTTTTGGAGTGGCAAGCGCTTAATTCAATAGGAAGCAGAGATGGTTTTTGCACCCCCTTTGGCTAAGCCAATGGGGCTTCCGGCAAAGCCAACACACCCCCAATGTCCCGCCCCCCCATGTCATATGACCTCAGCCCTGATCAGGCACCAGCTGTCTCTGTGCTGCAAAAGTGGACTTTACTCCAACTCAAGAGCAGCTGGATCTGAGCAAAAGCAACTCTGCTAAGAGGTACACTTATTCTTTCCAAATTAAGATTTCATTCCGTTTCCTTAAGTGTCTCGAGACAGGCCGGCAGGCAAAAGGAAAACCTTCCATTTCTTGTTGCAGAAGGATAAATTTCCCTTCCTTTTCATTGAGCCTTAAATGCAAAATTGTCTGTTCCCCTGAAGTAGCCAAGAATTCTATTGTGCTGTCCGACTGTTCTCTTGGTCTCTTTCAAGATCCCTTCCTGTCCTTTGTTTTTGTTTTTAAAATATTTTTATTCACAATTTCAGCAAAACAAAAATTTCAAAATATACCATATTCATTATTTTCCCCCCCCCGACTTCCCTCAGCTCCTCTCTCTGATTTCGTAGCACATATTATTCTCTGCATGTTATAAACTTGTACATATCCTTACATTATCTATCTTATCAGGTTATCAACCAATAAATTTGTGTATGTTTATTCAAACCCTGCCAAGGAGTTCCAGTTCATTTTGTTGTCTTTTTAGATAATTTGTAAAAAGCGCCCATTCTTCCTTAAAGTCCCAGTTGTCCTTGTCTCGCAGTTTGTATGTCAATTTCGCCAGTTCTGCATAAGTCACCAGTTTTTCTTGCCACTGTTCTTTCGTGCCCTTCTTCTCCTTTGCACTGGGGTTCAGAGAACAAGATCGTCAGGAGAGTTTTCCGATAAGATTTTTGTGTCTTCTCAAAGATCAGAGACACGAGATGATACGGATGCATCCCTTGTCTCCCAAGGTGGAGGAGACGAGTTGGTGGGCACCCAACATAATTTTAATTATAATTTTATTATTTATACCCCGCCCATCTGGCTGGGTTGCCCAGTGGCTAATAGGCTATGTTGGGCAAAAGATTGCCACAGGTTTGCATTGATTAGATCAGTGATGGCCAAACTTGGCCCTCCAGCTCTTTTGGGACTACAATTCCCATCATCGCTAGCTAACGGGACCAGCTAACGGGACCTCTGCAATGCAAGAATATGCAGCTGTCCCAAATGGGATCAAACCTGCAACCTTGTCGTTATCAGCGCCACGCTCTAAGCCAGCCTTTCTCAACCCGTGGGTCCCCAGATGTGGTTCAACTACAACTCCCATCACTCCTAGCTAGCAAGGCCAGAGCTCAGGGATGATGGGAGTTGTAGTCCAACAACATCTGGGCACACACAGGTTGAGAACCACTGCTCTAAGCTATGCAGGCTGATTCTGCTAAACTACAGCTCCCATCATCCCTGACCACTAGCCATGCCTGCTAGGGTTGATGGGAGTTGTAGTTCCGCATCACCTTGATGGCCAACAATTCCCAGCTCTGGGTTTAGACCTTGCATGTCAGGAAGGAGGCATTGGCCATCGGCAGGCAGGTCAGACATTAAACCAGGATCTGGTGATAGCTGCAACCTTGGGGTTATTGCCACCACGCTCTGATAGCACCAGCTGAGCTTTCCATTTGGGTGCTGCACTGTGGGTTAAACCACAGAGCCTAGGGCTTGCCGATCAGCAGGTCGGCGGTTTGAATCCCCGCAATGGAGTGAGCTCCCGTTGCTCTGTCCCAGCTCCTGCCAACCTAGCAGTTTGAAAGCACACCAGTGCAAGTAGATAAATAGGTACTGCTCTGGCGGGAAGGTAGACGGTGTTTCCGTGCGCTGCTCTGGTTTCGCCAGAAGTGGCCTAGTCATGCTGGCCACATGACCCGGAAGCTGTACGCCGGCTCCCTCGGCCAGTAAAGCGAGACGAGCGCCGCAACCCCAGAGTCGTCCGCAACTGGACCTAATGGTCAGGGGTCCCTTTACCTTTACCTTTAAGTATCCTTTGTGCCATTCGCGCGGGTCTTCTGCCAAGTTTCTCCTCCTGACAGATGTGGACTGGAAGACCGGTGGGAGAGCTGCCAAGCCCGGCGTTCACCGTGGACCTGGACACGGCGAAGAGGAATGCCGAGAAAATGAGGGACCGCTGCAAGGCCCTGGGCGTGGTCTTGAGGCCCCACATGAAAACCCACAAAACGCTGTGAGTGGCGTCATATTGGATTGTAATAATAAATTACAGGCGAGGCGGAGAGAGAGATCACATTACCATCTCGCTTGCAATTTGGCAGGTCAAGTACAGTGGTACCTTGGTTCTCTTTTTTTATATACATATTTTTTATTAACTTCAACATACCAATTATTATACATTCCACAGAACTTCACATCTTATACAATCTTTTTGGACTTCCATCAGCACCTTTGATGAGCCACCATTTTTATCATTTCTTCTGCATTTCTTAAATTCCTATTGCCTTTAATTATCTTAACTCACAATCCACCTCTTTAACCATTTTTGCAATAATTCAAATAATTTACCTCACAAAACTTCTTGCAAACCTACAAACGTAATCTGGTCATCACAATTACTTTTCAAATAGTACGTAAATTTACACCAGTCTTCTGTGAATCTCTGGCCCCGCAGGTTTCGAATTCTGCCGGTTAGTTTATCCAATTCTGAATAGTCCATCAATTTCATCCTCCATTCTTCTTTTGTCAGTAATTCTTCTTGCTTCCATTTTTGTGATAACTTGGTTCTCAAACGCCTTGGTACTCAAACAACTTGGAACACAAGCACCGCAAACCCGGAAGTATGTGTTCCGGTTTGCGAACTTTTTTTGGAAGCCAAACGTGCTCCGTTTTGAGTGTTACGCTTCCGATTTGGATATCACGCTTCCATTTTGAGTGTTATGCTGAGGTCTGCCTGTTTTTGCTATGTATTTTGTGTTTTTGTGGCTCTTTTTCGTTTTGTTTTTGTGATTGTGTGGAACCCAGTTCAGCTACTGATTGATTGATTGATTGTGTGACTGCAATACATTGTTTATTGCTTTCATTTTATGGATCAGTGGTCTCGTTAGATTGTAAAATCCATGTTAAATTTCTGTTTTAGGGGTTTTTAAAAATCTGGAACGGATTAATCCGTTTCGCATTACAGCGCGCCTTGGTTTCGGAATGCTTTGGTTTTGGAACGGACTTCCGGAACGAATTAAGCTTGAGAACCAACGTACCACTGTAAATCGAATTCCGAATCCTGAAAAAGGAACCGGATATCGAAATCCCGCACCTATGGCTTGAAATCTGCTCCAAACTTTGCAAAGCTTTCCCCTCAGTCTTCACATATTACCCTATAACAGTGGCGTAGCGTGGGGGGTGCAGGGGGGGCCGGCCGCACCGGGCGCAACATCTGGGGTTAGGGCAAATCCACAGGTTAGGGGGCGCAAATCCATGGGTTAGGGGGCGCAAATCCACGGGTTAGGGGGCGCAAATTACTTGCCTTGCCCCGGGTGCTGACAACCCACGCTACGCCACTGCCCTATAATTTGTTTATAATCATCCTTTTATAGCCCAAAGGCCATCGCCACCCTGCCCCTTGCTTTTTTGCAGGAATTTTGTATCTTGAGTCGCCAGATCTGTTCCACATTTTGCTAATCTGCTGGGAGACGGTCTGAGCAGTCTGTGGATTCCTTGTCTGGGTTTCCCGAACTGACTTGGTAATTGATCTCTCATGTGTAGGAGAAAGGATAGGTTCCGCATTGTGTTGCCGCCTGAGAAGGAAATTCCCAAGGATTTATTGCATTTCTATCCTTTTATCCAATCTATTAAGTCTCCTTTTTCAATAGGTAAAGGTAAATGGACCCCTGACCATTAGGTCCAGTCATGGCCAACTCTGGGGTTGCGGCGCTAATCTCGCTTTCTTGGCCGAGGGAGCCGGCGTACAGCTTCCAGGTCATGTGGCCAGCATGACTAAGCCGCTTCTGGAGAACCAGAGCAGCGCACGGTAACGCCGGAGTGGTACCTATTTATCTACTTGCATTTTGAGGTGCTTTCGAACTGCTAGGTGGGCAGGAGCAGGGACTGAGCAACGGGAGCTCACCCCGTCGCGGGGATTCGAACCGCCGACCTTCTGATCGGCAAGTTCTAGGCTCTGTGGTTTAACCCACAGCGCCACTCACGTCCCACGTCCCTTTTCCAATACCCTTTATCAAATTATATTACAAGTGCTAATCCAATCCTACTAACATTTTTAAATGTTTGCAATGCCCGTTCCTATATTCTGTAAAGTTAATCCATTCATTCCTATTTTTTTTTGTCTTCTTGGTGTCTAATCTTCCCAGTCAATTTCGACGGAGAAAAGCCTTTATGGTTTTGCGGATACAGTTTATGGCAGTGGTGTAACGTGGGTTGCCAGGGCCCGGAGCTGCTTGGGAGTGTGTGTGGAGTATGCATGGAAAGAGTAGAAGGGAAGTCACTGATACCTTAAGGATGTAAAAATGAGTACAGTTCTCAAACTTAATCCATTTTGGAAGTCCGTTCCAAAACCAAAGCATTCCAAAACCAAGGCGTGGTTTCCCATAGAAAGTAATGCAAAATGGATTAATCCATTCCAGACTTTTAAAAACAACCCCTAAAACAGCAATTTCACATGAATTTTACTCTCTAACAAGACCATTGATCCATAAAATGAAAGCAATAAGCAATGTACTGCAGTCACACAATCAATCCATCAGTAGCTGAACTGGGCTCCACACAGTCAGAAAAACAAAAACGCAAAATAAAGAGGAAAAACAGACAGACCTCAGCATAACATTCAAAATGGAAGTGTGGCACTCAAATCGGAAGCGTAACACTCAAAATAGAGCACGTTCGGCTTCTGAAAAACGTTTGCAAACCGGAACACTTACTTCCGGGTTTGCAGTATTTGGGTTCCATGTTGTTTGAGTACCAAGGCGTTTGAGAACCAAGGTACAACTGTACTTTAAATTGTGAATATTATAGGGGGAAATGAATATACATAATAATCATAATTGGGTTCTTCCCTCAGGGAGGGTGGAAGTCTCATGACCGGAGGCACCCTGAGGAAGATTGTGGTGTCCACATTGGCCGAGGGCCGATTCTTCGCCGATGGTGGCTTTGACGACATCCTCTACGCCTACCCTCTGCCTTTTGACAAGGTGGAAGAGTGTGCAGCCTTGGCCGAGAGGCTAGATGCCTTCCATGTCCTCGTGGACAGCCACGCGGCGCTGTCCCTCCTGAAGAAGAGGCCCTTGAGCCATGGGAAACGCTGGAAAGTGTGGCTGAAGATCGACTGCGAAAACCACCGAGGTACCGGGGGCTCTTGCCGGGGGCAGGCCAGCACCCGCTCTGCCAGGGTGGCTGGTGCAGGGCATCTCATTTGAGGGCGCAGAACTTAATACTAGGGATGCGGGTGGCGCTGTGGGTTAAACCACAGAGCCTAGGACTTACCGATCAGAAGGTAGGCGGTTCGAATCCTCGTGACGGGGTGAGCTCCCGTTGCTCGGTTCCTGCTCCTGCCAACCTAGCAGTTCGAAAGCACGTCAAAGTGCAAGTAGATAAATAGGTATCGCTCCAGCGGGAAGGTAAACGGCGTTTCCGTGCGCTGCTCTGATTCGCCAGAAGCGGCTCAGTCATGCTGGCCACATGACCTGGAAGCTGTACGCCGGCTCCCTCGGCCAGTAAAGCGAGATGAGCGCCGCAACCCCAGAGTCGACCGTGACTGGACCTAATGGTCAGGGGTCCCTTTACCTTTAACTTAATACTACAAGCTTTCGGCCAACCTTTAGCTGTCGGAAAGATGGCTTCACATTTGACTCTAGAATACTTTGGTATACAAAGGAGTTCATGGTTGACTCAATGTCTGCAAGGTTCCCAGGTCCTGGGGCTGCAAAACAAGCCCAAATCATCACCTCTCCACTATTGTGCTTGTGCTAATATGCTGTGTTTGGTTTTTGCTAAACGTGGCACTGTGCATTATGGCCAAACATCTTCACTTTGGTCTCGTCGGTCCAAATACATCTGCCTGGTGTTTTTATATGAGTAGAATGTGTCCTTTTGTATAAAACACATCTCTGGGTTATTTGTGGGGCCTGCCTGGTGTTTTTACATGTGTAGAATGTGTCCTTTTATTTAAAATGCATCTCTGGGTTATTTGTGGGGCGTAGGAATTCGTTCATATTTCTTTTTCAAAATATAGTCCAGCTTCCCACAAGGTCTGAGGGACAGTGGACCGGCCCCCTGCTGGAAAAGTTTGCAGGAGTTTCTTAATCTCAGGGTTGTGTGGGTCAATCCCCATGTTGGGCAAAACATCCTTGCATTGCTGGGGGAAGGGACTAGATGATTCTCCCTTCCAGCTCTATGATTCTATGGACTCCCCGTGCAAGGTGGAGCCTGGGGGTTTGGGGCGGGGCTTGGATACAAGGGGCGGAGCCACAGCTTCCTCCTCCTTGCTGCTGCTTGTGGAACTCAGCTGGGAGGAGGATGGAAGCAAAATGGGACGATTTGCCTCCAGTGGCCATTGGCCGCAACTCCTGCAATTGTTGGCTCTGTGGCGCCCCCTTGTGGATGTTGTTGTTTAGTCGTTTAGTCGTGTCTGACTCTTCATGACCCCCTGGACCAGAGCACGCCAGGCCCTCCTGTCTTCCACTGCCTCCCGCAGTTTGGTCAAACTCATGCTGGTAGCTTCGAGAACATTATCCAACCATCTCGTCCTCTGTCGTCCCCTTCTCCTTGTGCCCTCCATCTTTCCCAACATCAGGGTCTTTTCCAGGGAGTCTTCTCTTCTCATGAGGTGGCCAAAGTACTGGAGCCTCAGCTTCAGGATCTGTCCGTCCAGGGAGCACTCAGGGCTGATTTCCTTCAGAATGGAGAGGTTTGATCTTCTTGCAGTCCATGGGACTCTCAAGAGTCTCCTCCAGCACCAGAATTCAAAAGCATCCATTCTTCGGCGATCAGCCTTCTTTATGGCCCAGCTCTCACTTCCATACATCACTACTGGGAAAACCACAACTTTAACTATACGGATCTTTGTTGGCAAGGTGATGTCTCTGCTTTTTAAGATGCTGTCTAGGTTTGTCATCGCTTTTCTCCCAAGAAGCAGGCGTCTTTCAATTTCGTGACTGCTGTCACCATCTGCAGTGATCATGGAACCCAAGAAAGTAAAATCTCTCACTGCCTCCATTTCTTCCCCTTCTATTTGCCAGGAGGTGATGGGACCAGTGGCCATGATCTTCGTTTTTTTAATGTTGAGCTTCGGGCCATATTTTGCACTCTCCTCTTTCACCCTCATTAAAAGGTTCTTTAATTCCTCCTCACTTTCTGCCATCAAGGTTGTGTCATCTGCATATCTGAGGTTGTTGATATTTCTTCCGGCAATCTTAATTCCTGCTTGGGATTCATCCAGCACAGCCTTTCGCATGATGAATTCTGCATATAATAAGCAGGGAGACAATATGCAGCCTTGTATATTTCCCAATTTTGAACCAATCAGTTGTTCCATATCCAGTTCGAACTGTAGCTTCTTGTCCCACATAGAGATTTCTCAGGAGACAGATGAGGTGATCAGGCACTCCCTTTTCTTTAAGAACTTGCCATATTTTGCTTTCCGCCCTATCAAGTCCCAACGGGCACCAGCCAGAAAACTTGTGTGCCTTACCTCTCCCATCCCTTTTTCTCCGCTTTAATTCCAGCCGGCCTGAGGCATTCGGACCCCGCTGCCCTCGAGCTCGCCAAGGCCATCGCAGAAGGGGCCACCGAACTGGCAGGGATATACGCACACTGCGGCAATTCCTACAGCTGCCACGGAGCGTCCGAAATCCAGGCTGTGGCTCGCACCACCACTGTGTTGACCCTGAAGTTCATGGAGCAGTGAGTGCTTTTCAGCCTTCATTCGTTTGCAGTATATATTTATTTATTTGCAGCTTTAAATATCCCACCTTTTCCCCTACATGGAGCTCAAGGCAACGTACACTGTTTATTTAGTCCCCACAACAAGCCTGTGAGGTAGGTCAAACTGAGACGCAACGGCTGGCTTAATAATAATAATAATAATACAGTGGTGCCTCGCAAGACGAAATTAATTCGTTCCGCAAGTTTTTTCTTCTTGCGAGTTTTTCGTCTTGCGATGCACGGTTTCCCATAGGAATGCATTGAAAATCAATCAATGCGTTCCTATGGAAACCGACTTCAGACCAGGTCCGGGGACAGTCTGTCCCCCGACCTCTTCTGAAGGCTGGGGGGGGGGAACCAAGGGCTTTTCTTCCCACCCCCAGCATTTTAAAAAACCCTGGGACAGCGGAGGACTTCTCCGCTGTCCCGGGGCGATCTTAAAATGCTGGCGGGTGGCAGCGAAGCCTCCGCTGTCCGGGGCGATTTAAAAGCCCCTGGGAAGGCAGGCAGGGGGGACGAAGACTTTTGCCCCCCGCCTGCCTTCAGAAGAGGTCCTGGACCTCTTCTGAAGGCAGGCGGGGGGCAAAAGTCTTTGTCCCCCCTGCCTGCCTCCCAGGTCTCCGCCCCCCCTGCCAGGCTTCGGAGCAGCCTTCCGAAGCCTGGCGCGGGGAGAAGGTCCGAGGACAGTGGGGAAGACGCGCTGCGCTTCCCCGCTGTCACGGAGATTTCCCTATGGGCTTTTGTCTTGCGAAGGAAGCCCATAGGGAAATTCGTTTGGCGAAGCGCCTCCAAAACGGAAAACCCTTTCGTCTAGCGGGTTTTCCGTCTTGCGAGGCATTCGTCTTGCGGGGCACCACTGTAATAATAATAATAATAATAATAATAATAATAATAATAATAATAATACAGTCTTACCTCGGGTTGAATGTGCTCCGGGTTGAGCACATTCGAGTTGCACTCCGCAGCAACCTGGAAGTAACGGAGTGCGTTACTTCCAGGTCTCGCCACTCACGCATGCGCAGACGCTCAAGATGACGTCACGCGCATGCGCAGAAGCGGCAAAACGTGACCCACGCAGACGCGTCGTCGCTGCTTACGTTGCGTTCAGGATGCGAACGGGGCTCCGGAAGGGATCCCGTTCGCATCCTGAGGTACCACTGTAATAATAATAATTTATTATTTATACCCCGCCCATCTGGCTGGGTCTCCCCAGCCACTCTGGGCGGCTTCCAACAAAGTATTAAAATGCAGTGGTCTCTTAAACATTAAAAGCTTCCCTAAACAGGGCTGCCTTCAGGTGTCTTCTAAAAGTCTGGTAGTTGTTGTTCTCTTTGACATCTGGTGGGAGGGCGTTCCACAGGGTGGGCGCCACCACTGAGAAGGCCCTCTGCCTGGTTACCTGTAACTTGGCTTCTCACAGAGAGGGAACCGCCAGAAGGCCCTCGGAGCTGGACCCCAGTGTCCAGGCAGAACGATGGGGGTATACGCTCCTTCAGGTATACTGGGCCATTTAGGGCTTGAAAGGTCAGCACCAACACTTTGAATTGTGCTCGGAAACGTCCTGGGAGCCAATGTAGGTCTTTTAGGACCGGTGTTATGTGGTCTCAGTGGCCGCTCCCAGTCACCAGTCTGGGTGCCACATTCTGGATTAGTTGTAGTTTCCGGGTCACCTTCAAAGGTAGCCCCACGTAGAGCGCATTGCAGTATCTCTCGCTTCGATTACCAAGGTCACCCAGTGAGCTTCAGCACTGAAGGAGGATTCGAACTCAAGTCTGATATACTTCCACCACTCTGGCTTTGAGCCACTAGGAGCTGCCGTGGCTGAGTTGGCCCCAAACCCTGTCTTGCCCTAGTTTCGCAGAGCAAGGGGAGCAGCTGGCCAGATCTGGAACAGTCAAACAAGGGCGCCCAGGATCCGGTCCAATACAGGCTAGCAGGCATGACAAGGCAGCGGGATCCTGTGATCCTATAGAATCATAGAACTGTAGAGTTCGCAATCCCAACCTTAGGATTCCACATGTTAACGCTCTTTGATTGCATTCTTTAACACAAGTGTGCGACTACAAATAGCTGAGTTGGTAGAGCACGAGGCTCTTAATCTCAGGGTCACGGAATCGAACCCGTGTTGGGCAAGGAGATTCCTGCATTGCAGGGGGTTTGGCTACATGGCCTTCAGGATCCCCGTAGAATTCTGTGTACAGTATTTTTATTTTTATTATAAAAAGAGGTGGATTTTGTGTGCTTCCTCCCCCATGTGGCCACTAGGGGGCAGTGGGCTTTCAGCATCAATGGTCCCTTATGGTCCATAGCAGAAACAACTAAGTCTGTTTTGGTTTTCATTGTGTGTTTTTTATATTGCATTTTATGCTGTCAACCGCTCTGAGATCTGCAGGTATAGGTTGGTATGCAAAAAATCAGTGGATTTGTAACTGGCTGACTGACCGAACCCAAAGGGTGCTCATCAATGGTTCCTCTTCATCCTGGAGAAGAGTGACTAGTGGGGTGCCACAGGGTTCTGTCCTGGGCCCGGTCTTATTCAACATCTTTATCAACGACTTGGATGATGGACTCAAGGGCATCCTGATCAAATCTGCAGATGACACCAAACTGGGAGGGGTGGCTAACACCCCAGAGGACAGGATCACACTTCAAAACGACCTTGACAGATTAGAGAACTGGGCCAAAACAAACAAGATGAACTTTCACAGGGAGAAATGTAAAGTATTGCACTTGGGCAAAAAAAATGAGAGGCACAAATACAAGACGGGTGACACCTGGCTTGAGAGCAGTACGTGTGAAAAGGATCTAGGAGTCTTGGTTGACCACAAACTTGACATGAGCCAACAATGTGACGCGGCAGCTAAAAAAGCCAATGCAATTCTGGGCCTCATCAATAGGAGTATAGCATCTAGATCAAGGGAAGTAATAGTGCCACTGTATTCTGCTCTGGTCAGACCTCACCTGGAGTACTGTGTCCAGTTCTGGGCACCACAGTTCAAGAAGGACACTGACAAACTGGAACGTGTCCAGAGGAGGGCAACCAAAATGGTCAAAGGCCTGGAAACGATGCCTTATGAGGAACGGCTAAGGGAGCTGGGCATGTTTAGCCTGGAGAAGAGGAGGTTAAGGGGTGATATGATAGCCATGTTCAAATATATAAAAGGATGTCATATAGAGGAGGGAGAAAGGTTGTTTTCTGCTGCTCCAGAGAAGCGGACACGGAGCAATGGATCCAAACTACAAGAAAGAAGATTCCACCTAAACATTAGGAAGAACTTCCTGACAGTAAGAGCTGTTTGACAGTGGAATTTGCTGCCAAGGAGTGTGGTGGAGTCTCCTTCTTTGGAGGTCTTGAAGCAGAGGCTTGACAACCATATGTCAGGAGTGCTCTGATGGTGTTTCCTGCTTGGCAGGGGGTTGGACTCGATGGCCCTTGTGGTCTATTCCAACTCTATGATTCTGATTCTATGAAATTTAACAAATAATAATAATACAGCTTAACAAATATTGTTGTTTCCATACAATATTCACGTAGCATTTTGACTCCCCATTCTTAACTTCCATGATGTTCAAATAAAGATCTTAAACGTAGTACTTATTAACATATATCCTAATTACATTCCCTTATCGTTCTCGTTCCTTTGCCTATATTTCCCGCCTGCCTGCGATTTCCTTTGGCTGTCATATTTCCCCAGATAATCCGAAAAGCTTCTCTGCTCTTCCACGAACGTTTTTGTCTTTTGGGTCTCTTATTTTTGCCGTCCATTTTGCCGCCTCCGTACAAGTCCCGTAGTTTTAAATTCCACTCCTCTTTCGCCGGAACGTCTTCCAATGTTCTCTCCCTCTCTCTCTCCCTCTCTTTGCGAGGGTATGAGAAAGTTTCCTGTTTTATTGGGGCAAATTCCTCTCAGATGTTTCCGTGGAGGTTCAGATTAGTTGCAGGCAGGAAGTGGAACACAGTTTTAGGGGCAGGAGGAGGGATGGCGGAGTGGGGGGGGGGGAGAGGAGAATAAAGCAAGGGGGGGGGGTTGCAGACACAATACTTTCCAGGCCAGGCCTTTAAATCACCCACATGCAAAGCAGACGAGAAAGAGGGGGATTCGCCGGAGAGACCACCGTCCTCCAGAACGCACCTCCTTTTCCAGCCTAAGTTCAGAGCCTTTGATGTGAGCTTTGATGTGATGGGAACTCAGAGCAATCAGGTGGGACAGCGTACCCTCCAACATTTCTCTGGTGAAAACAGGGATGTCCCGTTCCAAAACAATAATTTTTGCTGTTTATACCCCACACTTCTTACTGGGTTGCCCCAGCCGCTCTGGGCAGCTTCCAACATATATATAAAAGACATAATTAAACATTAAAAAAACCCCAAACTTCCCCATACAGGATTGCCTTCAGACAGGTCGGGGGTCAGATAACTCCATACCCTCCAAAATTTCCCCTGTGAAAATAGGGGCATCCTACCATACCCTCCAACATTTATCTGATGAAAACAGGGACGTCCCGTTCTGTCATGATAATTTTTGCTACTTATACCCCACACAACTTACTGGGCTGCCCCAGCCACTCTGGGAAGCTTCCAACATATAT